>NW_006783002.1:789381-807272 GCF_000442215.2 Lipotes vexillifer
GGGGGACCAGGCATAGCGGGCAGGTTTCTAAACATGAAGGGAACTGCGTGTGGCAGATGGGGAGGAGGCGCTCGGAGAAGCAGAGAAAAGGGCCTTTGGGGTTCCCCAGGACACAAAGCCAGTTTCCTAATACAGCATTCCCTGGAAGGCCTCCCAACACCCCCAGGGGGAGGCTTGGGCCCTGTAAACTCAATGGATCCTGAGTTCTAACCGGCTTTTTCTCTCTGATCAATCCCAGATCCTTTTCCCAGTCCCTTCCTCGATCTCCGGTCCTTTGGGGACAGCAGCATCGGCACCCAACGCCCGTGGCAGGAGTGGCGAGGCGGCTCTCTTGTCTGGTCCCGGGATAGGAGCGCCCCGGTACTTACATTCCTCAAGCAGGCAAACTTTCGGGCTTGTCTTTCGCGAACAGGGGGCTCGCGTCACGGTTCCCGGTAATCACTGAGGCAGTTTATGTAATTGCCCGCGATGCCATTTGGCAGATCTCCCGGCGTGCGCGGCCGCACAGCTCAGCACATGGGCACCCTTTCAGCCCGGCGCTCGAATCCCGAGTGTGCCCCGCAGCCGCCTTCCAAAAGTAGCGCAGCGATCTCGTGGTCTAGTCAAATACCAAGACTGCAAGCAGGACCCGGCAAAACCCAGGCTGTCTCTCCGCGCCGCTTTCGCCGCATTGGTGGCTTACAGATAGCTGCATCTCTACAGACCTCGCCAGGGCTGGTGGTAGGAGTGGGTAAGGGACCGGGCGGGGGATTGCCGCGATTCTGAAGAGGGATCCGTAAGCCACCTGGATAATAATACCCTCGTCCACATGGACCAGGGTGCACAAATCACTTTAACGTCTCGCCCTGAAAGGGGAGCCAGTTTCCAAAGTTAGAGACCACGCAGTTGAATTTCCAGCACTTTCAAACCTCGACTAGGCGTAGGCAGGGCAGAGAAGGGAGGGCAGCGGCCAGCAAAGCCCACCCTACTGCCCAGCTAACGAGGACTCACCAGTTGAACCTCCCCTCGCCCCAGTAGTTTACTGTGATTCCCTGGTTGCGTGTACACACACACACACACTCCTCGAGACCACATTCCCGTCTGCTCCTCCAGTATAAAGACTGCATATTTAAATCGCGAGGAAAATAACTAAGGAGCCCGGTGATCACATTTCATTCCAGAGCACATTTCCCCGAAGCTGGGGTACGAGCGATCTCTCTCTCTCTCTCTCTCTCTCTCTCTCTCTCACACACACACACACACACACACACTCACACACACACACACACACACGAGTGTTCCGCGTGTTCACCCGGCGGCTGCAGCCTCAACTCGCTCCGAGGGGAAGGTGGACACCGCGTCAGGCCAGGAGACAGGAGCGCCGCGCCGGCTGCAGAGGGCGCGAGGCTGGGGTCGCGTCTCCCAGTTCTTCCCTCCAACCGCAGCGCGTGCGGGGCCGCCGCAGCCGGCGCTCGCCCCGCAAGGCAGGCTGCAGCCCCGGAGCCCGGCGCCGCCTCGCGGGCTCCTCCAGCGCCCGCCGAGGCCCTGGGGCGGGCGGTTCTGCAGAGCGGCTGCGGGCGCTGGGGCCAGGGTGGGGAAGGGGATCCGGGCGAGGCCGACGAACCTCGGCCCGCGCCCACCTCCCTGCTCTCCCCTAGCCCTGGCTCCCAGGCTCCAGTCGGCGGCAAGCTCCGGGGGCTGCGCGGCAGAGGCTCGGGGCTCCAGACCGACTCGCCTCACGGGCAACCCGCGCCCCTGCCGTCCTCCCTGCCTCCCCCGGTGCGGGCCGGGGGAGAAGGCGAGCCTCCCCCGGAGCCCTGGGCATCCTCGCGAGCTGCTCCGACCCCTGCCCCAGCTAGCGAGCGCAGGGAGTGTTGAGAGCGGGCGAGGCGCCGCCGCGGTCCCCAAAGGCGCTTTTCCGTAGAACGGATCGCGCCGCCTTACCGTGGCTGCAGGCTGCCACCGCCGGAGAAGCGGGGAGGAGGGCGGCAGAGAGGCAAGGCGCCGCGCCGGTGGCTCCTCTCGCTCTCGGCGGCGAGGCTCCTCGGCTCCGCGTGCCCGAGCAGGACGCCCAGGAAGGAGCAAATCCCGGCTCTGCGCTCAGCTCCGGCGAGACCAACAATAGCTCCCGCAGGGAGCGAAGCCCCAGCAAGTCTCCAGCCGCGCGCGCACTCCTGGCTCCGGCTCCCGGCCGCTCCCGGCCGGCGTCCCTACCAGCACTGCTGCCCCACATGAAACAGCTGCAATCCCGAGGCTTCTGGGGGGTTGGGGCGGGTGTGTGCGCGCGCGCGTGTGTGAGTGTGTGTGTGTGTGTTTAGTAGCTTCCCTCCTCTTCTTCCCCTCCCTGCCTGCTCGCCTGCCTGCCTCCGTCCCCAACCCTCGCTCTCTACACACAGACGGAGAGGGCGAGCGAGAGGCACACCACACACACTCACACACACACACATGCACACGCACACGCAGGTTACATGAATGGGAGGCTGGAGCCAATCCTAGGAGGCTGGGCGAGCCGCGGCTCACAGACGAAGGGAGCAGGACCGCACCACTGCACCGGGGGGCGCCACGCAGGTGATGGGCGTCCTCCCGGGGCCACTCACCCGCCTCTCGGCCAGCCCAGTCTCTCTGTTCTTTCTGACGTCTTCCCCTCTCCCCTTCCCTCTTTTCTCTCCGCTTCGTTCTCCGTCTTCTCTCCTTCCTATTTCCCTTTCGTTCTCGAATTCTCCGAGTTCTCTCAGTTCACTTTCTCGGCCTCCTCTTTACTTTCACCGTCCTCGCTTGCTCTCTCGCCCCCTTTCTCAAACTTTCTCCTCCCTTGTCCCAACTTTTCTCGACTTCCTCTCCTCTTGCCCTTTGTTCTCTTTCCTCCCGCTTTGGCCTTCTCCCCCGTCTCTCTGCAGTGTTTTCTGGTCTCCTTTCCTTCCCCCCATCGCCTGGCCCTGGGTCTCTCTTGGGCGCGTGGCCCCGCTCCCAGCCGACTCCCTGTTGTTATTTCACGCCCGCAACACTTATGCAGGGACGTCTCTCTCACCCTTGCTGCTTCAGCACAGCCAGAGGTCATAAAAAGCTGAGAACTAGAGTTCCTTCCTCAGGCACGAAAGACGCCCAAAGAAAGGCCCTCCTTCGGACAACTTCCCCAGAGCCATGGTAACAGCTACTGAGTCGCGATAACAATCATTTAAAAAAATAACTGCAGTGAATGTGGTCCAAGAGGTTTCTGTCCTTCGCCTGTCTGGATCGTGATCGCCAGCACAATGCAAGAGAAGGGTATTTTTATATGATGGGAGAGGCAGCTTGGTGCAGTGGCAACTTGCTGGGGCTTAGGGAAGAAATTCCCACCCCAGCCCTGCTGCATGCTAACTGTATGACTTCGTGCAGGCCATTACTCTTTATCCAGCCTCAGTCTTCTCACCTGTAAAACGGATAGTTATGGTGAGGATTAAAAGAGAACAAAGGAAAGCTCTGGACATACAGGAGATATTCCAATAATGTTAGTTTCCTTCCCTCCCACCCCTTTTTAAAACTCCCTTCATGATCTTCTGCTACATTATATCTCCATGATCTCCAGCGCTTAATGAAGGAGGAAGTGTGACAATGCTAACGTCATAAAAATGTGAAACAAGGTCGAGGATATTTTAAAATCTGGATTGTGTGGTCAGGATACTGCCTAGCCAGTTGCCATCCACTGATTACAGAGGCATCAGAGATTACAGTATAAACTTGGGGAGCTTTCAACATCTAACTGAGGCTTTCCAGAAAGTCAGGGATGAGGGGAGGAATGGGTGAGAGATTTCCACACACTTGGTTCAATCTGTTTTTTAAATGTTCATGATCATTGAACACTGACCAGTGACAAAGCCTCTGAGACTAACTGAAATGTTGAGTCTCTGCCTTTGGATAACATTTATCAACTTTGTGTCCTCAGTGCAGACATCAAATGCTGGGGATAAGCTGGGATTGGCAGTCAGATTCAGTCCTTTGACAAAAATCTGTTGACCACTTATTCTGTAGCTGGCACTCGGACTGGCTCTAGGCATCTAGTAGTGAGGCAAATGGGCCCTGCCTTGGTGAGTGTACAGTGCAGTAGACATGTGTGACAAAGGTGTAATAGGAAAATGAGTCACATATACCTTGAGAAATGCCACTTGTCTGGTGGACAAAAATCTTTCAAAATATGAGGTCCATGGAGCAGTAGGGGGTGGAATAAAGGGATCCTTGAGAGTGAAAATTCTGGAATTCACTTTTCATTCTGTGCACCTCATTTGACCAATGAGAAAGCAGAGGCCCAAATGATAAAAGTAGTAGATGAAAGTATCATGAGAAACAAGATATTCTGCATAGTCTCAAAGTATCTTTGATTAACTTCAAAGGGGAAAACATTAACTTTATAGTTGAAAAACCTGGCCAACTCCACCTTAATCAAGTAATTACTAAGTCAGCATCATTAGGAATATGGCGGATAGACATCATATGCCTCCTGATGTGTGATACACTGAGAGGGACATCGCATCTCTTCTGTGGTATTCCTGCCAAAAATGAATAACCTGGGTCGAATCATGAAGATACATCAGACAAATGCAAACTGAGGACCATTCAGGGAAATAACTGTCACGTACTCATCAAAAATACCAAAGTCTTAAAAGACAAAGACTCTAGACAGTTCCAGATTAAAGGACCAGTTTAGCTGTCATAACGATAAATGCAACATGTGGTCCTAGATTGGGACATTAATGGGACAGCTGGTAAAATTAAAATAAGGTCTGTAGATTAGATAACAGTTTGTATCAGTGTTAATTTCCTGGTTTTGATAATTACTGTGGTTATGCAGGAGACTATCCTTTTTTTTTTTAGGAAATACCTGACTGAAGTATTTAGTGGTTAAAAAGATGAACAAAGCCCAATCCCCACCTTCAAGGAGAGGCACAGTGTGGTGGGTTTCTGCCTAAGAAATGGGCAGAGTGTGAGCACAGAAGGATGCCCAACCAAATATTTGTGGGTAAAGGAAGACTTCCTGTAGGAGGTGGCATTCCACCTGAGTTTTGAAGGCAAGAAAGTTTGCTAGATCATGAAGGGAGGGGAGGTGCTTTTTAAGTAAAGGTAATAGTACAAGGACATGGACAAAAGCATGAGACACTCACTAAGGCCATGGAGTTGGCCTGTGAAGGGAGTGCCTGGGGTAGAGTCTAGAGCAGTAGGTAGGGTTGGTTCTTGAAGGGGCCTCAAGGAAGCTGAGGATCTCACGCATCCTGAAAGCTCAGGTGCTGGGTGTGTGGGGAGCAAGGAGTTAGTTATTAAAGGCTTTTAGTTAGAAGAGGCAAGTGATCTTAAGCGTATTTGAAAAAGGTGATCTTAACAGCACAGTGGAGAAATGAGTTAAAGGGAGTAGCTTGGGAAGACCGGGGATGCTCATTTAGGTCATTTAAGTACACTAAGGCAATTGCAGTGAGGCTGGAGAGGGGAGGAGACATTTGAGAGAAATGGAGGTTGTAAAACGAACAGATTTTGGTGGCTGGTTGGGTGGGCTGGGCAAGGAGAAATCCAAAGTGACTCCTAATTCTCAAGCTTGGGTACCTGGATGGAGGGTGGCTCTAGTCACTTCGACGTCCAGAGAAATTCAGGAGGAAGTGGAGGTTTCAGAAAGAAAAGTAAGGTCAGTTGTTACCATGTTGTAATCTAACTACAGCTAGCTTGAGATTCTCCTGTACAGCTCCTCTGTTCCACAGAGCATTTTACACTGCTGTAAAATTCAACCTAACACTCTCCAAATGGCCAGTCCCATGTATTAACCAGAAAACACAAAACAAAACAAACAAACAAAAAAACCACAGTAGATTAGATATCGTAGTAGCACATTATTTGTAATAAAGGGAAAAAATGGAAACAGCCTAAATGATCAACTAGGATAAGTAAATTGGGGGACAGCCTTGTTGAAATATTATGCAGCCACTCTAAAGTTTTCCTCTTTTGCAGAGTTTTTTATGCCATGGGAAAATGCCAAGGTTAGCATGTAAATTTTTTAAGAGGCAGACTTCAAAACTGTTAACTACATAAAAATCATCGTGGAGAAAAATCTGAAAAAAAATCATGGCAATTATTAACAATGGTTGCCTCTGGGTGATAGGGTTATGAGTAATATATATTCTTCATGCTTTTTTGAAACTTTCTAACTTTCCCACAATGAATATTCATTATTTTCATAACCAAAAATAAAAATCCATCATTAACAAAATGGAAAACGGCTGTGACCCCCCCTTCCACTTTATCCCTTTTCAATCCACCCTTCCCACTCCCCCTGTAGACTAACTGCCTTTAAGCTTTATCTTTGAGAGTGAAATAAGAGAGCATTTAACAAATCAGGGGAAATTATCAGCTGGGCTGAAGAGGGGGAGAAGGTGTTTTAGGCAGGCAGATATGTTATTAGAGCTGTTGAAACTGTATATACTAAAGATGTTTGCATTGCCCTTACTGATTCTGTGATACGTTACAAGGAGAAGAAAACCTATAGTGGGGCCAAGAAAATGTGCTTCTTTAAAGGGCAAGTTTTAATTAGGAAATGTATTTATTTGCAAAAACACTTCATAGTCCAGCAGTTACTGTAAAATTGTTTCTAAAGCAGGTGTTTCAAGTAAGGAGGCAGGTAGGGGCAAGGGGCAATGCTTCGTGCCTGTTGTCTGATACTACATCAAATACGCAAGCTGGTTGCATAGGATTTGGATACCCACTGATAAGCACCATCAAGTGTTCACAATTAGAGAGAAAAGTGCAGACCAGAGGATGCTCTTATTCTTTGGAAAGGTTGCTGCAAATGGCACCCTGGTTAGGTTCCCTCAGCATCTGTGATTATTCATCTCATGGAAATATTTACTATGTGGCTAGGTTCCCCAACCCAATAATAATAACACCTTCCACAGCACAGCCCTTTCATCTTTTGAAAGGCCCTCCACATCTGTTGATTCACTCAAGCCTTGCATCCATCCTGGCTGGGATCCTGTTATTTGAAGTTTACAAGGGAAGAATGGGGACCCAGAGAGGAAGAGCAGCGGCTAAAACTAAAGAAAGAACAGGGACGTTCTTGGAAAGCCTTCTGTGTGGCTCTGGGGCGTCCAAGGTTTGTTACCTCATCACATCCTCAAGATAACTTGGGAGGGAGGGTGAATAAACTGAGGCTTATGTGGTTCCGGCTCAATAGAATCAGAATGGGAACCCAGTTCTCAGAATTCCCAGGCCAGTGCCTTTCCCAGCACGACCCCATTTTTAAAAACCAAGAGGTAAGGCTAGGTGTTATTCTCTGACAGTTTGCGCAGAGAGCTGTCTTTCTGTATGATGGAAATTAAAAGCTGGTATGTAGGGGTAAACGATGACTTTTGAATGTGTCTGCTAGAAAAGAAGGGGAAAGCCTCTGCTTGGATTCACAGAAATTTTCTCTTTTAGAGAAATGGCTGGTTCTCGTCTCTCTCTCCCCACCTCCACTGCAACAGAGTATTTGGCACTTAGAGGTTCTTAGTAAATATTCCTTCCCTGAGTGAAAAAACAAATGCTAATAACAAAATAGCTAGCATGTATTAAGCACTGTGCCCATGACGGAGCAAAGGGTATTGCCTCATTTAAATTTTAGAGCAACACCATGTGGCAGATATGATTATTATCCCTATTCTGTAGGTGAGAAAACCGAGACATGCAGAAGGCAATTTGTCCAAGGTCACATGGCTGATACATGGCAAAGCCAGATTCCAACTTGGATTGTTCTGAGTCCAGGCTCATAGCCACCATGTGGTATTGAATGGATGGATGGATGGATGGATGAATGGAATTAATGATACCAGCAATGAAGTGAGCTCTCCATGAACTGCAGTACATCTTATGGTATGGTTAATCTTGTCTAGAATAGGCCATCCCATTGCTCTCCATGATTGCACCCCATTTATATCCTACATCACATGTTTCACAAGCTGCAATTATTTGTGTATGCATTTGTTTAACTTAGTTTTTTGAACATCTGCCCAACTTGCAATGCAATTTCCACGAGTGTCTTGGTTACTGTTACGATGACCAAGCACAATGCCTGGTGCAAGAGTAGGTGTTCAATAAGTATCTGTGAAATGAATGAATGAACGTGGGCTCCCATCCCTTTAAAGTGGTAGAGGGCCTGTGAGTATGTATACACATGCTCTTGTAAAAGATGGGTATTTTACATGAATTTACTCCAACCCACACCAACTCTGCCTTGAACGCATGTGGTTCTGGCAGTGGGGCTGAGGTGCAGATGAGCATGTAATGGTTCTGACTGTGTTCCTTCACTGACATTTGCTCCCAGATAGCAGGGAAAACACTCATCAGAAAAAAGTAGCATCTGTTATGGTCAAAGGTGACGAGCTGGCGAAATTCCACAGTGGAAGCATCCTCTCTGATTAGGTCAGCCCCTACTTTCGCAGCAGAGAGGCGCTGTATCAGCTGACATCCCTTTCTGAGAGCTGGTGGCAATGGTTTCCTCAAAAGGAGCTCTGCTAAAGCTTTCCTCCTGCATGCTGAATGCCATGTGGTACTTTCCAAAGAGGATGCGTCCTCCTTTCTTGACAAATTTTCTTCTCTTTTCTCATCATTTGCCTAACAGACTTCTTTGCCACTCTTGTGGGTTTGCCTTTTTTTTACACCAGGTAGATCTGGTGGCAGCTGCTGGTCTTCTGCAAAGCTAAATCAGATCCATTTCCTAGTCTTGGATGTCTGCAGCCTTAGAACTGTACATTGGTCCAGAGGGCCGTGGCCATTGGTCCAGGAGTAATCAGGAATATAACAAACAAAGCAAACAAAAAAGCAACCACAAAGTCTTCCACTGAATAACCAAAGCCTCTGTAGGGTGATTCTAATGACTGTGATGCCAGACCCTGACCCAGTTCTTTACACAGATCCATACACTTAAGCCTTATGACAGTCCTACAAACTAAATTCTATTACGACTCCCAAATCAGATTGTAATCTGGTATTTCTAGGGCTGATTAGCCTGTGGGATGAAAGGAGTGTCATTAATGTTAATTCCCAAATAAGCACACACTGTTCTGTTCTGTTCTGCATACTGCTTTTTCCATTTAACAATATGTCTTGGAAATAGCTGCCTCCTCATTCTTTTTTTATGGTTGCACACTATTTCATTATAGGGATGGACCCTTTGAATTTAACCACAAGGATCACAGTGATTATGATACATTCATTTAAATAAATCTCAAGAAATTAAAGTAAGATCAGGTACCATCCCAAAAACGTTAAATAAGTGAATTAAATTATATTCTCACTATCAAGTCTGTTCACTCTTAAAAAGAAGCAATCCAAAGGATGTTGAGGGCTTCCCTGGTGGCGCAGTGCTTGAGAGTCCGCCTGCCGATGCAGGAGATGCGGGTTCGTGCCCCGTTTCGGGAAGATCCCACAGGCCGCGGAGCGGCTGGGCCCGTGAGCCATGGCCACCGAGCCTGCGCGTCCGGAGGCTGTGGTCCGCAAATGGGAGAGGCCACGACAGTGAGAGGCCCGCATAACGCAAAAAAAAAAAAAAAAAAAAAAAAAAAGACAAAGGATGTTGAAGTTTCAGATCAGCTGGAAAAGGATGAACATTTTCAATTTCAATTAACAGTGCTGTGGTAACTGACAAACCATTTGGGTTGGGGGGAGTTAGATCCCCATCCCTCTTGGTATCACTTTAAAACTTTTCACACTGAATATTAAAAAGAGAAAATATGAAAGTTCTAGAAGAAAACACAGGTGAGAATTTACATGATTTGGAGATGGATAAAGATCTTTTTAAGTGAGTCATGAAAAGGAAAATGTCATAAAGGAAAATGTTAGAAATTTGACTATATAAAAAAATTTGGAAAATTTTATACTTATAAAACCAAGAGAAAAATCAAAAGAACAACAAAACGTTGTGGAAATATGTGAAACATATATGAAAAAGTGCTACTGTCCTTAATATATAATGAGGTTTTACAAACATATAAGAAAAAGACATCTCAGTAGAAAAGTTGGAAAAGGACATAAAAAGCTACTTTGCTAAAAAAGTACAAAGCTAAACAAATGATGTATATTTAACTCACTTGTAACTCCAAGAAATGCAAGATACAAGAACACTGAGAGTTTTTTCTTTTTACATGTCAAATGAGAAATGTGTAAGACAAAAATGACGTACTCAGAAAATAGTTACTCTTCCTATACTGCCAATGGTTATATATTGACACAACCTTTCTGAAAGATAATTTAGCAATATTTAACAAAAGCCTTCCATTGTGTGGGGCTTTCAACCCAGGAATCTATGTCTACATTTAATAGAGTTAATTAAGATAATCATGGATGGACACAAAGAATTATGTAAGAGTTTTATCAGTAGTAATAGTGACAGATTGGAAACCATCTTAATTGTCAAACAATTAGTAAATGATCAAATGTATTATGGTACATCGTAGTATGATGAGCTATTACACAGCTATTATAGATCATGGTGTAGGAGAATATGTAATGAACTTGGAAAAGACTCACAATTAATATTTTTGTGACTTATTAAGGAAACTTATTAAGGAAAATTCCAAACAAATATAAAGTTTGGTGAACAGGCTCTACCCATCACCTAGTTTCAATTATTATTAATAAACAGCCAAACTTGTTTTGTTTTTTGTTTGTTTTGATAGATCTTTATTGGAATATAATTGCTTCACAATACTGTGTTAGTTTCTGCTATACAACAAAGTGAATCAGACATATGCATACATATATCCCCATATCCCCTCCCTCTGGAGCCTCCCTCCCACCCTCCCTATCCCACTCCTCTAGGTCGTTGCAAAGCACCGAGCTGACCTCCCTGTGCTATGCGGCTGCTTCCCGATAGCTATCTATTTTACATTTGGTAGTGTGTATATGTCGATGCTACTCTCACTTCGCCCCAGCTTCCCCCTCCTCCCCACCCCGTGTCCTCAAGTCCATTCTCTATGTCTACGTCTTTATTCCTGCCCTGCCACTAGGTTCATCAGTACCATTTTTTTTTTTTTTAGGTTGAATATATATGCGTTAGCATACGGTATTTGTTTTTCTCTTTCTGACTCTGTATGACAGACTCTAGGTCCATCCACCTCACTACAAATAACTCAATTTCGTTTCTTTTTATGGCTAATATTCCATTGTATATATGTGCCACATCTTCTTTATCCATTCATCTGTCGATGGACATTTAGGTTGCTTCCATGTCCTGGCTATTGTAAACAGAGCTGCAATGAACATTTTGGTACATGACTCTTTTTGAATTATGGTTTTCTCAGGGTATATGCCCAGTAGTGGGATTGCTGGGTCATACAGTAGTTCTATTTTTAGTTTTTTAAGGAACCTCCATACTGTTCTCCATAGTGGTTGTATTAATTTACATTCCCACCAACAGTGCAGGAGGGTTCCCTTTCACCACACCCTTTCCAGCATTTATTGTTTCTAGATTTTTTTGATAATGGCCATTCTGACCCGTGTGAGGTGATACCTCATTGTAATTTTGACTTGCATTTCTAATAATTAGTGATGTTGAGCATCTTTTCATGT
Organism: Lipotes vexillifer; assembly: GCF_000442215.2. Classification (NCBI taxonomy): domain Eukaryota; kingdom Metazoa; phylum Chordata; class Mammalia; order Artiodactyla; family Lipotidae; genus Lipotes; species Lipotes vexillifer. The sequence continues at coordinate 800,917 of NW_006783002.1, forward strand.
GCCTCTTGGCCATCTGTATGTCTTATTTGGTGAAATGTCTGTTTAGGTCTTCTGCCCCTTTTTTAATTGGACTGTTTGTTTTTTTGATATTGAGCTCCATGAGCTGTCTGTATATTTTGGAGATTAATCCTTAATCTTGTTTTACTTATACCTCTTCCCATTTACTCCCTCCCCCATTATTTTGAAGGAAATCCCAGGCACCATTTCATTTTGTCCATAATTATTTCAGTAGATAGCTCTAAAATATATGAACTATTTTTTTTAAAAACCCACATTATTACATTAAAAAAATAATTTCTTAATGTCATCAACTGTCTAGTCACTGTTCAAACTGCCCTGATTGTTTCATGAGTCTTTCTTTTTCCAGTTTTTTTTTTTTTTTTTTTTTTGCATTAGGATCCAAATAAACTCCATGCACTGCAATTGGTTGAGATATCTCTTAAGTCTCTTTTGAGCTATAGGTTTTCCTCCATCTATTTTTCCCCAATTGCACATTACTTGTGAAAGAGAACAGGTTGTTTATCACGTAGTTTCCCGTAATCTGAGTTTACTGATTGCACCCTTCTGTTTTAACGTGTTCTCCTACATTTTATATTTCCTATAAACTGGTAGTTAATTCTAGAAGCCTGAGTTCATTCTTTTGGGCAAGACTGCTTCCTAGATGGTGCTGTGTACTTCCACCTGTCTTTGTGATGTTAGCAGTCTTTGGTGTTCCTGGACTAGATTCATCATTTCATTAGAGGTTGTAAACTGGTCATATTCTAATTCGAGCATTCCTCTTTCACTTTTAACTGGAATACTTTGATACAGAGAAACTTCCTCTCATGCACTCTTTTCTTACCTGAAAAGGCAGGATGCACGTTTGTTTCTTTCCTTTCATTTACCAGGTTTCCAAAGAATGAGTTAGTTCTCTAGCATCCTTCAGAGATAAGCAATGAAGTTTTCTTTTCTTTTTAAGAGTCATTATGAGCTCATGTATTTAAATATATTTGATATATTTTTATTCATTTCAGTTATTATTCATATTGATGTTCAGTTGCCCCATCTCTGGTTGGTGGGAACATCTTCTTATTGACTCCCAAGTCCTTGATAGCCTCCTTTTTTTCTGGAATAATAAGGTGCTCCAGGCTCATCTTGTGTCTATCCTAAGCCAGACCTGAAATCATCCATTTTTTTTAAGGACCCCTGGTTCTTTTTAGTGGGAAATGGTATTTAGAAACCATACTATTGCTACTAGGTGTTGTTCATTGCTACTGGGTTAGTATTGTTTCTAGCTTTTTTTCAATTGGCAGGTTTAGTAATTTTTTGTTTGTTTGTTTGTTTTTGTTTTGCGGTACGCGGGGCTCTCACTGCTGTGGCCTCTCCCGTTGCGGAGCACAGGCTCCGGACGCGCAGGCTCAGCGGCCATGGCTCACGGGCCCAGCCGCTCCGCGGCATGTGGGATCTTCCCGGAGCGGGGCACGAACCCGTGTCCCCTGCATCGTCAGGCGGACTCTCAACCACTGCGCCACCAGGGAAGCTCGGAAATATGTAATTTTTTAAAAATGAAAATTCACTATGAGTTTATACAGATACTTCTAATTGAGTTTTTACTTCACTTCTTCAGTCTACAATCTGTAACTCTCTTCCATTACAAATAATAAATGATGTTATAGAAAAAGATTTAATGATTTGGGAAAATAGCCATAATATCTACTTTAGATAATCATCTATATATAAATATGTAATATATACATCACATGCATATCTCAAACATATGGAAGTTAGTAGTGATTATTTCTTGATGATAAAATTAAAGGTAATTTTAGTTTCCTTTTTTTGCTTTTTAGTATTTACAAAATTTCCAGAATAAACCCATTTTATTTTTGCTATAAGAAAAAATGTGCCAAAAAACATAAATAAACCAGATGGTATAAATTATAATATAGTAAATTATCTGCCAATCATACGTGGGTAGAATAATGATATTCTATCACATCTGTGGAGTGCTTTACAGTTTACGAATCATTTTACATCCATTACCTTTCACTGATCATCACAGCAGCACTGTTAAGCAGACAGAATAAGCATATTGTCTTATAGGATTAAAAAAAAAAAAGAGGTTTAAAAGGATCACATATGATGGAATCGAGGCTGGAACTCAGGGCTTCTGACTGCTTGGTCAATGTTTCTTCCCTGCGTAACATCTGTCTCTAGATGGTTGTTACTGTGCTGTCGTTTTACAGTAAAGGCAAGAAGACCCTGCAGTGTCCTGCCTGCTGCTTGGAATGTTATCCTCAGAACTTGCTTTCTTTAGAGCGAGGCTTGGAGGCCCATAAAAATGCCAATACTTATTTTTCAATTTAATTTTTATTTTTATCAAAGTGATTCATTAACCTAATTTTAGAAGTCAAATATTCTACAAAGATTTTAATGCAAAATAGAAAGCCCCTGCCCTGAAATTCACCACCCCACTCTACCTAATATTCCTTCTCCCCAGAGGCAACCACTTTCAACCACTATTTTTTTTTGAGCTGCTTCTTATTTTTATTTCTATATTACCAGGTAATCTGTTCTACTGCAATTCCTAGGTTTTTAAAAATTGCTTGAATTAATTTTATTTTTTCTTCCAGTTTTGTTAAGATATAATTGACATACAGCACTATATAAGTTTAAGGTATACAGCATAGTGATTTGATCTGCATACACAATAAAATGATTATCACAATAAGTTTAGTGAACATCCACCATCTCACACGGATACAAAATTAAAGAAATAGAAATTTTTTTTCTTGTGACAAGACCTCTTAGGGTTTACTCTCTTAATACTTTCATATATAACATAGAGCAGTGTTAACTATTTTTATGATGATGCTGTACATTACTTCCTTAGTACTTATTTATCTTATAACTGGAATCTGGATTTTTAATTATTAGGTATTATCAATATACTTTCTATTCTTGAAGATGATAATTTAACTGCCTTTTTTCTCTTTATACAGACAATTCCCTTTTCCCCATCCTCTCAATGTACTTACATTATAAGTTTTGGTCAAACGTTAGTATTTCCATTATAATGACTGTGTAAGTATTATTCTCGGGCTGAGCCATGTGGTGTACTATGATGTGCTTTCTTGTATTAGTTTTTGTTTCCTCTTGAATTAATAACTGGCTTTTTTTTTCTTATGTGCTTAGAGTTTTAGGTATCTATCACTGTTTCATCCTCAAACTCTACCAAATTATAAATCTTCTCTCAGTTCTCTCCGATCCATCAAATCATCTGTCAATTTCTTTTCTTATATTTGCTTTCTTTTACTTTCTCCTTTCCTTTCCTTTACATAGAAATGTAATTCCCCTTTGTCTGAATGATTCCAATATGGACTGGTTGCTTTCTAGGCTTGCTGTTATAGCTCTTGTTCTAGGATCTCCCTCCACCATATTCCTGGAAATTTTATTGGATCTCCTGTAATTGTATCTTTTATTTACAGGATCCCATGTCTTCCTCCTTCTTTGTTTCCTCTTCACACTGAGTGCAAATGTATGGGAGGTAAAGTTTTCGAGACCCGATTTTGTTGGATATAGAATTTTAGGTTGGAAATAAATTCCTTATAATTTTAAGGACATTAATGGTCCCACTGTCATCTTGCTTCCCGTGTTGCTGCCATTTTGCCTCTGATACCATTTTGCCTCTTTACCCTGTTTGTGTGACCTTTTTAATCAATCCCCTCTGAAAACTTAGGATCTTCTCTTTTCCCTAGTGTTCAGAAATTGTATGACACTTGGTGTGGGTCTTCATTCTTCCAATGTGCTGAGCTTTTTCTGGATTCTTTTACTTTGGAAACTGAGAGATTTGTTTGAAATATTTCATTGCTGATTTCTTGTTCTCTATTTCCAAATCTCCTTTTATTCAGATATTGGACCTCCTAGACTATTTCTAATTTTTTAATCTTCTCTTTTTATATATATATGCGTGTCTTTTTGTTCTACTTTCTGGGATATTTTCTCAGCTTTGTCTACCCACCCATCTGTTGACATTTTTTATTTCTGCTATCATATTTTTTAATTTTCAGGAGCCTGTTTTTTGTTTTTTTTTTTTTTTTGCGGTACGTGGGCCTCTCACTGTTGTGGCCTCTCCCGTTGCAGAGCACAGGCTCCGGACCCACAGACTCAGCGGCCACGGCTCACAGGCCCAGCAGCTCCGCGGCATGTGGGATCTTCCCGGACCAGGGCACGAACCTGCGTCCCCTGCATTGGCAGGCGGACTCCCAACCACTGTGCCACCAGGGAAGCCCCAGGAGCCTGTTTCAGTTGAGTGTTTGTCTTCAAACACCCTCCAGTTCTTGTTTCGTGTACATAATATCTTTCTTTATCTAAGGATATTAATGATGCATTTTATGAAATTTTATACCGTTCCCTGCATTGCCTCTGTGCTCTTTAAGGTTTTTAAAAAAGGTTATTTTGTTTTTGTGTTTATTTTTCATTGTAAGGGCTTTGCTCATCAGATACTGGTGATCTATGGTTAACTATGCCCAATCAACTAAAAACGAATTGGAGATTTTAGGGCATACGAGCCAGACATGTTGCCTGGTGGGCTTCCCTAGAGGATGATCTGTCTAGGTCATTTCATTGGTGATTCCCTAACAGTATCTGTTAAGTCTTTTCTCAGGGGCCAGTTTCACAAGAAGGGAATTCTCCAGTCTCTTCCTCGGGGTGGAGGTGGGGATAGGGACAAAACTGGCTGCTAAGATTTTCTAGAAGCTTAATGGGGGAAGGATTGGGAGGCAGTCTCACCATTTCTATATCGATTTCATTCACTCCTCCTGTTCCTGTTTCCAGCGCAGAATATCTACCCTCACCTGTGCTGCTTTCCAAACGTCCAGACTTTCTCAGCCTCACTCATTCAACAGATATCCAGTCCTCTCCTTGTTGGAGGAGAGGCAGGCACCCAGGAGAGCAGGACAGTGGAGGGAATCTTAAGACATTCAACCAATCTTCCTGTTTTCAACCCTACCCAGACCCCTCACTTGCAGAAGTGCCTGAGCTTCTAATTTCTGAGTCTTCCTGGGGCTCAGCAGTGAAAATATATAGATTCTGGGCTTTCGCCACTGGTCACTTAGGTTTTACTTTCTCAGTTCTGCCTAAGTCAATTATTTCCTGTCCATCTGCTTGATAGATCCAAAGTGTTATTGTCTCCTTTCCAATTCTTATTTGTGGTTTTGTTCCTTTTACTCATTTCCCTCTCATTTTTTTAAACGTCTTTATTGGAGTATAATTGCTTTACAGTGGTGTGTTAGTTTCTGCTTTATAACATAGGGAATCAGTTATACATATACATATGTTCCCGTATCTCTTCCCTCTTGCGTCTCCCTCTCTCCCACCCTCCCTATCCCACCCCTCTAGGTGGTCACAAAGCACCAAGCTGATCTCCCTATGCTATGCGGCTGCTTCCCACTACCTAGCTATTTTATCTTTGTTAGTGTATATATGTCCATGCCACTCTCTCACTCTATCCCAGCTGACCCTTACCCCTCCCTGTATCCTCAAGTCCATTCTCTAGTAGGTCTGCATCTTTATTCCCGTCTTGCCCCTAGGTTCTTCATGACCATTTTTTTTTTTTTTTTTTTTTTTTTTTTAGATTCCATATATGTGCGTTAGCATACGGTCTTTGTTTTTCTCTTTCTGACTCACTTCCCTCTGCATGACAGGCTCTCTCTCAGTTTAGTAGGTGCTGGGGAGGGAGCAGGGATGAAAGTGTGCGTGGTGAACCCTCCATGTGCAGCAGAAGTCCACGCCTCAAAGGCCAGCACTTTAAGGGGTGTTCAGCCACCTCCTGGTCTTGTGCTACTTCTGGAGAAGCACTGTGGCTCTGCTCTTCACTGTATCCGGGGCCTGAACTTGGGACCCCGAATTTCCTCATCTTTCAAGAGCAGATAATATAATAGTGCCTGCCTTGTTGGTTGTAGTGAGGATAACTGGGATGCTATCTGCTTTGTATTTTTAGTTCCTAGCCCTTTGAAAGATATCAATAAATACCAGCTACCTTTTTAAAGATTAAGATTGCTGGTAGGCTGTGTTGGGGGTAGGAGGAAAGCTCACTGGGTTACTGAGGCAGAAGGTAATGCATAGGGAGCTGGAGAATCCTCTTTTACAAATGCTTTGGTGACAAGCTCTGGACTTTCAAAGGTAATAATAGTGAGGCTTCCCTGGTGGTGCAGTGGTTGAGAGTCCGCCTGCCGATGCAGGGGACGCGGGTTCGTGCCCCGGTAAGGGAGGATCCCACGTGCCGCGGAGCGGCTGGGCCCGTGAGCCATGGCCGCTGAGCCTGTGCTCCGCAACGGGAGAGGCCACGACAGTGAGAGGCCCGCGTACTGCAAAAA
>NW_006783002.1:807460-817527 GCF_000442215.2 Lipotes vexillifer
GCAAAAAAAAAAAAAAAAGGTAATAATAGTAATGATGATAATTACTATTTACTGAGAATGTGTGTGTATCAATCACCATGCTTTACATGTTATCTCAGTAAAACATCACAATGACCCTAAAAACAGGTACCATTAGTATCTTCGTTTTCGAAATGAGCAAGTAGAGGAGTGGAGACGTTAAACCACTTGGTCAATATCACACGACAGAGATGTGACCCATCTCAGATCAGAACCTGCAATTTGTTAATACCAAGGCCAGAGCTTCTCCAACTTTAATGTGCTCACAAATCACCTGGGGATCTGGTTACAGTGCAGATTCAAGTTCAGTCGGTTTGGCCCAGGGCTGAGATTCTGCTTTTCTACCAAGCTCCCAGGTGACCCGGAAGCTACTGGTCCAGGGACTGCATTTTTACTAGGCTCCAGACTGAGGTGTCTCTATGGCAGCTGTGTCATATGGAACCTAATTTATTAGGGTACAAAGGAGCCGATATGAACAGTAATGGTACCCCTTTCACTATCTTCCTCTCCTGTGTGCAGAACCGGCAGGTACTCATGTCCCCACCATACACATTCCCCAAGAGCCCCAGTATGTCTCATATGTGCTCACAGCCCTCTCTACTGCTGTGGCTGCAAGACACTCACTTCTTCCCACCACCTTTGAAGTCCAAGGGTAGCCTTTCACTATTACCACCGCTTCTAGTGCCTTCTCTGAGCGTTCCACCTGGAGTTCTAGTTCTAGGTGTTCTGAAACACAGGACCCTCAAGGTGTAGAAAGGCACTGAGTGCCTTCCTAGGAGCCCTCAGCAGAGCTGTGCCATGTTTCTTGCAGAAATAGGGAGAAGCCCGTCACCCACACAAGGTCACGTGGACCCCAGGCAGTAGCACTGAATCTCACAGGTTCCTTATGAAAACAATTCTGTCAGCTGCCACCTGTAGGCTTACTGACCTGGGGAAATAGAACTTCTGTCCTCTTGTACCCCCTCCCCCCTCATTAGCCTCTACTCCCAGCTCTCCTAGAATTCACCACCCTGCAAGCAAGTCAACTCAGGCCAGCTTCCAACCTGGGTGGAAGGAGTGATGATCCATTTAATTTGCTAGACATACCTAGCTATGCATGAATCTCAGGCTCAGCTAGAACCATGCTCGTGTGTCACGCAAGGCATAATAAAGGAGATTTTGGAGAGGCATCTCAAAAAATGCAAGTATATCAGAGGCTCAAGGAAAAGCACTGGAATAATTCTGGGATCTGAGGTCAGAGATGCACCTCTGTACTTAGCTGTGTGACCCTGGGCTTTTCAGGAACGCTCTCTGATTGTTTTCCAAAACTATAAAGTTAAGAGGCAGAGGCTCCAGATGATCTTTAAGCTGTACCTTTCAGTTCTGTCCGAACTTCTGTCATCTCCTTATAGCACTTAGTGGTCTAGATTTGTCTATAAGAAATTATTCCTACTCGTGAACTATCTGTTCGACCAATTAGAAATCAGAGCAGTGCTCAGGAGAGAGAGCTCAAAATATAAAATCAAATGACTTGCTTTTGCCACTTATTAGCTCTGTGATGTTAGTCAATTCACTCTCCTTTCTAATTCTCCGTTTTCTCATAACAAGTGAAGGGGTTGGACCAAATGAACTCATAATATCAATAATATACAGTGGTTTCAAACTGTAGTCTCTTGGGCGGCATTCAGCCCACAAGCATGTTTTGCGTGACCCATGTAACATTAAATAAACTTTGAGTTGGATTGCCAGCCTTTGAAAATTAGGAGATTTACATAAAAATCTGGTTTCCTGGCTTTCCTTGAAAGATGAGAAAATCAGCAACACGGATCACTGTTCTTGGAGAGTCACCAGTGGCCTGAACTGCGTTGCAGCTGTCCTTTGGAAGGGCCATGCCACCTCTGTATTGTCACAGCCCCTCCTGGGCCCATAGTACTCATTCATATTATCTGCCCGAGCCCTGTAGATGGCTGAATTTGTGATCCCTGGGCAGTAGTTACACTGAATAGCTGGGTGATATCAGGTGAGTACTTATCCTTTTTAAGACGCAGTGTCCAAATTACAGAATGGGGACAATAAATGCTCACATTATTTCATTGACTATATTAATGAGATAAAGCAGAGATCAGCACACTTTGCTGTAAAGGACCAGAGAGTAAATATTTTAAGCTTTGTAGGCCACATAATATATCCGTTGCATATTGTCTTGTATTTCTTCTTCTTTTTTTACAATCATTTAAGAATGTGAACATTCTTAGCTCTCAGGCTGTACAAAAATAGGCCCTGGGTGGATTGGGTCTGTGGCCCGTGTTGCCATTCCCTGAAATAAAGTATGTGAAGTGCTTACAATAATGCCTGGCCAACTGAGTATCAAGAAATGCAGTTCTTGATATTGCAATTTCAGGCCTCTTGTTCCCTGACTCTGGGACACGGGTGGATTCTGCAGTGCCCATCAGAAGTCCCTGTAGCTGCTCTGATTCTCTTCTGACAATACAGACGGGGACAGCATTCTGCCTGCTGAGACACGTCTTGCTAAATAGAAAGCCCTGCATGGTGTATAAAGAGCTCCAGAGCAGCACGACAAATACAGTGCAACTGTGTCATCACCATGAAATCAAAGCCATTGTTTAAGCCATTTGCTAAACCACGTCCCCATTCCAGTTATTCTGCCTGAAACAATCACCTCTGGAGGAAGAGTTGCAGGCCCTTTAAAATCTGACTAGAGGTCCCCTGTTCTCATAGCCTTCCTCCTTTGTTTTGGTCTTTTAACTCCCCTCCTCCCTACCACCCCAAACACCTTGTGCTGTATTAGTTATTATTTAACTTGAATGCCAGGGATGCAGCTTGTGATGAAAGGCACTTGACAAAATAAAATTGCACTGTGTTGTATGACTCTCACACATGTGGCTTGGCATAATTAAAAAAAGACATGATATTGTTTTCTCATGCAAAGAATGTGATAGCTGAATCTAAAGAAATGCCAGTTATTTTCCACGGTGTCCAAGGAACCGTAGGAGAGCATGCATTGAAATAAAAGGGCCAAGGAGCGCATCAAGAGATTGTCCAAAAGATCCACTTACTTTTGTTTCCTTACTGGTCCTTCACCAAGAAATGGAACAAAATCATATAGGGTGGCATAAGCCAAGCTCCTAGAATGACTTTGACCTCAATTCCTTTGACCTGGGCCATGTGCATCCTGTTTGTGGGGACTCATCACTCTTCCATTCATTTAGCAGGCACTGCTTGTGTCCCTACTGGGTGCCAAACCCTGTGCTAAGTGCAAGCAATGGAGAGATGAATAAATCAAGGGCCCTGATAGCAAAGAATTTATGGTCTAGGGAGGAAGACAGATAGGTTAAACACATGTAAAGTATTCATTAGTGCTGTGGTAGCTTGAGCCAACACTTAATAAGCACTTACTATGGGCCAGGCATTGTTTTAAGCGCTTTCTACATGAGCAATTCATTTAATCCTCTCAACGATCTGAACGGTTATATACAATTTTAAGTGTCCATTTTACAGATGGAGAAAGTGAGGCCAGAGGCTACATAATTCTTAATTCTTTAAGGTCATGTAGCTAATAAGTGGTAGAGCTGTGATTCAAACGCAAGGACCCTGACTTCAGTGCCAGAGCCCTTGAAAGACACTAAACAGCCTCTTGATAAAAGCGCTTGGACCATGTTCTGGGAACACAGTACCAAAAAGCCCCGAATTCTGCCGTTAGAGGCCAGGGAACACATGAGATAACATGACACTTGCCTGGAAGATTCCCTTCTCAGGGAAGGTGGGCAGGACATTCTAGGCAAAGAAGAAACACATGCCTAGAGAATGATATTTGTAACAGATCCCAAAAAGAGAATATTCAAACCTGTTCTGCTTGACTCTTTTTTTTTAAAAGCAACACTCAGCATTACCAGCGGTGCCTTGTTCAGTATTAGTCTTTTCTGCAATTCTGGAAACTTCAAAAGGGCAGGTCCCTGTCTTGTTGATTACCGTATGCCTAATGCCCAGCACAGGCTTAATAAATATATCTTGAGACTAATGAATAAATCTACTCAAGGTTGAACAGTAGGATGAGGATTAAGCTAATATTACATCTACTATGGACAAGGGTTAATGCTCAGCTTTATTTTATACTCATAAAATATAATTTAAAAATTCTCATTTCACACTTTTTTTTTAGACATGCCCATGGTATTCTTAAAAAGGCTTTAAAATCACAGTTATCATCAAAGCTCCCATTACTATCTGTATCAGTAACATTCTGTACATATACCTGGAGCAATTTTTCTGTGTGCAGAATTCTAAGCACAATGCTGTACTTTACCCATGATAGCCATTAATTAGGTGAAATGAAATGATGTTACAGTTGCATGCAGCACATTTTTAAATGCAAACCCACGTGTGGTGAAAAATGAAATTTCTTTTTTTTCTCCTGCAGAAGGAAACCATGCCGATGGCCAATGTAGAAGCCTCCCAAGCTGTCAGGCTTTCTTAGGGAAACTGACACAACTGTCTAAAGAAAAGAACCGTTTTGATTTGCTAGTCAAATCAGCAAAGATGTCTAAGGCTGAGGGTAAGAGGGAAAGATGGGATCCATTTGCCAAGGACTTGGGAATAGGGCTCCAGAAGGTTTAGTGATTTCATGATTTCCTTCTCAGACATCTTTGCAAGTAACACACTGAGAGTAGGTATGTCTGATAGGTTACGCCTACTCTTACAGATCTCAGAAGAGCGGGGACCATGCGGTTGTGTGAGTTGAAGGGGAAATCTTTCCATCCATCCTGTTTTTCTAACGTCTCCATGAACCTGTGCCTCTTTCCTGATAATTTTTTCCTACCGATAAAAATTTTTGATGAAATAATTTCCCAAGAGTGGGCCACACAGAGCTTTTTACCTACAACCAGGCAGAACAACATGTTATTATAATTCCTATGCATCTAGTGTAAGCAGTGGAGTGTTGAAATCCCAAAACAGTGTCCATTCCCACCTCCAGGGGGACAACCCTCATAAATGCAGGCGGAAGTTTCCAGCACCTACCTACAAGTGGGCTTCCTCTGGATAATAGTTCATCTTCAGATTGTTACGTATACTCTTGTAGAAAGAAAAGTGGGGATCTTTGGGTTAGCCTGACCCGAGTTCCACTTCTGCCTCTTCTACTTAGTAGCCCTATGTCTCTGGGCAGATCCTGAGACTGGCATAGAACGGTGTTCCCTCCCCTTTCTGATGACATGTCCAAATCTGAGAGCGGAACAGAAATGGCAGCAAAAGCTACATGTTGCTTTAGAGAGAAAACAAAACAAGTTGAGACTTGCCTACACCTGGAGTTGAAAAGACATTTATAGCTGGAAAAAACATATTACCTGACCCTGCCCTGTGCTCTGAGACAGCATGAAGCCTGAGAACCATATTTTCGTTTCATTCACAAATACTTATTTGTGTTTACATTGTTCCAACCAGGGTGCTAAGCTCTAAGGATGCCATGGGGAGCAAATGCAGACGTGGTCCCTTTGGAGTAGTTTGTATATACAGCACCTTCCATACATATTAACTCCATGATGTGAAATTTGCATTGTTGATCACTCCATAGTACAGATGAAAACATTGAAGCAGGAGGCAGGAAACCTGAGTTTAAGCAAGGGGTGGAATCAAGAGCTACAGTCAGAGAGCCTGGCTCTACAGCCAGAGCTCTTTGCACTGTACCTGTGGCCTCCTCATTTCTGTACCAGCAACAGCAACACAGATGTCTGTTTCATGTGGGCAATGGACAGAGCACTTTTGCTTACTTGATTCCAATTGTCATACAACAATGCTGTCATATTGGTATTTTTATTATTATTATCTTCATATTTCATTGATGAAATTGACCCAGAGCGGTATGGTAGCCTGTCTAGTTGGTTAGTGGCAGAGCCGAGACTAGACTCCAAGACTTCTGATGCCAAGGTCTGTCCACCATAGGTCAACTCCCAGTTCAAATATTTCTAAATTCAGAATTCTGAAGCCATATTTTCACTGTTTTAGATTATTTCCATAACCCATGTAAATTAAATTCCTGCTAACAGGCCATTTTGTGGCAAATGCTCAGTAATCGGGGAACCAAGGCCCTCAGGCTGGCAAAGTTATTTATGGCTAACTCTGAGGGCTGCCATTACTCAATCTGTGTGTGCTACAGCAAACTGTTTACTCGTGTATGCAAGCTGGCTAGTCCACTATATGTCTCCTCATTCCCCCTCAGCAAAAATGGAGACACCAGCTTCTAGCATATGGAAGCATTTCTACACCGCTAGATTTTCTGAGGAGGGTGGGGTGGAATGGCAGAGGTGTGATTTGCAGCTATGTGTCAGAAGAAATGCATATTTTTGAGTGAGACTGATTGGACCACGTTCCAGGTGGCAAAAGTTGTCTCCAGAAAAGAGTTTTTCTCTCCACTTTACCCACAATTCACCATTTGTGAAAATAAGCGCTTTCTGAATCTGCTTACAACGTGTAAGGGCACAAAATCCTGGCTTTTTGTTTCTTGTGCTAATGCTGATGTTCTCTGAGAGGCTCAGGTTTCTGCCGGCTGCTTCTAAACAGGATGCAAACAGGGAGCTCAGAGCTCCCTGCAAGTTCAGCAGCTGCATGCGTGACCACACTACAGTTTTTTGCTTAAGCAAATTAAATTACTACATGTGTAAGTATTGTCTGAAGAGATGGTACCTTTAACCTCAGAATGCCCAACATGATGATTTTATGAATAAACCTCTACATAATACATTATTCTATTCTCAAACTAACAAAAGGCTTACAAAGCTGCAAAGGGCATGACAAGATGACACATATTTTTAATGTTCTAAGAAATATCCATTTTTCTCCTTCAAACAATGCTTTTTTCCCCCTTTATTTGGGTTGAAAATTTTTATGGCACTGGTCTAATGCATCAGCTAAAGACCTCTCCACTGTATAGGTCCTTCCCTACCTAATTTGCTATTTAGAAACATATATAAAAAGAAATAAAAAGAGGAGTCATCTGCATGACTAGAAGAACTTGTCATTTTCACAGTCCCCTAAGAGTAACTAAATTTGTGGCCCTCCACCTAGTTCTCAAAATGCCCCAACAGACAGACATCCTCTCATGTGGTCCCCATAGCATCCCTGGGAGAGCATCATCTGTAAACATCCCTGTTCTACAGGTGAGAAAACCAAGGATCAGAGAGACTAGGTAACTTCTCTCAGGTTACACAGCCAGGGAGTGATTTGAATTCAGTTCTGTCAGGCTCTTCAGCAGATTTGTCACCACCTCCTCGCTGGAGGCGTGTGGGTACATAGGGAGCTCTTCCCAGGGTTTGGAGGAAAGAGCACTGGACCAGGAGTCAAGGGACAGAGAGGTTTGATCCGAATTGGCTGTCGGCCCCGAGGAGGTCATAGACCCCTGGGAACCCCGGTCCCACATTTATAGAGCAAGGGGGCTGCCCTGGGCACCATCCATAATGTTTCCCCTTCTCTGATACCCTGTGGGTCCTGTACCTTCAAGACTCTATACCTCTAAGTAGAGATGCTAAAGGTCTTTCATTTTGATTTTTACATTTTATTTACTGCCTTTCAAGTATGTCATATAAGTCAAATTCATAAAAACTTAAGGATAATAACACTATTTCTTAAATGACTCAGAAGGAGGTGGGGACTGAATGTTTTCTTAAATCTGACATCACCCTTGAAATGTTCACATGTGTATCTTATTCCCTAATATGACTTAACTCCTTAATGGCAAAGTTGATGGAACTGACATGACTGTCCTTCCTCCCTGCAAGTATCCCAAACCCCTTTTTCCACCTTGGGCACTAGTACAGTGCCTCTCTAGTAGCTACTCAATAAAGAGCAGCAGTTTTGCTTTTGTTATTTTTATATTCTTATTTAATTACTAATTCCTAATGGCCACAGGATTTCTAAACATTAAAGAAATATTAATAATTAATGCCTGTCATGTAAAATAACTTTTTGTGATAACATATCGGATCACTATTTTCACCTGTGCAAGGTATACTCAGGTAAGAATGCAGATCAATTAGAAACAGGGCCACCTTCTAGAAAGATCTGAAGAGTTTCCAATGTAAAGGGCACTGAATACTGTGAATAAGGGTATGCCTGATTTTCTAGGATACTTCTGACTTCCTGCAATTTTACTTTTCTCAATCAAGGCAAATCATTAAATGTATGACAGGATGTGATTCTACCTTTATACCACTGTCAGATTTTTCATACATATAAATTCATACAAATCCTTTTTCAGGCCATGTCTCCTGATTTTAGTTTGTAGAAATTAGGTCCCTATAGGGACCCTTGAGAAGCCTGTTGGGTAGATGGACACATGCACAATCCTCTGCTTTATAATGTGGGAGCCAAAAGACAAATACTGCAAATCAATTCATTTCCAAAGCACCCAAGTGATGGGTGTTCAACGTGTACAAAGTTTTGTATTATTCACAATAACCATGCCTGCTGATTATATTAATTATTAATATCATTATTAAACTCTCATTATCCCCAGTTTATAGAAAGTAAAGTTCAAAGCCACACTGCTGGGAACTGGCAGAGCAGAGTCAGATGGTGATCTTTGGGGCCCAAAGCCCATGTTCTTTCCACCACCACCTAACTGGACTCAGGGGCCCCCGACTTCCTCCTCTATGCAGAATCCACTGGCTCCAGAGCTCCCAGCTAGCAACCGTTGCCTTCAAATGACACGGGAAAATCGAGTTGGTCAGATGTGACCCAGAGCAAAGATCTAATTCAGAATCATTTAGTTTCATACCTGACACCTGAGACCACAGCCACATTCCTCCAGTGGCGGTACCTTGACCGAAGAGCATACTTTTGTAGACACACAGCAAGATTCTCTCAGACTCACTTTTTAGGACCAGCATTTACGGAGGCCCTGCTGCCAAACGGCTTCCCAGCAACTAACATTTAAAAATCACACTTGGTACGTGACAGTAGGAACACCCATGCCTACTTACTCAAAATTCCCGTTCTCTGGTTTTTCCTCAGATCCCCACTTGCTGTTCCGCCCTGTGCCTGCATCCCCAGAACCACTGGGCACGTCTCAAAAGCAAATGCTCAATTTGTTCTAATGATGCAAGAGGTAGAAAGAGACTCTTGAAGTCCTAGCTAGCTGATAAAATTCATGGGACTCATCCTTTGCCACAGCGCACACTTGATTTTTATATTAAAAACAAACTCAAAAATGCTGAAAGTGAGTATCTGATCTCTGAAAGAGAAAGCACTTCTAAGGATAATAAAGGGAAGACGTCACAATGAGAGATATCAGTAGATTGACTACATAAGACTTAAATGGCTACATGTCAGGAAAATTCATTAAAAAATAAAAGGCAAATAACACTGAGGAAATATCTTTAATAGAGTGACAAAGGTTTAATATCCTTAATAGAGATGGATCTTTTATGAGTTTATGAGAAAAAAAATCAGTAGAAAAATGGACAAGGGTCATGAAAGGATAATTCATAGAAGAGTAAAAACAAAAGTCTAATAAACATGAAAAAGAATTTCGTCTCACTAATAATCAAAGAAATGTAAATTAAAACAATATTAAAGGACTAGTTTTTGTGTATCAATATGTCAAAGGTGAAGAAGAAAAATAATTCCCAATGTTTGTAAGCATGTGGGAAATGCTTTTACTTTCTTTCAGTTTGATACACACACACTTGCCCCTCATTATTGTTTTACTTCGCATTTCTTTGACTATAAAAAGTTTTTAAAATGTCAGTGTTCTTTGACCCGTTAATTTCAATTCTAGCAATCTATCTGAAGGAAATAATGCCAAAGGTGAGAATAGGAATTATGACTGTTTATCACAGCACTGCTTACATTAACCAAAATTGGGGAAGAGGGGGATCTAAATGCCCATGAAAGAGGGCTGGTTAAATAAATTATGGTACCTGTATTACTATGCAGGCATAAAAATTGTTATAAACGAACAGCTGTAATGACATTAGGAAAGGCTCTTGACATGGCAGATCATACATATGCACACACACACACATATACACAATGTAATCTCACGGCTTAAAATGTTCCCT
>NW_006783002.1:817537-818213 GCF_000442215.2 Lipotes vexillifer
CTACACACAAATGTACCCAAGGAGGAAGGAAAGTCTTAAGTGTGCAACGGTCATCATTTCTGCGTGGAGGAAGTATAGTATTGTGGGTATCTTATTCTCTTATTTATGTTTAACTAACATTTTCTATAAGGAACATGTATTGCTTTTATAATCAGGAAAAAAAAAATCCTCCAAAAGATGTTATTAACAAATCATAAAAGAAAACTCGTAGGCAGCCTGTATTGGAGGCCCCACCAGGAAAGGCTAAACACAGACCCTGGTCCCCAAGAGTTCCACCCACAGAGCCCATCACAGAGCAGCTGCTGAGTCAGACTCTGGAGCAGTAGGCAGAGGTATGAGCCTCCTACAACTAAGCTTTAACCCAGAGCTAAAGTCAGGACAAGCCAGCCAGAGCACGACTGTTTATTGTCATCACACCACGGAAGTGGTAATGTGCAAAATACATTCTGATACCTTCTTAAAAGTCGGGTACAGGGCTTCCCTGGTGGCGCAGTTGTTGGGAGTCCGCCTGCCGATTCAGGGGACAGGGGTTCGTGCCCCGGTCGGGAAAGATCCCACATGCCGCGGAGCGGCTGGGTCCATGAGCCATGGACACTGAGCCTGCACCTCCCGAGCCTGTGCTCCACAACGGGAGAGGCCACAACAGTGAGAGGTCCACATACCACAAAAAAAAAAA
>NW_006783002.1:818313-822324 GCF_000442215.2 Lipotes vexillifer
CCCAAAAAAAAAAAAAAAAAAAAAAGAAAAAAGTAGGGTACAATGCCAGTGAGATAATTGCTACCACAAAGGTGAAATATTATTAGTCACTATTTAATGTGATGGGTAGAAACGTGTTATACTGAAAAAGCACCATTACTTAATGTAAAATTCCTTTTAAAATATTAAAAATTTTTACTTAAAAGTAATATATGTACATCATGGAAAATTAGAAAATACAGAAAAGTGGGGCAAAGAAAGAAAATTATATTTCTACCATGCAAAGATGACCACCATTCAAATTTTGTTGTATCTCTGCCCTTAAGAATGGCATTTTTATTCTTATTGATTTGTTTCTACTCTTGCTTTTCCCACCTCATAGTTGAGATCACAGTATATTTTGTTTTTAAGAAAATAACTTGTAAAGTAACCAGTTGCCCCTTTCTCTTTTGCATGGGAGGAAAGCTCATCAGAAGTTTGAGGAAATTGTAATTCATTGAGTGTGTACATGAGAGATAGAGAGAGAGGAGAGAGAGAGAGAGAGAGAGAGAGAGAGAAATACTGTATCCATGCCCATGTTGGAAGAAGAAACCCATACTAGAGGTTTGCAGGACAAAATTGACAAGCAAAGACTATTGCAAGTAAATTTGAAAACACATAATAGTGGTATTTTCATTTCCTAACTTGGATTAGTATATTTTACAAGACTTTGGAACTTCATTCAGTCTCCTTTTGGAAATGAGGGCTTCAGTTTCAGAATGTTCATAAATTCATATCCTCAGGCCTGAAATGAGGGGCCTGGAGTCTAAATAGTAGTTTGAGGTTCTGAAGGCATTATATTGTATCCATTTCTATGCCAATAAAAATAAGAACGGGCCAATCATGGTCTTTATTTTCAAGGGATTTGTGGTTCTTGTTTGAATCATCAAATACTTTGTCAGACGTGCTTGGGTCTGTAACTGCCATACATACAATCATAACCTGTAGAGTCATGTCAGCCAAAGACGGTTCACCCTTAAATTTCACTGCTCTCTGGCAAGGAGAGTCCGTTCCTGAAATAAGCATTTGGGGGTGATGTTTGCAGCACAGTTAAAGCCTCGAGAAATGTCTAATACTTGAATAAAATCCAGATAATATTTTCAGTTATCTCCACCCATCACTTTAGAAAACAACAAGTGAAGAAGTCAATGAAAGAAGAGAGGAATTGAGAAGCTTTCATGTGAAGAAAACAGGACCCAAGTAGCAGGAAAATTATGTTAAAAAAGATATAGAGTATTTTTGTTCTTTGATCTTTATTTTTTTAACTATGGATTTGAATAATAAATACTAACATAATAACTGGTACCATTTATCAAGTGCCTTTCGTAGATATTATAACATTTAATTCTCCAACAGGCCTTGGTTGTTACCCCCGTTTCACAGATGGTAAAACCGATGCACAGCAGAAAAGATGGAATTTGGATATAATGTTTTTTTGGTTTTTCGTTTTTCGTTTTTGGCGGTGGATGTCGTAATGCAGTCATTCAGTTGTATAGATCATGAAGTTACAAAGGGATCATTTTGGTCTCTGATAATAATTAGCTGAGATTATTATTTATTTTTACAACCATCCCCATAAGTGTTTCAGCAATAGGACACTGTTAAAATGTGTTGTTTTCTTTATCCATTTTTGTAACGTCAAGAGCTGACATGCATCCAATGTGACAGGCACTGCTTCAATGTTTGGCAGACATTACTACCTTTCATCCTCACTGCAATTCCACTCTGGGGGGTTGGGGGAAACTAACTAGCAAAACCATTTTTCAAATGGAGAAACTGAAGCATAGGCAAGTTCACTGACCTGCCTAAAGAGACACAGCTAATAAGTGACAGAACCAAAATTTGTACCCCTAGCAGTCCAGGCCCCACCTACATTCACTGCATTATCATTTCTACTAATCAATAAGACCTTCTCATCATAGAATCACAGGATTTAGAGCAGGAAGACATCTTAAGGGGCTCCTTATAACAAAGAATACAGACAAAGGAACAGGAACCCAGAGAGATCAGTCATTTGCCCTGGGTCACACAGCAGAGGAGTGAGTGGCAGAGCAGGCTGTCTGGCTCCCAATTCAGCCTCTTAAAAATAATTTCATTATCATCTGATACAGGATTTATAGTCACAAGTAGGAGTTTTGCTGGTAGCTTCTTGGCTATCAATCTTTGATCTTTTGAAAGTTCGATCTAATTGCCTTGACTTCTGACTCTTATTCAGTCCTTCATGTCAAAGACCTTTGGCAATAGTGCAATGAGAAATGCTTGGCAAAGGGGCAGGCGCCCTGGCTGTTCCTATGCCCCCCCCTTCATCCCCTTGTCCAAGGCCCAGAGGTATACAGACCCCCAGATGCCACTTAGGATGACCAAGCACCTGCTTCTACTGATGGTTCACAACTCTTGAGCCACTAAGACAAGGTGGAGCTCCTATTCGCTCACATTTTAGACAGCTCTTGTCTCCTCACCTGAAACATGCTTTATGGCCTCCCAACTCCCCCGGGGGGGCCCACTCCATCTGTGACAGGGACTCAGTGCTCAGATCCCCTAGGTTGGAGCCCACGAACAGGACAACTAGAGATAGGTCTAGACTTCAGAGCTCTCTGTGTAGTGCGGTCCTGAGCATCTCTGCTAATAACTGATGGCCAACCACCGCATCTGGGACTCTGCATGGCCTGCATCATTTCATGGCCCCTCGGGTGCTTCTCCAGGTGAGGAAGAGTAGCAATAAACAGCAGCTTGACCTTTCTGCTCAGCCCACTTGCCTGTGCTTACAGACATCTCTGCCTCTCTTAGAGCTTGCTAGAATTGGCTGGAGAACAGTCCTTGACTCTGAATAACTGAAAAATATACTTAACACTGCATTGATTTTCCATATAATTTTATAAGCACAAACATTCTTTCATTTCCTGACAAACAACTCTATTCCCCAAAGTGTCCAATAAAAATCAGTAACTTGCACATCACTATCATCAGTGGCTGTTGTTTGGAGTTTGTCACCAAGGCCAAGGTCTTTCTCCAGCCACCTCCACCTTCTGCCAGCCCTCCTCCCAAGTCAAAGTGGGGGGGCGGTAGTGGTGGGAAGAGCTATATAGATCTCTCTGACTCCGTTCAAAGCCCTTTATGGGAAAATACATAATTTTCAAGCAATCCTTCACAGATAAAGGAAACCCGGGGTGGAGATGAAGGGTGTCACAGGAAACAATACAGCGCTGAGCCCACAACTCTTGAGATGCATAGATATGCAGGGCACCTCCCTACACCATCCCAGGACTGGCTGTGAGGCTGTGATCAAGGACATTTCTTCCAGGTGCCTGTGCATACCTGAGATGACTAATTCAATCACTGACAAACGTCTGAGGCTAAATGGGCACCCTGACCTCCAGTTGCAGGTATTACTCTAAGGTTGCATCATAAGACAAGCAATGACAGAGTGAGAATTGCAGTGGGAAGTCGTGTTCCTAGGAATCTTTATGGTGGCCTCTGCCCCGAGCACCAGAACTTGGTGCTCCTCTTTACGTGCCATTCCTAACTTCCAGGACAGCCTTTCCTCCCAACCAACCTCACCTCTCTTTGAAACAGCAACCCAGGCTGAATGTGGCAGCAAAGGAACAAAGAGGAAGGTGTTGATTCTCACCCAGAAGTCTTGTTTCCACGAGGTCCTTCAGAAGCACAATCCTCAGGAGACAGAGCACCTGGGGCTGCCAAGGGGACCTGAAATACCGGTTTGCCACAATCCTGAATGAATCGACTCCCAGGGCCAAGAGACGAGAAGATGTCAGTCACTCAGAACCCACTGTAGCTCTGATTCTGAAGTGGGAAAAAAAAAGAAGCAAAGAAAAGCATCGCTCAGAGATGGGCGGGCAAGGGAGTTAAGACACCGGGCTCTTTGGAGAGAGATGAGGCAGCTCTTTCAAATCCTGATGGAGTCAGGACCTCAGGGCTGCCTGCATCAGGAAATGCTCAGTGTTCAGGTGTGTTTTTCCCCCCTCCCTCTTTCCC
>NW_006783002.1:822368-860088 GCF_000442215.2 Lipotes vexillifer
CCCTGAGCCCTGGCACTGGGGAGTGTGGAATGGCTCAACCTGTTGTAATCGAACATGTGAGTTGGCTGCTTGTTGCAAAGCTATTGCAGCAGCCTCTTCATTAAAGGAGGCTGTTCTTCCATGCTGAGAATTAATTTCCTTTTCTATGGTTGCTGGCTTGTACTCTGGGCTGGGGGTGGAGTGGGGTGCTGGGATGGAGTGTGCGGAGAAGCCCAAAGGGAACCCTGGGCAAAAGGGGACTGGCTGTGCTGTGATGCCCTCTGGACCAGTTACCTACTGTTCCCACTGGCTGGAGCCAGTGGGCTCGTGATGACCACCTTGGTGTCCAGTTCTTAGGAGATGTGGCAGCTGCTACAAGTGACTCCCAGCAAAGGGATATTCTATGCACAGTTGGGCACTAACCCTAATCCCACCCTCAGACCTTTAGCCTTGAACGCTGCCTCCTGGAATCTCAACTGACCCTCTGAATCATAGGTTTTCTGATCACCAGCACACTGTAGGGGGTGGGGTCGTCCTGGGGGAAAGAGGGAAGGCATTCATTCACCCATTTGTTGGCTTATTCTCTCATTCATTCATTTCTGCATGCATGCATTCAACAGTTCATTCATGTATTCATTCATTCACTCCTCCTTGCATAAATTCATTTGTGTATTCCTGTATTCATTCACTCTTATATGTTCAGTCGTCTATTTAATATTCATTCATTCGTGAATGCATTATTGAATCATTAATTCACAGATTCATTGACATATTTATTCATTCGCCTATTAACCATTCATTAATGGATTAATTAATGCACTCCATCAAGGTGCATGCATGCATTTTTGGGTATGTACAGCATTCACTTTTTCTTACGTGTGCTTAATCCTACACCCATCCATTCATTTATCCATTCAATCATTTCCAAATTCATTTATTCAGAAATATGCTGTCCATTAATTTATATGTTCATTTATTTATGAATTCATTTATTTAACTCTTCATCCATTCAACACGCATCCTAAGTGCCTACTACGTGCTTGGCAGTGTGGTGGGGGGAAGTGAGAGGAAAAAGACAGAATCAGGCACCCCTCTTGGCTTCAAAGAGTCAAGGAGAGTAGACAAAGCTACGAGGAACCATAACACAAAGCAGAAGTGATGCATGCTAAAAGAGTGGGGTGGAGGAAGGTCAGGGAAAGATAGGAGGCCTCAGGGGCCCCCGGGCTGGGGGGCAGCTTGGAACATTGGAAAGAACACTGAGCTGGGATTCAGTCGCGTTGACTTGGCCTTGAATCTCGCTATGCCATCCAGTGTAGCTTTACCCCAGTTAATGAACCTCTCTGAATCTCAGTTTTCTTACTTGTACAGTAGGGAGGAGGCAGGTGTACCTCACCACGTGGCTGGCAAGACTAAATGAGGTAGCTGATATCAGGTGCCTCCCACAGTTTTACAAATGTGCTCAGTAAATAATTATTTTCTTCCTCCTCTAAATTTTTTTTCAAACTTTTATCGGCAAGTTTATATTCCCCTTCTCTGGGAGGCAGGGAGAGGCGGAAGAAGAGCTTTAGCTCACACAGGGAGCTGGTCTGAGGGCTGAAAGCCAGTGTTAATCCTGAGAGGTTTCTAGACCTTCCCTAGGGCCCCTGAGAAAGGCTGAGTGAGACTCTCAAATACTCTTTCAAATGCAAAACCTGTCCCGTGAATCGGCCAAAGGAATCTATTAACAGGATTTGCACAAACCCTCCTCATTGGGTGAAAGGGGATGAAGGATTTTATTGAAAACCCGAGAGATTTGGGGCTGGGTGCCAGCTGGGGAGGGGTCTGAGAGGTGGGGTGCTGGGTGTACCCCTGTAGGTCTGTGGTCCAGGGGGAAGGGAGGGAGCTACATTTCCAGAGCAACCCAATGTCTTGTTGAGACCTTGTGTAGATGTTGTCTGTACCTTATCTGCCTTGTTTCTGAAAGTGGCCTCATAAGCCACATGTTATTACAAATGAGGTAACGAAAAGGCTCAGCAGTTTGCTCAAGGTCACACAATTAATAGGTGGTAGAAGCAGAATTTAAATGCAGGTCTATCTGATTCCAAAACCTCAGCTTGTATGCGCTGTAACGTGTTCCACCCTGAAGATTTCCGCCGTCTGTGGACATTATTTTAAACATCCGTCTAATTGGGGTATGAATGGCTATTGTCCAAAGATTCTTTACTATCATTTCTAACTGACACTTGAAATGTGACCAGAAATAGGCCACACTTTCAAAGGGAGTAAATGAGAATTTTTATTTTAGAGCCGTACACAATATGTGTACATAGTATACCTTGCTTTCATTTAAAAAATACTTTTAGCTGTGAGGAAATAAAAATATCATGCGGAACACAAAAGGTTTCATGGTTTCCCATTCTGCTCTAAGGTAGGGGGTCCGGGTCTGTGGCTGTCTTGGCAGTACTGGTTGCATAGCCCAGGCTTGCAGGGGAAAATGAAGAATGTGGAGGGTTCAGAGCTGCTATTCCAGACATGTGAGCACAGGTACGGCAGGGGCACAGAGCAGTCAGAATCCTGGGTCACAATCGAGGAGGGCCAGTGCTCTGGGCTGAATTGTGTCCGCCACCATTCACATGTTGCAGCCCTCATGCCCAGGACCTCAGAACGTGACTGTATCTGGAGACAGCGCCTTTATAGAGGTAATTAAGTGAAAATGGGCTCTGACCCAATCTGACTGGTATCCTTTTAAGAAGAGGAGATCAGGGCTTCCCTGGTGGCGCAGTGGTTGAGAGTCCGCCTGCCGATGCAGGGGACACAGGTTCGTGCCCCGGTCCGGGAAGATCCCACGTGCCGTGGAGCGGCTGGGCCCATGAGCCGTGGCGGCTGAGCCTGCGCATCCGGAACCTGTGCTCCGCAACGGGAGAGGCCACAGCAGTGAGAGGCCCGCGTACCGCAAAAAAAAAAAAAAAAAAAAAAAAAAAAAAAGAAGAGGAGATCAGGACATACAGGGAGGGAGATGCCAGGGGCACGCCCAGAAGGATGAGCATGTGAAGAGGCAGCAAGAGGACGGCT
Source organism: Lipotes vexillifer (assembly GCF_000442215.2). Lineage (NCBI taxonomy): Eukaryota > Metazoa > Chordata > Mammalia > Artiodactyla > Lipotidae > Lipotes > Lipotes vexillifer. Next base: position 825,399 of record NW_006783002.1, read on the forward strand.
GCCTGCAAGCCAAGCAGGGGGGCCTCAGAAGAATCCAACCCTGTTGACGCCTTGATCTTGGACTTCTAACCTCCAGTACTGTGAGAAAATAATCTTCTGATGTTTCAGCCTGTGCTTTTTGTTATTTATTACAGCAGCCCTTGCAAACTAGTATATCCAAGGAGCATCTGTGTTTGGGGGGATTAGGAACAGCTGTTATCGGTAATGAGTAGGGAAGTTCTTCTGTATTTTCACAATTACTGCAACCATTCTGGGGCATACCTCTGAGTCCTCAAGAACCATAGTGATATAGATCCGGAAGAGGGCCTTAGACCCTGATTATTGGTCAGAAGAGACATTCCAAGTTGCTAGAGACCCAGTGTCACTGGGAGAGAGAGGGGTGTGAGGTGTGAGCACTGGCTCCCCACACGGAGGGTTCTGGAAGGCTCAGATTTCACGAGTGAAGGAATTATGAAGGCATGATTTCCTGACAAAGGTGTAGGATTGAGAACACGTGTCTAGTTTTATTCCCTTGGACAATGCACTACAGTTTTTGTAAAAGGCGTAATCGGATGAAGACAGAAGGAAGAGAAGGTTACAGCAGCATGGGAGCAGCTGGAAAGCAGGGGAAAAAGAGGCTGGAGGGAGCCTGACCCCAAGTCAGTGCAGGGGAGACCTGCCAGTTGGCGTGACCCCCGGCAGAACCCGTAAACAGCCCAGGGATGGGCAACTCAGGGACTTCTGGACTGGGGGGGGGAGGGGAGCAGTGAGACCCCCAGACCCCCTCCCTTGCTGCACATTTCCTGGAGGTTGTCCCTCCGCCACCTGGCAGACACGTGGATTTACTTTCTGGAGAGAAAGCATGTTCAACAGGGTTTGTCTGAACTGAAGGACAACAGGTAGGTTGAGGCAGAGCCCTATACCGAACATAAAAAGATGTGGAGGGCGTCTCTGCACAAGGCAGGTCAAGGCCATCCCCGCTGCCAGCTCTCAGCGCCAGGCTGCTATAATTACCAAACAACACAGATTTATTGTTTTACAGTTCTGGAGGTCAGAAGTGTGCAACTGGTTTCAGACTAAGCTATGTTCAAGGTGGCAGTAGGGCTGTGCTCCTTCTGGGTGCCCAAGGGGAGATTCTGTTCCCCTGCCTTTCCAGCTTCTAGAAACTGCCCACATTCCTTGGCCCATAGCCCCTTATCACCCTGGCCTCTTCTTCCATAGTCATATCTCCTCTTTTGATGCTGAGTCTTTTGCCTCCTTATTATAAGGATCATTATGATAAGAGTGGGCCCACTGGATAATACAGGTTAATCTCCCCATCTCAAGATCCTTAATTTGATGACAACTGCAAAGTTCCCTTTGACGTGTAAGGTAACATACTCGCAGGTTCTGAGGATTAGCACTTGGACATCTTTGGGGGACCATTAGTGTGCCAACCACACACGGCACTGGATGGAAGGATCTTCTCTGGAGAATCTCACTAGTTCCAAGAAGAAAGAAGTAGAAGGACTGATGATAGGGGTTCCCAACACGTGGCTCAGCCAGCTCTCCCCACGGTGGCGTTCACACTGGCAAACCCCACCTGTACGTCCAGCCAGCCTTTTATCTCCAGTCCTTAGATACTGCCAGACAGCTGAGGAGAGCCTCTAGCATAAAAGGTGGAGACCAAAACAAACAGAGAAAAAGGGCTTGGAGGAGATGGAGTCCATGGAGGGAGTAGAAAACATGAGAAAAAAAACTTTCAGGGAAATTGCCCTCGTTAGGAGAAAGAAGTTGAGGAGATCTCCTGGGAAGCTGAACAAAAACAAAACCAAAAAAAATCTCAAGGAAATGCAAAGTATGAGAGAAAAGATAATTAGAGAAGACAGGAGGTTCCATATCTAAATAATAGGAATTCACAAAGAGAAATCACAGGAAATGAGTAAGGACATCATCAATAAAATAATTCAAGAATATTTCCCAGGATTGAAGGACATGAGTTTTCAGATTTAAAGGCCCACTGAGTGCCTAGAAGAGTGGATGAAAGCACATTTGCTCGAGGCAAATCACTGTGGGATTTCACAACACTGCGGACAAAGAGATCTTACAACTTTCCAGAGACAAGTGAGAGCCAGACAAGGGATGAGGGATGTAAAAGTCTTTGCGTTGCTCAATGGCAGCTCTGGGAACTGAAGACAGAGGAGCAACGCCTTCCAAATTCTGAAGGAGTTACTTCCAACACAGAACTCTACGTGAGAGTGTGGGATGAAGACATTGTTAAATACTCAAGACTTCAAAGCATTTTCCCCTTCCACGTACCTTGTCTCAGAAAGCTACTGGAGGATGTCTTCCCCCAAACAAGGGAGTAACCAAGAAAAAGGAAAAGATGCGAAACTGGAAATAGGGGATCCAACAGAGGAGACAGGAGAAGGGTGAGGCCAGGAAGGCAGCAGCGTGCCAGGTGTAGAGGAGGACAGTCCAGACTAGAGAAGGTTACAAGGTCCAGGAGAGAATCTGCATCCTGCTCTCAGCCCCGCCTGGCCAGGGGCATGTAAGGAGCTATCTCCCTACCAGTAGATGAGTCTAGAGTTAGTTTTACTGCCAAAGACACTGGCAGTGGTTTTCCAGGGTGAACCCACACCTATGTGGCCTCATTCTCTCAGCCTTTCTCCATTTTCCAGCTCCCTCTTTACTGCCCTGCCTCAGTTTATCCTCCAGCATTCTAGGTCCCCAATGCCCCACACCCTACACATCTGGCTGGGATCCTGACTCCCTGACATCTTTCTCAGTTTTTGCCAGTCTTTTCCTTGGGGAAGGTCTGGAGGCTGCTTCCTGGGCTCCCAGCCATGTCTGGGCAGCTTACTGGGGACTGGGATGTTGCTACTTGGGGTTGGCACCCCACAGGCTCATCCACCTACTTGCCAAGGAACAACCCATCTGTCCTGACACCCTCTGGCTCATGCACGCTGGACTGGACTCTCCCCCTCCCTCAGGATTATCCTCTAAAAACAAGTCTCCCCAGCTCATACTCTGCACTGTCGAGGTCTCTTCCTTCATCCCATGATCCAGCGTGCTGACAGGTGTGTGAGCAGGGAATAACATAGCCCAGGATGTTTTGTGCCAGAGCCTTTCAACGTAGAACACCACTGCCTTTTAGGATTGGTTTCCTCCTCCTGCTGGCTCCAAAACCAGGACCTGAAGATGAGGCTAAGCGAGCAAATGAAGAGACTCAGTCCATTGTTGCCTGGCTATGCCTTCACCCTTTGCCCCCTACCAAAAAGTGCATTTGAACACAGAGAGTGATAGTGATTTTTGTTATGGGGGTAAACTTGAAACTACTCTAATTTTAAAAGGCAGATCATTAGCAAATATCAATCGGATGGTGTTATGAGCTATCATTAGTAAAAACTGCTTATACATACTTCACTGCAGATCATGACACACTAGTGTAAATAGTGGTCAGTCACTGGTTTCTCAGAAAAAGGCCAAACTCTCTTCCTCTTCTATTCCATGGTTTTCCCAGAAAGACACCTATCACTTGGAGAAAGGGTGGGGGTCATAGAATGGTATTCAAAAGTGCTAGTGGAAATCAGTTTCAAGGAACATTCATTGCACACTTGCCATGCACCAGACATTGAGCTACAGGCTTTAAAATACTCCATCTGATTAAATCAGGGAGATGGTAGCACCCAGAATTCTTATTATGAGTTACAGCCACCCATAAACTGGGCATCATGCAAAAGTCCCTTGGTCACCCCTCCTTTTCTGCACCTGTAAGATGGGAATGACATTTTCCAGCCCAGCCTACTCTACAAGGCAAAGGACCTTGTCACCCTGCAGGAACCCTACAGTGCCTCACAAGTATTGCTGCTGAAATGATTCTTCATGAAACAGCACTTCACACGTTTGAAAGCATTTCATATCGATTATGTATTTTATCCTCCCAACATTCCAGCGAGGTAGGCTGGGATTAGAACTTTTCTAGTATTTTTGGCAGTGCCATCAGAAAGGGGAAAGTATGGTGTTGACCCAGTGTCGTCGGCATTTGGAATCTACCAGGTACGACTTGAGTTTTCTCAGCGTAAATTTTATTATTTAAGAAGTGTTCTACATAAGGATACTAACACATGAGTAGGGTTGGTCTGTTCTCTTTGGCAGACCAGGGGCTCCCTACCAACGACTGTAGCTCACTCAGCTCAGTGTCCCCAGAGATGAATCTAGCACCTGGAAAAGAAGATGGCTCAGGTGTGCTCCTGAATTAATGAATGAATGGATTCCCATTCATGTCCATACAGGAGATTGCCCTGGTGGCCAGAAAGTGCTATCACAGCCATCTGAGACTGGGCTGCCTCCCAATGTAATGAATACAAGCTAAGAAGTTCACAGAATAAAAACTGGAATTGTAAACTGGGAAGGGAATAGATTAAAATATATGTAATTTAAACATATGAACATATGCTGTATTTAATTAAGATCAACAATAAGCAAATGAGAAGCTGTGTCTATGTTGACATCTCAGTTCTTACCGTAATTTTTGACGAACTTATATTTCCTCATTATGAGTCTTGAGATATTAAAGGGGCTTTTTAAAGGGAGCGAAATCCTGAGAATTTGCAAGTAAAACAATAAACACAGCACAATTTTCCACTTAACAAAATTTAAATGATATCATTTTTACTTAACCAACTAAAGAGGAATCAGCTTCATTAATTAAGTGCTCAAACATGGAATGACCAATAGCAGCGTCAACACAGACCCTTCCCCTACACTGCTGGTCTTAATGGGCCTTTCATCTGATTGACATTAGTGAGCATATAGCAAACAACAGCAAATTTCACTAAGGCCTGGAGGCTAAAGTAATTGTGCTCTAGACTTTTGGTCAGAGGATGTAAATAAAGAATCATATTATTTTCACAAAAGTAAATTCTTTCCTGGACCAAATATTTTTCTCATCTATTAAACGGCAATGAATATAATTCAACACTACTGACGGTGAGAAGTTGCTCATTTAACAAAAGTTTTTGTGGAATCGGCTTGATGACCTTGAACAAGTTATTTATTGTCTCTCAATTTCTGTTTCCTCACCTGTAAAATGAGAATAATAGTAATAATAATAATATCTGCTTACAAGGGGAGCTCTGAGGATTACGAAGGTACAGAAAATGATCGGCAGACTTCTGTCATGGATTGTGTTGAGCAAATGTGGAGATTATTTTTGTTATTCCCCTCCAAGTTGAAAACAAATTCTAAAGCTTTTCCTATTGTTCAAAACTTTGGGGGGCTTCCCTGGTGGCGCAGTGGTTGGGAGTCCGCCTGCCGAGGCAGGGGACACGGGTTCGTGCCCCGGTCCGGGAAGATCCCACATGCCATGCGCGGAGCGGCTGGGCCCGTGAGCCATGGCCGCTGCGCCGGCGCGTCCGGAGCCTGTGCTCCGCAACGGGAGAGGCCACAGCAGTGAGAGGCCCGCGTACCGCAAAAGAAAAAACAACTTTGAGGTTTCCTTTTTGTGAATAGCATGCAGGGGTCTCATTTCTAAGCCTCTCACAGAAACCTTCAGGTCTGCTCCTCTTCTTCCAGCACCACCTCAAGGAGAACTTACTGTCTTCACTTAGCCTTTCAGCACATTCACTAGATTTGGCCTCAAATGACTCAAGGTTAGTTTTAAATTTCAACTGGAAAGGCCAAAGACTTGCCCTCATTGAGAAGCCTAGAACCAATGTTTTATTGACAACTTGGGGGTAGGGCGGACAGAGGAAGTACTTTCTAGAAGAAAGCTCTCCTTATCACTGGCTTTTATTTGACCATTTGACGACTCTAGAAAAGCTAATTTTTTGTGTGTTTATTTTGTCGTTTGGTCATCCACTAAATTTCTGCAGGGAGAAAAAGAATGGTAGTGAAAGATGTTAGACGGTTGGAGACATGGAAAAGACACACTCTTTTTGATATCTGACATCTGATATTTGCATTTCAGGCATCAGATTTGGGAGAGTGGAGATACACAGATCTCTAGGGGACAGGGCAAGGAATACTCATGTTTCCCCTAGTCTGGAACAGGGTCTCCAGTGATCTCAGCAGTCTGTTTTTGTAGTTTTGAAGCAGCCTTCTAATTAGACATGGGCTGTATGTAGGTGCTGGAAAGGAAGCTGAAAGGGGGCTGGAAGCCAGAAAGTTCTAGCCCTGTGTCTGCCCTCCTGTGGTGTGGTCTTTGAGCACATGAGTTCCCCTTTTTCGATGTCAGTTGAATTATATTTGTAAAATAGTGAGGTCCTTCATGCCTACCCTTTTCACCATCAAGGACACTCTTTTTCTTATTTTCCCCACGGGACTGTATGCTTTGCTAGACTTTGCCTACTAAGCAAACAAGATTGAGAAGGTGATTGATACAGAGCTTGTGCAAGGGCAACTGGAGGCAGACAGATGACCTGGGAGGCAAATTAGCCTTTGGAGGGCAATTCTGTCCCAACGGCTGAGATAATCCCAATAATAATTCTAGCTGCACTGACTGCAATCATTTATTAGGCGCTTACCATGGGCCAGACAATCTCTACACATTATCTTATTTAACTCATACCACAAAGTAGGAGAAAGCTGACATTATTTCTCCATTTTACAGGTGAGGAAATTGAGGCTTAGGAGTTCGGTAGCTTGCCTGAAGTTACACAGCTAGTGAGGGTCAGAGGAGTGGCTCAGCTCAGGTCTAACTCCACAGTCTAAGCCCTTAACCACTAGACTCAACTGCCTCTCAGTTTCAATAGAATAACGTTGCTTGTGTAGGGCTTAGGTTCCCAAGCCAAGAAATATGCAGAACAGGGAAGATCAGCTCGGTGCTTTGTGACCACCTAGAGGGGTGGGATAGGGAGGGTGGGAGGGAGACGCAAGAGGGAGGAGATATGGGGATATATGTATATGTATAGCTGACTCACTTTGTTATACAGCAGAAACTAACACACCATTGTAAAGCAATTATACTCCAATAAAGATGTTAAAAAAATATGCGGAAAACTGCCTACAGTTATCATTGTCCCTAAAGTCCCCTAAAGGCATAAGTGTGGCAAGAGGCTCACACTACAACTGAGGCCAAATATGGAAGAACTGTACCCACTTCAGGTCTGCTCTGGGCACACCTTGTTAGCAGAAGGGTGGGCAGAACTGCTGCCTTATTTAAAATCTTTATAGATATTTCTCCAAAGAAGACATGCAGATGGCCAATAGGCATATGAAAAGATGCACAACATTGCAAATTATTAGAGAAATGCAAATCAAAATTACAATGAGGTTTCAGAATGGCCATGATTAAAAAGTCTACAAATAATAAGTGCTGGAGAGGGTATGGAGAAAAGGGAACCCTCCTACACTGTTGGTGGGAATGTAAATTGGTACAGCCACTATGGAAAACAGTGTGGAGGTTCCTTAAAAAACTAAAAATAGAGTTACCATATGATTCAGCAATCCCACTCTTGGGCATATATCTGGAGAAACTCTAATTCAAAAAGACACATGCACCCCAATTTTCATAGTAATACTATTTACAAAGTGCCAAGACATGGAAGCAACCTGAATGTCCATCGACAGATGAATGGATAAAGATGTGGTATACACACACACACACACACACACACACACACACACACACACACAATGGAATACTAGTCAACCATAAAAAAGCATAAAAAAGAATGAAATAAATCCCATTTGCAGCAACATGGATGGACCTGGAGATTATCATACTAAGTGAAGGAAGTCAGACAGAGAAAGGCAAATATCATATGATATCACTTATATGTGGAATATAAAATATGTTACAAATGAACTTATTTATAGAACAGAAATAGACACACAGAGGGAGGAAACAACCTTATGGTTACCAAAGGGGAAGGTGGGGGTGGGGGAGGGATAAATTAGGAATTTGGGATTAGCAGATACAAACTACTATATATAAAATAGATAAACAACAAGGTTCTACTGTATAGCACAGGGAACTATATTTAATATACTGTAATAACCTATAATAGAAAAGAATCTGAAAAAGAATATATATATATTATATATACACATATATATATAGCTGAATCACTTTGCTGTATACCAGAATAACACATTGTAAATAACACATTGTAAATCAACTTCAATTAAAAAAACCTTTATATTATATATTATTTTTCCTTTCCACTTTGTTTTTTTTCCTCCTCCCTTTCTTTATTGAAACAGAATGTTAACAATAGTCCATGTAGGGTGGTAGGATTTTTTTGGCCTACCACACTGTTTAAGTTAAATGACTGCATGCTGGGATGACACAGTATTAGAAGTATGTGGCATGTAAAGCTCCTACGAGCTCCATGTGCCCCTTGAGGGTAGGTCCCAGGATATTTCATCAATGGATCCTCAGAACCCAACACAGTGTTTATAGTAGGTGCTCAATAAATGTTGGTTGCATAAATAAATGAATGAATTGACAGAATGAAAACTTCTAGTGATGATCTCCCTAATGCTCCTTTTTTCCTTAGTTTTTTTTCCCCCCTCTTTTGAAGACCAGCCACTGACATCAGCCAACATTAACTACTGTTAACATTATGTTTTACATACACATTCTTTCTTTCTTTCTTTCTTTTTTCTGCGGTATGTGGGCCTCTCACTGTTGTGGCCTCTCCTGTTTGCAGAGCACAGGTTCCAGATGCGCAGGCCCAACGGCCACAGCTCACGGGCCCAGCCGCTCTGCGGCATGTGGCATCCTCCCGGACCGGGGCACGAACCCATGTCCCCTGCATCGGCAGGCAGACTCCCAACCACTGCGCCACCAAGGGAAGCCCTACATATTCTTTCTTGAGAAGTGCTGTGCTAGGTCACTGAGATAGCCACCAGGGAGACAAAGACTTGTACTTTGGCCTCCAAGAAATAATCCAGTCCAGTCTAGTCCAATTCAGCCTGGCCCTTAGGCCATGCTCCGGTGCCCAAGAACAGGACTACATCCATTCGGGAAGCATACGTTCTGCTTGTTTAACAATCAGCCTTAACTGTGTATCGCCACGCTTTAATGCCACCTTGGAAAACTCTACTTCTAGGAGTTTCCTCAGTCAACAAGAAACATCTCTCCTGAGAAGGGACAGAGAGATGTCCTGGCTTCCAGTTCTGACTCCACACTTCTCTGGGACCTTTGGCACGTTACTTGACCACTCTGAGTCTTATTTGTGCAACGGAGGCAATAATAATAATACCTATTTCATAGGGTTGGTATAAGGATTTGATAAAACAAGATGTAAAAAATGCCAGCTATGCCACTGATTACTCCAGTCTTCATGGTGGAAGGGAACTTAGGGTCCGTCTGTCTCTCCACCAGATGGAGATACCCTCTTTCTAGTCTTCCTGGTAAGTGTTGGTTTGGCCTGTGCCTTTTCACTTAGACTGATGGGGGCACCCTGCCTGATGCACAGGTTGATTGTGGGCAACCACTGGTCCAGCAGTGCTCAGTCCTTTTCAATGACATGCATGAAAAATCCCCAGTGAGGGTAGGAGTAATTACAGCAGTGGTGGCAGCAGTAGTAACGAAGATGAAAGTTAACGTTTATTGAGTCTCTGCTGTGCTCTGTACATACTAAGTGCATCATCTCCCTTAATCCTCATGACGATCCATAGGGTACGGACTAAATTTATGTTTGTTTGTTTGTTTTTGCGGTATGCGGGCCTCTAACTGTTGTGGCCTCTCCCGTTGCGGAGCACGGGCTCCGGACGCGCAGGCTCAGGTTGGCCATGGCTCACAAGCCTAGCCGCTCCGCGGCATGTGGGATCTTCCCGGACCGGGGCACGAACCCGTGTCCCCTGCATCAGCAGGCGGCCTCTCAACCACTGCGCCACCAGGGAAGCTCCTATGTTTATTTTTAAGATAAGGAAGCTGAAGCTCAAAGAGGTTAAGAAATTGCTCAAAGCCCCAAGGTCAGTACATGCTAGAGACAGGATTAAAACCCAGATCCACTGAATTTCAGAGCTTGTAACCTCACTTCCCGGGGTTTCACCTACCCTCACACAGAGGCCAGGCAGGGCATTTAGATGGTGTTCCAGACCAGCAGGTATGACTGGGGTGAATTGCAAACCACTTGCTCTATTTAAATGGGGTGGCTGCTTGTCTGCTTCACCTCATGATGCTGGGGTGGTGGGTGGAGCGAATACAGATACAGAATTGTCAAATCTTTTCCTTTTTGCAATAAATCCCAAGAATTTGGATATTTTAATGTGGTACATCATGATTTCAGATGTTACCTCAAATTTTTGGAAATTGCTTATGACCTACCTAGCTTCTAACTATTGTCATTGCCCTTTAAATGCACATTGAAGCTAATGTCCTGAGGACTGTTACTCTGTCCCCTTCTCTCCCAAGCAAGTTCTGCCATCGTAATGGAAGTGAGAGAGGGGACCTACTTGCCCAGAAAGCCCTGCATCTACTCTGATTATCTGTTATGCAGACATTAGTCCGGAATGTTGGAGCTTTAACTATTACCTGTGACTGGTTGAGAGGCTAAGTGCTGGGGTTTAGGATGGGCTGGGGGTTAGGGTCAGAGGGGGATGGAAGGGGAAGGTAGGGGATGGATTGGGGGGATGAGGGGTAGTGGCCCCTACACAGTAGCAGCTCTTCAACTGCATACAAAGGAGGGAGGGGATGAAGGGAATCCTGGTGGTTTACGGGACCCCAGTAGCCACCAGGGATCCACTGTGGGAGAGCGATCTAACCCTTTCTCCGAAATCTCAAGGCAAAATAACTTTCACAACCTCTTGGAGGAGGACCATCCCCTGGTCCGAGCCCAGCCTCCAGGCGCTTTCCCAATCCTGCTTGCTGAGCAGTTTAACCTCGTGTCCACTCCTGGAATAATTAAAATAACTGTAAATGTATTATTTATAGATTGACTTAAACCATTCCTTTTTCCACAGAAAGAAGCTGAGGGGTCTAATTTGCACAGCAAGGACCACATACTGAAGAGCTTTCACAGGATTTCATCATTTAACCCTGACGACACCCTCGTTTTACACAGGCAGAGACTGAGGGTCAGAGAGGTTATGTGACTTGCTCAGGTCACTTAGTGAGTAAATGCCAGAGCTGGAAATTCTAAATTGGCCCCCTGACTTTGTCACTGATGCGCTGTTTCTTGTACTCTGCTCTGATGGAGTGAGGATTGAGCCCTGCCCCCCAGCATAATCAGTAGCATCGGCCCCATACCAGGAAAAGAAGAACTGCAACCTTAACAGCCCTGCTCTCACGTTCCCCTGTTCTTATACAGCTCTCTGAAGGCAGGAATTTCTAGCAACACAATGTCACTGAGGAGATATTCATACCCCACACAAACTTTCAGTCCTCTGCCCCATGTCTCCTAAACACTATGTCAGTGGCCTTTCTGGGCTACCAAGTTTGATTGTTGCATTTACTGATTTTAGAGTTTCTTGATTTATGTTTTATATAACTTTTCCCTCTAATAATTTGAAGATAAGATGGATTTTTGATATGCTTTTAAGATATCAGCATAAAGGACTTTTTTTTTTTTGGCTGCTTATGTTTTATTTTGCCTCAACTTTCTTGAGTTATCTACAAAACAAAGTTTCTTCTTTTCAAATTAAAAAATGTACATAGATCTCTCTGGAATTTATATATTATATATATATATATATATATATATATTTTTTTTTTTTTTTCCCCCGTACGCAGGACTCTCACTGCTGTGGCCTCTCCCGTTGCGGAGCACAGGATCCAGACGCGCAGGCTCAGCGGCCATGGCTCACAGGCCCAGCCGCTCCGCGGCATGTGGGATCTCCCCGGACCGGGGCACGAACCCGTGTCCCCTGCATCGGCAGGCGGACTCTCAACCACTGCGCCACCAGGGAAGCCCTCTTAGAGCTTCTTACAAATCCATGTTATAGTAGAACTATCTTAAGAAAAGAGGATGAAGGGCAGATCTAGGTACATGGCTGCTTATAGAGTTGACCCTTGAACAACATGGGTTTGAACTGTGTGGATCCACGTATATGCAGGGGTTTTTTTTTTTCAGTAGTGAAGACCACAGTACTACATGATCTGTGGTTGGCTGAAACTACAGAAGCGGAGCTGCGGATACGGAAGGAGCAACTGCGTTAGTGAAGGAACCTCGGAAAGGGCAGAACCGTGTATATGGAGAGCCGACTATAAGTTATATGTGGATTTTCAACTGTGTGGAGGGTTGGCGCCTCTGACCCCTGTGTTGTTCAGTGGTGAAGTGTATATGGTCTTTAACAACTTTTTAAAAAGTATGCATAAATCACATGTGATGCCTTTGATGGAGTTTTCCAGTAATGCCTGGTTGGTAGAAAGACCGGGATCCTGGAGGTATCACAAAACTTCGTATTTAATTGTAAATGGTTCCTATTTTACAGCTGTGCAAATTGAGGTCCATCAAAATTAAATGACTTGTTTCAGGTGACATAGCAAGCTTTTTAGTCAAAAGCTGAGTAAACTGTGAAACTGGGCTACATGAGATTTCAGGGCCACGGCTAGGTATGGAGAAGAATGGCTTTCCTTTTCAACAACCTACTGCTCTCCCAATGTGGGTTGTGTTTCTGGCAATTTCCGTCGTTAAAGAGGAAGGGTCCTACAGCATGTAATCTTACTTTTGGGGGTAAGAATGGGATGGGGTCTAAATCTCAGCATTTTTGAACTTGGTTAGAGGTCACAAGGTCTCCTTCAACATTTTCCCCAGGAGGGCATATGTCCCTTAGGCAAATAAGACTCTTTGTCTCCTCTGAGTTTCTTGGTAAAAGTGTCTCGTAAGGCAATCAGTCATTCACACACTAGTGTGTTTTAATCCTCTCTAAAGAGGTAACTCTTTGAGGCTAAGACTCTGAAGGGGTAGAGGTGGGAGGTAGGGGAAAGTAACGCTTTGCTCTCTCATCTTCGTGATGTGAAATCCTATTGATCTTTCAAGATCCCATGATTTGATTTGATTCAGAGAGTCAAATGTCATTTCTTCCAGAAAACCTTCCTTGATCTCTCAGAGAGATTGCTCCCTTTTTGCTGCTTCAACTCATAACACCCTTTCTCATGTTCTGGCCTGGTACTTCTCATAATCTCTCCCATACATTTAATCATTTGTGGGTGCATCTTATATTCCTTATATTTCTCCCAGGACTGTGAGCCCCTTGAGGGCAGGGATACTTTTACTTCCTTGCCGCCATCTGTTGCCTAGTTTGGAAAAGGTAAGGTTATCTTCTGGTATCTTAAAGCCGTGAAACTACTTAGAAGTCAGATGCAAGGTGTTTACGTTCAGTTTTGCACAGGCTTCCTTAGCTCCTGGGTCATCTCTCTACAGCAAAGTTTGCACACTTGAAAAGGAGCCTTCAATCTCCTCTCCACTGTCGTAGCCTCGAGTCTCGTGGCCTCATAGTCTGTACAATTGGTGCAGAACCAATGGTCCCCACTCAGTGTGTGCTGCCTGTCTGGCTGGTTTTAGATAATGCAGGGCAGATTCCTAGCTTCACGACCTTAAACAAGTTACATCATCTCTCTCTTCAGTTTCTCCTTTTATAAAATAGGCATAATACTTGCCTCTTAAGGCCTTTGTTCTGAGGATTGAGGATATTACGTCTGTAGTACTTAACATGATGCTTTGCACATAGTAATCTCAAGAAATAGTAGCAATTATTATTTTTTCAATGAGGTAAAGAACAAGAAAATTCTTAGGACAGTGTCTGGCATACAGTAAGGGATGTGTGTAAGCTGTTATTTTTATTCTTGTCTTAGGAAAGCAGTAAAATGTAGCTATAAAGAGCAAGAGCTTTGGAATCCGTTTTGGGTCAAATCCCTGTTTGCTAATTGCTAGCTGTGGTATCTTGGAAAAATTACTTAACATTTCCAAGATCCGGTTCCTCCTGCCTAAAATGGGGGATTTTGCTATCTTATAGAATTGCTGCAATGATTCATAGGGGGACAAAAAGGATTTCAAAAGTCGTGGCAGATTGCATTTACCAAAGCCGTGAATAGATAGCCGTGAACTTTGGATTCATTGGTTATGCGGCAACAGTTACCAGAACAGAGTTCCAATAAAGCGTTAGTACATAGTAGAGACCAGATAAAAGAACAGTATGTGTTATTAGAGCAGTTATTAGAATTATGACTATCTCATGAGGGTAGTCCACCCGAAAACCCCTACTGTGCCCCCCAGCTGCCAGGAGAACTCGGCCCCTCAGGCTTATGCTCCGCCCACCAGCCTCTCAGCCAATGAGAACCCAGCCTGTAAGCCGCCCTCTCCCCGCCCCCTCCTCCTGGTCGTTGAGGGGCCGCAGAGATGGGGCAGGTGCTCGAAGCGGTTTTATCGGCGTCCTGGGTCAAAACTGCGGGAGTGTTGGGAGCGCTTCTTCCTTGTTTGGGCACAGCTGCGTGCCCTGCCCGGCGAGGGGGCAGCGAGTGCTCCAGCTGCTTTTGTGTAGGGCTGGCCGGCCTCGCCTGGGTGAGGACAGTCTCGTTAATCTCCCGTCCTCTGCCGCTGTGACACGGTGACTGGACAGGGGTCAGCTTCATTGGACACATTCTTTGTTGCAGTTAAGCCAAGCCCTTCAGCTCTTAGAATTGGTTTAAGCTTGATTAACTCGTGAGGAAAAGGAAAATTTACATTTGGGGGACTGGAGAATAAGGTATTTAAAAGCTGCTCTCTTAAAAATAAATGCTTTCCATCTTGCTACTTTCAAAGCCTGGTGCTCTCTGGCTCACTCTCTTTCTTTCTTTCTTTCTTTCTCTCTCTCTCTCTCCCCTTCCCTCCCTCCCCTCATACCCTTCTACCCCTTTACTCCCTTCCTCTCCTTTTGCTCTCAAACTGGCTTTCTCTCTCCTTTCTCCTCTCTATTGTTTGCTCTCTTTTTCCCCGACCCCTCCCCGCTCTCTGTTCTCTCCCATCTCTTCCCGGTCTGTCTCTCCCCGCGTGTCTCTGGTTTCTCTGTCTCTGTCCGGCTCCTTCCAAACTTGAGGTGCCACTTTTCAGCACCTTTGTTCCTGAGTGGCAAATATGTGCAGCTGTCTTTGAAGCCGACACCAGTGTGGTCCCTAGAAGGTTACAGAGGGAAGCTGGGATTCTGGAACTTCCACATTTAGCTCTGCTTAGAGTCTGAGCTTTCTTGGTGGAGAACGTGCCCAGCAATATGTTGCACATCTCGTGAGCCAAATATTCCTTTGTCAGCAGAGGGTTACTGCGAGCCGCCCCTGGGGTTGGTGGCCCATCCATCAAGGCTCACTGGGATGTTTCCCAGGCTGTCCTTAGGGGACAGTCACAAGGCTTTGAACAAGGCGGAGATCTGAGGATGATTAGGCCTCTCTCTGAAGGCTGAGGGAACAGCATTGGACTTGGGGAAGAGATCTCTGGCCCCCATCAGCTGTGGGATCTCCGGCCAGTCACTTTACGTCTCTGAGCCTCTTTCTCATAAAATGGGTTAATGGCAGTCATTCTGCCTTCCTCAAGGAGCTATTAGGGGGCTCCCACGAGCTAATGAATGAGAACACATTTTGTAAAGTATAAAGTGCTGTACAAATTTAAATGCTTTTTATTATTGTTATCATGATCATAATTTTTATCTCCCACTAATGCTTACCTTACAACTCATCAGTGTTAAGAAGAATATGCTCTAAGTGGAATGAAATCTTGCTTCTCCCTCGTGCATGAATTTAAGGTGTACTTGTGGGAAATCAATATTACTGTTTCAAGAGGCCTTTATCAGCCCCCCGCTTCTGCCCGACCCGGTTCCTTTGAGCCTGGCGGGCCCTCCCCTACAAATGAGGCTGGAAAAGCCAGAGTTGGTCCTGCAGGGGACCCACCCCTTTGTCCTGCCCTTGCTCCCCACAGCCTGCTTCATTCCTGTATCTGCCTAGTGTCTCGTAAGCCTGGCACCCGTCTTTGTTCCTGAAACAGAGCAGCTCCCCCGAGGGTAACTCAGTGCACCCCAGTGTACCTCCATCTAGGTATTCCCTTGGCCCTTCCTCTCCCCTAACCTGGCTTTCCCCCATCCTCAGCCTCAGTCTCTTGGGCTCCCCCTTGTGGCAGGTCCTGACCAGGCCCACTTTACTGACCCTCCAGGAGGTCCTATAGCCCAAGAAGCCATAAATCACGCATTTGGGGAACTGTGGCTCCTCCCACCTGCAGATTTCTACATCGGTGCAGGCTGCTGAGACCACTGGCTCCAGGTGCCTTTGGGAGGAGCAAGGGTGGCTCCAGGGAGAGGCATGCATCTCAGCACCCGTGCAAGATTTGGCAAGCTGCTTTGTTAGTAAAACCAGTCACCATAACCTTGTTCCCGCCTGAATCGGTGTTCCCGTCAATTCTCAAACCTGCATCAGACTCATAACTCTTGAAAGATGAGGAGGGGCTTACAAGGTGGTGCAGGAAAAAGAGAGGGGCGCACTCAGCAGAGTTCATCTCCATTCACCGTTGGGCCTCACCCTGGGGGTGGGGACAGCTCATCTGGCCCTGGAGCTGTTTCTCCTGTGGCACTTTGCCCCTTCTTGCTCCTCTCTGGGCCTCTGTCCCCTCTCTGAATCCTGGGGTAGGCTTCCACTTGGTTTCTCAATCCCAACCCCACTTTGGTTCCCACACCTACTCTCCAAGGAGCTATTGTTGCATTTTACAGATGAGAAAACAGAGGTCCAGGATATTAAATGACTTCTCTGAGGTCTGAGGGCTCTGGGAGTGGTGGAGCCAGAGGGTGACCTAAAGTCATGCTCATTCCATTACAACAGACTGCCTCCTCTTTGGTTTTACAAAAAAAGTGATAAAGGCAGGCTTCCCTGGTGGCGCAGTGGTTGAGAGTCCACCTGCCGATGCAGGGGACGCGGGTTCGTGCCCCGGTCCGGGAGTAACCCACATGCGGCGGAGCAGCTGGGCCCGTGAGCCATGGCCGCTGGGCCTGCGCGTCCGGAGCCTGTGCTCCGCAACGGGAGAGGCCACAACAGTGAGAGGCCCGCATACCGAAAAAAAAAAAAAAAAAGATAAAGCCTTGGTCTCTGCCCTCAAGGAGCTTAGGGCCTAATGGAACAGCTAGGCACATAAACAAATACCTACTACAAACCAGGGTAATAGGGAGATAATGGAGATATTTACCCATATCTCTGAAAATACAAAAGAGCTAGTTACTAATTTTGGTTGAAGAGCTGTTGATGGTGATAGTGGTGTGGTAGTGGTGGTGGTGGTGGTGGTGGTGGTGGTGGTGGTGGTGTGTGTGTGTGTGTGTGTGTGTGTAGTACAACTTTTAGAAGAGGAGGCTGTTGTGAAGCAATTTTGTCAGTGTTTCCCAGAGGTCAGAAACTCCAGAGAGCAAATATACACAAAGCTTGGGTGCTGCCACTTCCACAACCCTGCCTGGGGCAGACATCACTAATCAATCTTTCCTCAGGAACCCAGGCATGTCTTCAGAATCCTTTGCAACAAAGTATCCAGGTGGCTTTACCTTTTAATTGAGGCTGGCAGGCAAGAGAGCATTTTTGGCTATTCTGGAGTATTAGACAAATTTTTCTAGAGGAAGAAACAGGCTCAGAGAAGAGTGACTTCTCTAGTTCACTATTGTGCAAGAACACCTGAAATCCCAGCAGGATCTGCTTCTCTGAGTGATTTTTCTTATCTCGTGTACATCAAGGAACTAACATTTAATGACTTCTTGCTAGGTGGCACCTTCTGTGACATGAACAGGGAGTATTACCTGTGTTACCTCTCATTCTCACAGCTATCTGTGAGGTAGTCAGGATTATTGCCATTTCACAGAAGATAAAACTGAGGCTGAGAAATATAAATGACTTGCTCAAGGTCACACAGCCAGGAGGCTGTGGAACCAACACCTGTGTTCAGGTCTGTCTCACTCCAAAACCTATTTATTGTTTTCTTCTAAATTTATTACAAAATGTTTAAAATTTAAAAAAGGTTTCAATAGTGACAATACATGCCCTTGTCACTATTCCTCACTTAGGACATGAAACAAAGCCTGTTTTATTTTTGCAGAATACCACATGACCCTTCACAACACATAAAAAAGGGGATTTAATAAAGTAATTGAGCAATGTTGAACATTTCTCAATGAAGCCTGCTTTTAGTGGAGTTTTAAAATGAATTTTCTTTATAAATTGAAATCATGTCTTTGGATAGTTCAGAGACTGCAGCCAGGGAAGTCTGCAATTTGTAGACCTGCTCGTCTGAAGGGTAATTTAATGCCACTGACATGGATCTCTATTTCTCCTTTTTACCTTTAACCAATTTTAACAAGCCAGATGGTCATTGCAAATGGGTCCTCTAGCATCTCCCTTTTCTAACTCTGCTGCTCTCGGAGATTTATTTAAATTTGGTTCCTGGCAACAATCTAATACCTTCCTATTCTCTGCTATTCCTGGCTGCTGTGTGGGTCACTCCATAACTATGTCTTCCCCAGCCTCCCAATTGGAATTAACCTTTCCTGATACACTCTACAATCTCCCCCAGCACACAGTAACTCCAGTAAAACAGACCTATACCTTGTGTTACTTATTTATATGTGTGATTTCCCCATTAGACCCTACCTTGCTCATCTATAGTCAATGCAACAGTAATTATCATAAATGCGAATGCTTTGCAGTTTCCAAGTACTTTTCCTAGTCATAAAATTATTTAATACCTACAGTATCTCTGAGTTTTTTTTTTGTTTTTGTTTTTGTTTTTTTTGCGGTACGCGGGCCTCTCACTGTTGTGGGCTCTCCAGTCGCGGAGCACAGGCTCCCAACGTGCAGGCTCAGGCTCTGCGGCATGTGGGTTACTCCCGGACTGGGGCACGAACCCGTGTCCCCTGCATCTGCAGGCGGACTCTCAACCACTGCGCCACCAGGGAAGCCCTCTGAGGTATTTTTAAAATATATTCAATTTTACAGATATGACCACGGAGCCTCAGAGAGGTGAGGCAACTTGCCCCAAATCACAGAGCTAGCTAGCTGTAAGGTTTAGGAGCAAATTTAGTGTTCCTTCCCTGTAACTAGAATACTGAGTATTCTACATATAATTTTAAAAACTGAGATTTATCAAACTCTCACTCATCAATTCTCTTATTCTATAAATATTTATTGAGCCCTTACGTACCAGGAATTATGCTGGGTTCTAGGGAAACAGTAGTCAAAAAGACAAAGAAAGTCTTTGTTTCATGGGGCTTACAGTGTAGTAGAGAGATAGTAAACAAGTAATCAAATAAATAAACAAAACGTGGTAGGCTGAATTATGCCCCCCCCATTAAAGATGTCCACAACCTAGTCCCCCAAACCTGTGGATGTTAGCTTACATGACAAAGATGACTTTGCAGATGGGACTAAGTTAAGAATTTTGAGTTGGGGGATTAACCTGGTTTACCTGGGTGGATGGACCCAATGTAATAATAAGAGTCCTTGGGAAAGGGAGGTTGTAGGCTCAGAGTCAGAGAAGATGTGATGACTAAAACAGAGGTCGGACTAATGCGATTAAAGGTGGAAGAGTGCCACGAAACAAGAAATGAGGCAGCTTCTAGAAGCTGGAAAAGATACGGAAACAGATTTTCCCTCAGAGCCTCCGGAAGGAACGCAGTCCCACTGACCCATTTTCGACTTCTGACTTCCAGAACTATAAGAAAATAAATCTCTGTTGCTTTAAGCCATTAAAATTGTGGTACTGTGTTACAGCAGCAATAGGAAACTAATACTCAGGGTAATTACAGATTGTGGTCAAAGCTATGAAAGAAAGAAACATCTTGATGATATAACAACTGGGGAAGGACTCTCTGAGGAGAGGATGAAAGTGGACCAGCCCAAGGAAGAGCATTCCAGGCAGAGGGAACGGCAGGTGCAAAGGCCCAGAGGAGGCAATGTGATGAAGATCAAACACAGGCCAGTGAGGCTAGACATCAGTGAAGGATGGAGAGTTAGGCTGGAATCAGACCATACCAGGCCTACCAGGCCATGGCAAAGGGTTTGGATTTTGGACTACAAGAAACGGGAAGTCCTTGAAGGATTTCAACCAGGAGAGAGGTAAACTGCCATCGCATTGTCTAAAGTTCCCAGAAGGACAAAGACCCTTCCTTGGAGTGGAGGAAAACTTAAAATCAGTCAAGACCAACCCATCTTCCAAATTAGTCCTCCTGTGCTCTACCAGGTTCTGAGAAAGGGTCCAGTCTTCATTAGGAAGCACGGGGTTTTCTTTGTGCCAACCTGGCACTCCAGTTCTGTCGGGGGCAGGTGCCCCGATGTGAACCACGGGCATCAGACATCGCTGTAAGCTTGGGTGTGATTTATTACAGTGAGGGAGGGCTTACGTGCAACGTGGAGGGGAACTTAGCATTACTGAGCTTAGAAATGCCCCTGTCAAGGGGCAGAACTTATCATTTGAAGTACGTATATAATTATTTTGCTTCTGTCTTTAGACTGTAAGCTCTGTGAAGTCGGGGACCATCTGGACATTTATCCCTGTGTTTTCAGTGCTTATCGCAGTAGGTACTTGACAGGCGCTTGTGAAAACATGGATGATTGGAGGAAAAGGGCATCAATAATTTAGCTCAGCTTTTGTAGGAAACAGGAATTTGAAGAGGACTAATAAGCAGTAAAATACAAGCATCAAAACAGCCTACATTCGGTTCTGCTGAAACGCTTGTTTTGAAAGTAGGAATTTGTTCTAATGCAACTTATACGAGGGAACGATGTAAGCATACCTACTTTCCCCAGTGAAAAACACTAAATGAATGCCCAAATCCCAGCTGAACGGAGCCATATAAGACACAAAATGCACACACACATACGCATCAAACACCCACCAGTTACCTGAGTTCACTGCCTGTGGTATGAGCCACAAGCAACCACATCTGGGTTCCAAATCTCTGTCCAGTTTCAGACAATTCTTCACAATAACTCAAGGCTCTGATGTCCGCCTCCACAAGCAAACCCCAGGTCTTTTTCAAGGTAAAGGGCTATACTTATTGTAATATTTATACATTTAACCATTCAATATATTTAAAACTGTGCTGCCATTTTTAGTAAGGTCCCATTTTTTCTTTTTTAAAACTGGGTCATTGGTGAAGCTTTTGAATGTTGTGGCTTTAACTCCATTTCTACCACAAACCAGGGTTTTTAAATGCATGATTTTGGATAGCACAGTGATTTTCAGAACACATATGTGGTGTTATAGCAGAACTGACTATACTTTCTTCTTGCAACACCAAGCAAACAAGAAAACACACACAGTGATTAGCAAGATGTTAAAATCAAACCACTGAGCACTAGGAATGATTCATAATGTCCGTCTGGTGTATAGAACACTCCTCATTATTTATTTATTCATTTTTCATCTATCCTTCCATCCATTTATTTAGTCTAAAGATGTTTATCAATGCCTATTATGTGTCAAGTCCTGAAATAAACCCTGGTGATATAGTAGAGAACAAACTTAGAGTCTTAGGAAGTCTTAGCATTGGTAGAAAATAATAATGTATAAATAAAAAATGATGATAGCTGCAATGGTCCAAATGTTTACGCACCACCCGCGCCCCCCCCCCCATTTCCAAATTCATATGTTGCAATCCTAACCCCAAGTGTGATGTTATTTGGAAGTAGGGCTTTGGGGAGGTGATTAGGTCATGAGGGTGGAGCTTTCATGAATGGGATTAGTGCCCTTATAAAGGAGACCCTGAAGAACCCCCTTCTCCCTTCAGTCATGTGAGGACACAGTGAGAAGATGACCATTTATGAACCAGGAAGCAGTACCTAACTAGACACCGAATCTATCAGCACCTTAGTCTTGGACTTCCCAGCCTCCAGAAACATGAGAAATAAATTTCTGTTGCTATAAGCCACCCAGTCTGCGGTACTTTGTTGTGGCAGCCCGAGCTGACTTAAACAATAGTAAATTCTACTGTAGGCTTACCTATGTTCCAGGCACCATAATCAGCAGTTTAAATACATTTTATTTAATCTTTTCAGTACTTAGTAGTCATTGGTAGGTGTTACCAATAAGTGGGTAGGCATTATTATTCTCCCCATTTTCCAGATGAGGTTACTGAGGCTTAGCAGTAAGTGGTGGAGCCAGCATTTACACCCAGGCAGTCTGACTCCAGAGCCTGTGCTCTTGAATGATACCGTTGACATCTGTCTACCCCACCTCTGCTTGATTATCTCCAGTGGTGGGGAACACCCTGCCTCTCAAAGCAGCCTGTTCCGTCTTTGGCAGGATATCAAAGGGGTGAATACTTTAACAGCTGACACTAAAGTTCACTGTAGCGGAGAACTGAATCTGTTTAAGAAAATACATCAGGAAGCCACCACCCTTGGGGGTGCAGAGGAAGATGAGGGATAGTCTGAAACGACGCTAAGTTATACTGTTTTACTTAAGACTTTAATAGGAAATTGTGGGTTGGGGCAGAGCAGAGGAGGATGAAGAAGAGAAAAGGTTCCGTGTAACCTGGCAGCGCACCGGTGTCCATGGGGAACAGTGGCTAGTGAGGGGTTCTTGTGGGTGGGTGGCTACAGGTTTTCAAAGGCTAGGGAGGCAAATGTTTCCATTTACATAGTTGGACTTGCTGCGGATGTAAATACCCTTCCCCTCTCCCAGACCTCCATACAGTCTGGGGCACACCTGAGAGAAGATCAAAGCTGATGGATCAGGTGCCAGACTGGGCTGGAACAGAGCACACCTGGGTAGGAAGGGCCCCCTGTACGTGCCCAGTAAGTGATGGCCAGTCACTCCTGCTCTTCCTCTGTTAGCTGAGGGACTCGAGAGCCACTGTCAGGACTGGAGGAAATCAGAACCAGCTGTGCAGTGAAGACCCAAGCTCCTGGGAATTTGCAGACATCGGGGCAGAGCTCAGCTAGAGGTTGGGGGAATACAGGTCTGTTTTTACGCAATTCTCAAAGGACTAGGGAACCTTAGATGGCCTCTGGGTTACAGCTGTTAGAAGCAAGGCTCTCAAATGGGGACTCTTGGGTTTGAATCCCAGTTTAGCCATTTAATGGGTGACCCTGAACAACTTAACCTGCCCGCCTCTCAGGTTTTTTCATCTACAGCTTGAAGATAGCCTTTCTTACCTCGCAGGGTTATTTTGAGAACTGAACGTATGTAGAATGTTTAACACATGCTTGGCATAATGATCAACCAATGGTTGTACTTCTAACTCACTCTAATGGCCTGGTGTAGACAGCATAGGCTTTCTACTTGGTGGCATCAGGGTTGGAGATTCACTTCCATTACTTACTAGGTCTGTGTCCCTGAGCATGTGACTGAACTTCTCTGGCTCTCAGTAAAATGGGGAAATAAGACCTCCCTGGTGGGGCTGTGAGGATTAAATGAAAGAATAGAATCTGCTAACCACTCTGGTGGGCATACCAAAGGTACCCAATGATCAGCACCAAGGCTAATCCATAAAGCCTTTTGAGAATTAGGCTTTAAAGAAAGATGCCTCCTCTGGGAGACCCAGCCCATACAGATTTCAGCTCCAATTCACCCTGGCCTGGGGGCTTTTGCGCAGTGTGCAACTGGTAGATCTGTATAGTGCAGCCTGCCAATGATTGGCGGCTGTTATGACTGTGCTAATTATGATTCTTTTGCCCCTGACTTGCCCCCTATATTCTGGCTCAAGACTGTTCTAGGTTTGGAAGAAAGTACCTAGGCCCCTTCCTAATTTTCTCTCTCCGGGTTTCAGCTGCCCTCCTCCTTCTTTTTTTTTTTTTTTTTTTTGCGTTAGTCGGGCCTCTCACTGTTGTGGCCTCTCCCGTTGCGGAGCACAGGCTCCGGACGCGCAGGCTCAGCGGCCATGGCTCACGGGCCCAGCCGCTCCGCGGCATGTGGGATCTTCCCGGACCGGGGCACGAACCCGCGTCCCCTGCATCGGCAGGCGGACTCTCAACCACTGCGCCACAGGGAAGCCCTGCCCTCCTTCTTGTGACCTGGTTTCTCCACCCTACTCTCCCACTTCCCATCCTCCTCTCCTAGTCCTTCCTTTCCCCCATCCCAGGATCCTGACTCCCCCTCCCTGTGCAGCTGGCTTGAAGACCACTCAGCGGGGAGGCTGGATCAATGACCTCCCTCCAGCCTCGCAGGCCCAGCCTGGGTTCTGGAACAGCCTCTGCCGGGATAATCTAGTGCTTTAATTGCCAAAAGCAGTCAGAAGGAAGCAGATGGTCACGGCCCATAAAGGGTGAGAATCCTCCGTGGGGAGCTGGGTTGGCTGCAGAGCCATCGAAGGCTCTTTTTAGCGCCTGGCCACAGAGGTGCCAGGAGAAACTGCCAAGGCAGCCGGCCTGAGGGCTGGGCTCCGAGGGGCCTGCCTGCACTGTTCAACCCCAGCTCTTGTGGTTTCTCTTCCTCCATGGCGAGGGCTCCAGGCATAGCTAATGGTGGCAGCCATCCCTCCGCTGGAAGCCAACGTGGGCCGGGAGGGACAATAGCCGCCGTGCCCGGTGCCCAGGTGGGGTGTTGGAGCCAGGTGTTAACTGACTGTGCTGGGGGCTCAGCTCTCTTGTGGCTCGCACTTTGCAGGCGAGGAAACTGGGCCTCAGGAGTAAGGAATGACTTCCTTCAGGCCATTCTACCGTGAGTTCTCACTGTGCCTGTCTTTGTCCGTCCTTCCTCAGAGCATTCCGTGTGTGGGGTGGTGAAGGGGTGAGGCCAGAGTCCCTGGGTTTGCCTCCCAGCCTCGGACTGGTGTGTGGCCCTGGGCAAGTTCCCTACTCTCCCCGAGTCCTAGGTCCTCATCTGTCAAGTGCAGGGAGGAGACTGCCCCTGCACTGGGCTGTTGGCAGCTAAAGAGGGGACAGCAGGGAGGGCTCGGACAGGTGTGCCCGGCCCGTTGGAAGTACTCTATGAACATTAGCCGTTGGTGTGGTACCTCTGTTGCCAGCCCATCTGCCAGCACTGGACGTGCATCCCAGGTAATCCTCACATGGACTCAGCAAGGCATTTCAGCTCCATTTTTCAGATCTGGAAACTGAGTCCCGGGGATGAACTGAATTTCTCAAGTGGGAAGGGTAGGAAATGGGCCTTGAGCTCAGGGCTCTGCCCTCCCAGTTCCAAGATCCTTCTTTCATGTAGGCTGGAACTTCCTGTGCGCTGTGTCTCTTGGGAATTTGAGCAGAGGGGCTAGGTGTCAGGAGCTGTGGAAGTGTGTGCGTGTGTGTGTGTATGCACGCGTGTGCACATGTGACGTGTTAGAAAAGCTGGTGGAGAGAAAGAGGAAAGAACTGTAACTCAGAGTTCTGGTTCACAAGAATCTAACTCCCCTTTCCTCCTTCCTGGCTTCCAGGGTGTCCCTGAGACAAATGATGGGAGAAGGCGTTCCAAAGTCATACAGAGTGACCCCCATGGGGTTACTCTCCCATCCTGCCCCTGCTAAGAGCACACCGAGGGGCTGTGAAAACCAGGGGCTCTCCCTTCCTGGCTGGGTCTACCAGAGTCCAGGTGGTGCCCCTATGGTCTGGTATCATGTATGGCTCCCTCAGCCCCAGCTCCCCTTTGCTCTGCCCCTGACCATTCTGCCTCTAAATATTTCTTATATGCACCCTTCCCTCCCTAGCCTGCTGTCACTGCCCCCAATTTAAACCTGCTTCTTTCAGCTGGACCACTGCCACAGCCTTCTAACTGGCCTCCCTGACACAGGTCTGGTCTACCCTCAATCCCCAGGGGCTGCCCCAGAGGGACCTCCCCAAATGTGAATCTCATGGGGTCACCTCCCTCTTTATGTCTTTTCCCAAGCTTCCCAAGGCCACACCAATATCTTGATCTCCTAGCTCTCACGCCAGCCCCATCTGAGTCTCTCCCCAAGCCCCAAATACCCAAGTAGTGAGGCTCATAGTTCTGAAAGGCGTGTCCCCAGAAAACAGGTCTTTGGATTATTAATGGGGAGGGGTAGCAGGGTAGAGCATTCCATGGGGAATTTAGTCTGGGAAATATACTGAAGGAGGGTTCAGCAGGTTTATTTGTTGTGGGACTTTTCAGAGCCTCTGTTATGCAAATTTATGACACAAAAGCTCTCCAGAGGATCCCCGGCAAGGTTGCCCTGAAAACAGTAGGACTCTTAGTTTTAACAACAGCTGACACTAACATAGCACTTACTACATGCCAGGCACTGGTCCCTGTGCTTTATTGACTCATTTAATCCCCACAACTCTGGGAGGCAGTGCTACCATTATCCGTATCTTACAGATGAGGAAACTGGGGTACAGAGAAGTTAAGTGACCTGCCTACATTCACCCAGCTAGTCAGCAGGGGAGCTGGGATTCCAGCCCAGACAACCTCTGAAATCAGCAGCTGTGGCTACTATGCTAGACCCAAACTTTCAGGTCTTCTTAAGTACCTGGCATTGTGATGAGTGCCCTTGCTGTGTTCTTTCATTGAATCCTCACGACAACCCCACGGTTACTATCAAGGAAACAGAAATGAAGAAAGCACACATGGAGTCAAGAGGTGCCTGAGGTAGGACTTGAACCCAGGTCTTCCTGTGAATTACGAATCTCTAGCCTGTCTTGTTCTGAAGAGAGCAAGACA
The DNA here is from genome assembly GCF_000442215.2 of Lipotes vexillifer. Taxonomy (NCBI): domain Eukaryota; kingdom Metazoa; phylum Chordata; class Mammalia; order Artiodactyla; family Lipotidae; genus Lipotes; species Lipotes vexillifer. The sequence goes on from NW_006783002.1 coordinate 851,849, forward strand.
TCCTTTCATCAAGGGGCATCTTGCAGGGTTGGTGCTCCGTAAAATACCCACTGGGAAATGCTTCCCTGGCATTTACTTGGAAATACTCACTGTCACCAAATTATCTTATTTCCTGACACCAAGACTTTGTGCCCTTCCCCCTGCCTGGTGTGCTGGCTCTCTACTCAGTCCTCCTGACACCAGGGAAGAGCTAAAATAAGGTCATAGCTCTGGTTTTTCCAGACTTTTCCTTTCCAAGCAACTGTTCCCTTATCTGTGCTTCGTATTAAAAAAATGTGCAATGATGGTCTGTTTCAGTATAGATTCCTTCCTTCACTCATTCTTTCATCCATTCACTCATTAAATATTTATTGAGCAACTACTAAGTGCAGGGCATTGTTTTAGGGCCTGTGGGTACAGAAGTGAACAAAATAGACATGGATGTAGACCCTCAGGAAACTTACATTGTAGTGGGAGAAAAGAGATACCTAACACAATAAATAAACTGCATTTAGTATTTTTGAAGGGATAGGGTAGGGGGCATAGGGAGTGGGAAGGGACTGCAATTTTAAATAGGGTGTTAGAGAAGGTGAGCCTGAGGCTGTGAGCTTTGAACAAAGACCTGGAGTAGGTAAGGGAGCCAGCCACAAGGTATCCTGGAAAAGGGTCACAGGCAGATGGAGAGAGGGGATGCAGAGGCCGCAGTGGGAGGCATGTTCCCTGACCAGGACCCAGGCCTTTGCGGCTGTTGTGGGGTGAGGGAGGGCAGAGTAGCAGAGGTGCTCAAGAAAGGTTTATTTGGATTGCTTCAGGAAAGTCGAAGATTTTCCCAGCACGGTTAGCGCCAGACTTCTCATTAGCATTTTCAGAAGAAGATATTTGACTAGGAACTAAAATGTGTGTAATCACTGAGTATCTAACCGGCACGGCGCAGTCTGAGGGGGCAGTGAGAACCCAGGGAGTTAGGGGCCTGCTTTGCCTTCGACCTTGGGCAATCCCCTCCCATCTTGGCCACTGTTCTGTCATCTATATAAGGTACCAGAGGATGTATCAGGGTGCCTTCTGATTCTGGCTCCAAGCTGTTTCAGGAGCCTCAGTTCTCTTTTCTGTGAAATGGGGGTTATAATACCTACCTCCATCCCTCCTTTGGTTGTTGTATCAAATCAGGGAAGGCTGTGACTTTTCTTTTTTTTTTTTTTTTAAGTAAAATTGGAGTCCAAATTAGATAAAGGCTAGTTTTAATAGAAATGCTATCATTACGTGGTAGTAACTAAATCTCTCATTTCCGATCTTTAGATTATATCCTCCCATTGATTGTAGCAGTGATGCTATGACTTGGGCACAGCGACTGCATTTTATGGTTGAGGAAACTGTGCTCAGGAAGTCTAATTCACTTGCCCAAAGGCACAGAGCTAGTGAAAGGAGGACCCAGATTCAAATTCCAGAATGTGTAAAAGTCTCTGCGGATTTCCCAGCTGCACAGAAGCAAGGCTTAGGCTGGAGCTAAGCTGCCAGAGAAGGACAAAACAGGGCCAAAGACTATATGAAACCAAAGGAAAATTCCCAGACCTTCCTTACGGTTGCTGCTTGCCGGGAACAGGGGTACCCACAAGGTCAAAAAGAGATGGAGGGTGAAATGAATCGTGGGCCACTCCGAGGGAACAGAGCTTTGGACCGAGACTCTGGGCCAGGTCAGGATGAACTGTGACACGAGAAGCTACTGGCCAGTCCTGGCTGTGGCCACAAGTCTTGGTGGGCAGAGCGGGCCATGCCCAGGCCCCTGCCAGTGCATCTGTGGGTAGCAAAGGGCCAAGGGTGTCAGTCTTACCCAATGGGATATTAAATACATTGAAATAAATACCAAAGACCCTACAAAATAAGGGGAAAGACTAAACAGGGGAAAAAAGAGCAGAAAATTCTTTTATATATTAAAATAAATAAACATCCTAAACAAAACTATCTTTATTAATATTTCCACACTGTGATGAGACAGATGGGTTGGAATTAGATGTGGAAAGATGTAATATTCTACAAAGGAAACTCTAGGGAGACCCAGGGAGTTACAAAGGTCATTTCTCATCAAGGCTGAACTTTTCTGTTCTTTCCTCCTCTGCCTTTCTTCCAACTAAGCCTCCGCCAGAGCCAGCAAATCCCCGCTCCTTTTGTGTGCTGGAAACGGGCTGTGGCACCAAATGCCCCTTCAGCTCGTCCGTGCAAAAGACTATTTTTAGTTCTGCCAAACAACAAATGGGATTGTTGTCCATTCTTGGGTAGTGGAGTTTTTTTTTAATTGTCTGTTCAGCTGCTCTGGAGTACAGGAAGCATATTAACTGCATCTTTTGGACACCTAGGACAGGGGAAGGTGATGAGTTTCCCTTGACTTGGACCACAGGAGAAGCAAAGTTGCCTGAATTTCGGAGGGAGCAGGCACCTTAGGAGAACGGTGCGCTTTGAGGTAGATCCGTCCCAAGACATAGGCACCTTGGCTGTAAACGTGCATGGTAATAAGGAGGTCGTGTTGCTGTCTGTGAAGTGCCTATAACGGCATCTGGAAAATTCAAGGAAGAAACACTTGCTCAAGGAGTGGATGGGTGTCAATATGGGTGTGGTCCCCAGCAGGGCAAGTGGCTGTTGAATGCATAAGAATGCGCTTGAAGTCTTAGCAAAGAAAATTATTGTTGGGGAGCGCTATGGGTTGAACTGCGCTCCCCCTCCCAAAAGAAACATTGCAGTCCTAACCCTAGCACCTCACAATGACCTTATTTGGAGACAGGGTCTTTACAGAGGTAATCAAGGTAAGATGACTTCATTAGGATGGACCCTAATCCCAAAAGATTGATGTCCTTAGAAAAAGAGGAAATTTGGACACAGAGACACACACAGGGAGAAGCCATGTGGAAATGAAGGCAGAGATCGGGGTGATACATCCCCAAGCAAAGGGATGCCAAAGATTGCCAGCAAACCACCAGAAGCTAGGCGAGAGGCCTGGAACTGATTTTCCCTCACAGCCCTCAGAAGGAATCAACCCCATAGACACCCTGATCTTGTATTTCTAGCCTCCAGAACCGTGAAGCAGTAATTTTCTGTTGTTTAAGCTGTCCCGTCTGTGGTTCTACGTTAGGGCAGGATTAGGAAGCAAATGCAGGAGCATTAGTGAAATTATGTGCTGTGCTGTGTAAATACCTGGCTCTGGCCTGGCATAGAGCACAGACTCAATAAATGTTTCTAAAATGGATCCATGAGAAAATGCAGAGGAAATACCCCACACCGTATCTGGCATATAATAGGTACTTCCTAATATTGGTTAGTTAAATGAATAAATGAATGAATGAGGCCATTCATAAAGCATGTACCCCAGCGCTGAACGTATGAGCAGATGCTCAGTGAGTATTTGCTAGTTGGTTGGTCATCGGAGCTAATATTTATATATCATTTACTAAGAGTCAGGCAGTGCTCAGTGATTGACAGGTATGTTACCCTCATTTGATCCTCACAACCACTCTATTACTGATCCCATTTAAAGGAAGAGGGAACTGAGGCACAGAGAGGTTCAATCACTTTCCTGAATTTACCCAGCTGAGTGGTAGAGCTAGTTTTTGGAGCTGGCTGGTTTAGGATGAAGGTCTCTACTCTTAACCACTGTTTGAAATACTGCGTATGAAGAGCCTGGCACACAGTAGGTGCTCAATTCCAAACAAGTAAGTAGATGAGGAGACGTGCGCTAAGCAGGGAGTGCAAGGTCCTGACCCTGGTGGCCTGAGAGCTGAGAGGTGACCCTATTGTTCCTTCCTCTCCTAAATTCCCCCCGGGGTGGGGGGATCGGGGCTCACATGTCAGCCCCACCTCCAGTCCTGTCCCTCTACTGGGAACAGAGGAAGAAGCCTGCTTGATGCTAAAGAAGGGAGTGGAGCAGAGAGGACATCAAAGATGTGCTCCGTCTGTCAGCAAGGCGGCTTGGCTGTCAGAGGGACAGCGCACGAGCACCTGCCTCATCTCCATAACTCATCCCAAACCAAGTGCCCAGCATTGACTCTGCACTTCCACTGCAGGGCTCCACCGGCTGTTCACATGCTTTCCCAGACTCTCCTGCCCTGAGCCAGGGACCAGGCACGGCAGTGATTTACGACGTCACAGGCCAGCCTCTACCCTGACCACTGTTGTTGGCCACAGGTTTAATTATTTAAACAGATTTTACATTTTATAAGCATGCCCTCAGTCCTGGCAGAGGAAAGCCTTAGGAGAAAAAAAAATTTTTGCTTGAAAGATTAAATTGAAATATGCAAGGACAGAGGACGGGAAACATTCCAAATTCCCAAGTGTGCGTGTGGTGTTCAAGCCCTTCTAAATTTTCCCCATGTTACCGGCCCGCTCCTTAGCAAATGCACATTTCTGCCTCACTGCAGAACAAAGCAATTCTTCATCATCCTCGCAAGTCCACAATTTTGCTTCTGCTGGCCAACGTGTTTCTAATGCACGTGCACCATACACACACACACACACACACACACACACACACACACACACACGTTTGCTCATAGGATCTTGCTATGTACCTGTGCTTTGGTAGGGGGTGCATTAGTAAGCAAAACACACACAAATCCCTGCCCTCATGGAATGTCCATTCTATGGCAGAAGATTTCCTTGCCTCATCTTTTGAAGACCCTGTTCTCCCATGAGGGTCCTGCTAAAATGCTACCTCCTCTGGCCTCCCTGACCTTCTGGGTGAAATTAATGGCTCATGTGACACTTTGTAGTTGGCTACCAAAGCTCAAATTCACTGTGCTGTAACTGCCAGTGAACTTGATACTCTCCCACTTTTTTAGACTGTGAACTCCCTGAGGGTAAGAACCTGTCACAGTGTCTGGCACATAGTAGATGCTCATAATATGGACGGCCATTGGAAGACTCTTCTGCTTCTTTTTGGCCAAGAGAATCTCCTGTGTGTTCTCTCTACTCTCACATTTTCTGGTTTCTTTTATTGTTCATTCATTCATTCACTCCCTCTAATCATTCATTCATTCAGCATTTAATTACTGAGTCCCACTAGGTATGAGAGCCCATTGTAGGTGCTGGGGATGTGCTGATAAAGACAGAAAAGGCCCCTGTCCTTGGTGTGTTCACATTCTGAGACAGAGGACACATTATGGAGACAGAGGCTGCTGTTCTCTGGTTCTTTGGCTGTTGGCTTCTCAGATGGCTGTAGGCAGCCATCAGCCCTCAGGGCCATGGCACACCCAGGCTGGATGTGGGATGAGCTACACTAAAACTCAGATCAGGAGGTGTCCGTGTTCCTCCTGCCTGGCTCAGAGGATAAGGCTGGAGAAAATGAATTTCACCAATCTCCCTCATCTAAGCTCTCCACCTCTGTGTAAACTGGGGACACTAAAGTCCTAAACTATTAAAATAATAATGCAAATAATCCATACTTTTCATCTTAAAAGCACTTCTGGAGCGTCCGATTAATCTTTCCAGTCCCTTGCGTGTAGCTAAGTATAAGTTTTTGCTTCTAGATGAAGAAAGTGAAACACAAGGTGATTAAACTACTGGCCTGAGGCTACAGAGAAAGCAAGGTTTTTGAGCAGGGATTCGATTCATCAGTCCTTAGTTACTTTGCACAACTGCAGACTCAAAGGCCCATGTCCCTCAGGCAGCTGCTGGGGAGTGAAGCCAATTTGCCTTGGTGGGCAGGGCCGCTTGGTGGTGAAGCATCAGAGCTTTGCAGGTGCCCAGACCTAGGTTTGGTTCCTGTCCCGGACCCCCACTAACCGTTGGGTGACCTTTGGCAAGTGGTTCAAGCTCTCTGTGCTCCAGCTTCCTCATCTATAAAATGGAGGTAACACCTGTGTTGCAGGATTAGGAGGGTGAAAATAAATGAGATTATGTTTGTGGAGTGCTTAGTGTGGTGCAGGATATCTTAAAGATGTATTGAGACAGAAGGCTTTGAAATGGGCAAGGCCTTTAGAGCTAATCATCATCTTCATCATTTTCATCATCTTCATCATTGTCATCATTATTATCCAACATTGTTTGGGCACTCGGTACATTCCAGATGTAAAGATGTCTTAGCATAATTTCATTAAATGCTTGGTGTCTTTTCATTAATACCAGTTGGTCGTCACACCTACGTTATGTCATCCATCTGATTTCTTTCTCCATGAATGAATGCCAAGCCCCTGCGCTACATGCGGTAGGGGATACAGAATTGCCTTGAATGTGAACCCTGCCCCCCGCCATTGGTCTGGGCCTTTTCAGCCCCCTTAGAGTCATGAATGCCCTGGGTTTACACAGCTAGTTTTAGTCAGGTTGTTTTGAAGCCTTAGCGTCACCTGCGGGGGGTGTTGCACTTATGCTTCCTATAAATAGCTAACATTCTAGACACGCCTGGACGGTGCCAGGCACGTAACATGCATTGTTTATGATCCTCAGGTGTTTAATCTTCACACCAATCCTATGAGCCGTGAACAATTCTCACTCCACTTTTGTAGATGAGGAAACCAAGGTGCAGAGAAGGAAGTAAGTTTTGCAAGGTCCCATAGCCAAGTCCATAGCTGGCCAGTTTTGAGTTTGGTATGCCCCAAAGAAGACCTGTGTCTGAACAGAGAGAAGAGAGGTGTAAACTAAAGCCAGATTCATAATCCAGTTCATATTAACTTGCTGTGCAGATTTCAGGCTGTCACGAAATTCTCTGTGCAACTTTACTTACCACCAAGTATTTATAGGACCTCTGTTATTGGCCCAGACTGTGTTAGTCTCTGATGATGTTACAAGAGTGGTAGAGGAGTCCTTCTTTTTGAAGATATATTGAGACAGAAGCATTGGAACTGGACATGGTGCTCGGAGCTGCTAATCATCATCATCATCATCATCATCATCATCATCATCATCATCATCATGATCACCACCATCACCTTCCAGCATCTTTAGGGCACTTGCTATATTCCAGATATAAAGATGTTTGCTATAGACTATCCCATTTAAGCCTCCCAAATCTTTGTGAAAAGGCATTATTCCTCCCATTTTAGAGACGAGAAAACTGAGGCATGCCAGAAAGTTCACAGAGGTTAAGTAACTTGGTTAAGGTCCCAGAAGCCAGCAAATATGACAGCTGGGTTTTAACTCATGCATGGCTGGGTACATGGGAGGGATTGTTGCCACTCCAGTAGGGTCCTGAGGGGAAAACCTCCTGTCTTATTTCCTCCCTCAGTGTTCTAGTCAGGTTTCTCCTCCAGCAAGAATGAGAATTCATAGTTCTAAAGTTGGAAGAGTCACTCCTTGGTTTACCCACTTTTGCAGGGCTGCCTTGGGAGGACACTTAACCTCTGTCTGTACTTCCACTTCCTCATCTCTAACATGTGCCTGCCTCCCGGGGCTGTGTTTGTATTATTAATGATGGTAAAGTGAGCTGAGCACACTGCACTGAGATTCACAAGACATGCAGAGTGCCATTCATCTCGAGAACCACTTGACAGGGCCACGCGGGGCTGAAGGACATGGGGACCCTGCTTTGTGCAGGGCCTTTGGCATAAATGCTTTCACATCCCTGTCACATCTGATCTTCTCCAAAACCCTGCGTGGTCGGCTTCATGGGAGATGGGTGACTGAATATCAGGGCTTCAGAGACTGATAGAACTGTGGGCAGGAAAAGAGATTTGGGGCCAAGGAGAAACGTATGGCACAGAACTACTAGAGCTCACTACTACCAGCTATACAAATTTCCCAACCTTTCTTGTAGTTACGTGTGTCATGTGACTCAATCCTGCCAATGGATTGTGGGTGGATGGGGTGTGTGTCACTGCCAGGCATGGCTCCTACACATCTCCCACTTGTGAACTCGCTCTCTTACTGCTAGAAGGCTTAAAGGAGGTGGAGCCACAAGACGGAAGCAGCCTGGGTCCCTGAATGACTGCTGAGTCCCTGCACACTAAGAACAACCTATGATGTGGGAAATCAACTTTTACCACATCAGGTCACTGAGATTTGGGGTTCACCTATTGTATTCACTAACATTAATTGCCTAATAAATAATAAAAATAATGTGACTTTTATAGTGTTTATAGTTTTCCAATCACTTTCATATATATATATATATATATATATATACATATTTTTTTTTTTTAAATAAATGTATGTATTTATTTATTTATTTTTGGCTGTGTTGGGTCTTCGTTGCTGCAGGCGGGCTCTCTCTGGTTGCGGCGAGCGGGGGCTACTCTTCATTGCGGTGCGCGGGCTTTTTTTTTTTTTTTTTTTTTTTTTTTTTT
>NW_006783002.1:860694-862407 GCF_000442215.2 Lipotes vexillifer
TCCATGGCATGTGATATCTTCCCGGACCAGGGCTCGAACCCGTGTTCACTGCATTGGCAGGCGGATTCTCAACCACTGCGCCACCAGGGAAGCCCACTTTCATATATATTATAACTGGAGGATCCTTGGGAGACCTTCGTGGTTTCAGTATCATAAATAGTTGCATGTTTCTGGAGAAAATTATTTGTCTTCAACCTTAAGGATATCTTGTGGATGGAACATCTTTTCCTCTGATACCCTGGCTGCTAACAAGCTCACAGAATTTGTGGCCTTGTGATCAGAATTGCATGAGGTTCAAGTACCAACCTCACTACTGGCATCATTTTGCTTCCTAAGGGGTTCGTTTTCTCCAAACCTCTGTTGGTCCCATCTGTAAAATGAGGATTGACAGAGGGCCAACTTGATTGGGTTGTGGGGAGGATTCCATCTGCCTGTATAGCTCACACCCAACTCTGCTGCAGAATCATTTTCCAAAGGCTGAATTCCAGAACACAGGATGTGGAAGGAGGCTTAGAGATGACCACTCAAACCTTTCTTTCACTGTTTCTCAAACTGCTAGGGATTGTCAGTGGGGCACTGGGAGGTGAAAAAAGCCATAGGACAAATATGGCACAATTTTGCTATATTTTAAATGTACAGAAATAAAACTTTCAAATTTTGATGTGACATATGCATACACAACCTCAGGAAATGTTTTCTGTGTTACCCAGTCTTAGCCTTCTCCCCACCCCCACCTGAAAAAACCCTGAAAGTGGAACATTTTTCATATGTGCTAGTGAAAGAACAGTTTGCCACTTGGCTATGATTCAAGTGCTACCAGGTGACCCTTGGCCCTGGCAGCCCTGGCACCCTAAACTGCTGCCAGGTTGCTCTGTAGGACTAAGGCTTTGGCCTTGACCACACTCCCTGAGAGAAGCAGCAGTATCTTTTTTATCCTTGCACATCGCTCCCTAATTTGCATGAAGTGCCCTACGTCAGGAATTTCTCCCTGACTTTTGTGTGGGAAAAGCACGTCCTATCCCAAGGAAGAGTCCTGTGCCCTCCCGCTGCGATAAGGAGCCTGAGCCTGTGTAAACTATCAAATTCCGCCTTTTACCTCGGCAGCCTGAAAGCCCTGATGCCCATTAGTTTTCTCCTGTTTCATTTAAACTCAAACAAATTGTTCTTTTTCTCTCTTCCCCCCCCCGTCCCTTTTCTTCTTTTTCTGAAGTTTATTATGAATGCCTTTTCTTTGGCAACTTTCCTCAAATCTTTTCTAGAGTAAGGCAGCATATAAATGAATTCAAGATATTACATAATGCCCACGAAGCCGGCCTTGGTAAAGTTCTAAGTGGGCCAGATGCTTTTTTCTTCATGCCACTCCCTCCTCCCTCCTCCACGCTCTGTAATCGCTGGTCACTGCACAGACCTCACGCCTCAGCCCTCTGTTACCCTTCCGCCTTCCTCCCTGCTTCCTCATTCTTTATTACCCCGAGAAATAATCCTGGCAAAGCCACCAAGTAAAAGGAACTAGTAGCTTTGATGAAGTCAAAAGACATCCAAAGCTCCCCTTTAATGTCAGCCTCAACTGTTGGATGCCCCAGAGGTGGTGCAGAGCAATTAGGCTGAGGAATTGTCAATGGGAGCTTCCTGCGCCAAGGGGAACTGCAGGGGAGGGTGTGTCTGGTGGGAGGGGGGAGGGCTGATGATGGAAGCTGAGGGGTTAATGTGGGG
>NW_006783002.1:862682-885219 GCF_000442215.2 Lipotes vexillifer
CCCGTGTCTCCTGCATCGGCAGGCGGACTCTCAACCACTGCGCCACCAGGGAAGCCCTGGTGTTACTATTTTTAAGTGGGTTGAGAAAAATAAGCTTTTTCCCCCGTGTGTTGGATTTTTTTCTTTTTAATTGTAATATTGGAAAGTTGTGCTTAAAACAAGGTCACCGGAAACAGAGCCCAGGGAATTAAGCCTCCACCATCAAACATTCAAAATCACTTTGGACCTAAAAAAATCCACTTGTGAGCTTTAAATGCTTTTAATATATATGTTTAAAAGCTCTTGTCTTCTTTTGCTTTTTATTTTTTGGATTCAATGTCTTCTCCCTGCCTCCCACCTAGGACATCTCAAGTTGTTTTGTTTTTACTGTTTTTTTTTTTTTTTTTTTTTTTTTTTTTTTTTTTTTTTTTTTGATAACTGGAACATAATTCATTTCAACCAGGCTCATTGTCAGGTAATCTTTTTCTCGGTGGTTAGAGAACAAGGGTGGAAAATTAGGAGCCTGATATCATTGCTACAGGGGCAATTCTGCCAAGTCCTGTTGACCCCATCAGTTTGCGAGACATGATTCTTGCCTGTTTGGGTTCCCAGACAATGAAATAGGACACAGATCCCCCTCCACTCAGTGCATGTGGATTGATGCCCTTATTATATACTGGGCCGAGTTCAGCAGCATCCTTGAATTCAGAGAGGGGAAAACTGGAGTCCAGAAAGGTAATGTGATAACCCCTAAGGTGAGAGAGCCTGTAAGAGGCACACCTAGTACCAGAATTCAGGTCTCCAGATTCCTTGGTTACAGAAAGCCTGGGGCATTTGAGTCTAGGTGGAGGCACATGAGAAATAATATTTATTGAGCATGTACTATGTGTCAGGCGCTATGTTGAGTGTTTTACTACTACAGTTACCACCACTGCCAATGTCAGTTACTTCTTGTTGAATATCTGCTACTTGCTAGACTCTGTGCTAAGTAGCCACTTGCATTGGGTCTAACCCTTATGGTACCCACGGGGCAAGTACTCTTCTCATCTTTACAGATGGGAAATCAGCCTAGAATAGCTAACTAAAATTACGCAAGGACACATAACTAGGAAAAGTGGGAGCTGGGGTGTGAATGAACCCAGGGCTGTCTGACTCTAAGCCCGTGTTCTTTCTTGAATCTCTAACCTTTTCCCTCAGTCAAAAGTTCTCATTTGACGAATCCAGCCTTGGCGAAGTCCCATGGTAGGTGTTTGCGATCCAGCATGTGGGTAAAAGATGTCCTTTTCTGAGACGTTTTCTTCCTCCTCTCTCTGCTGTGCTTCCTGCCCTCTGATCAAGAATCACACTCTTTGGGGGAACACGCATGGCAGAATGGGAAGAACATATAAATGTCAGTTCAACCCCTGCTACAATTCGACCTGTCATGACATCAGGCAAGTTCCCTGGCTTCTCTGAGCCTCACTTTCCAATATCTTTTAAAGTGGAAATAATAACGTCTATGCTTGCAGGTCATGAATTTGTCTGACCCACAGGAGCTCAGAAGGTGATAATTCTGTTATAGTATCCCTCGCTAGTTCTGGATGGCCTTGCTGTTAGAGAGACTGCCGAGAGAGCTCTCAAAGTTCCCCTGAAACCTGAGCTCCTGTCCCTTCCCCTCCTGTGTGTGACTTTGAGTCTGGAAGTTCTGGGAGGGCAGGGCTGAGGGACCATCTGTGTGGGGCTGCTCTGGGTCATGAATCATTGCCAAGGGTGGGAACTGTTGGGTTCATCAGACTCATTTCCCAGTACATGATTCCCACCCTCATTACAGGGTGATGACAAAATTCTCACTTGTTCTGCATGTAATATGGAGGAAGAGAAGAAAAATATCCCCAAAACATGGCTTGGGAGGAGGGGGCGTTCCCAGAGGTGGATGCCAACCACTTCCTGCGGACGTTGAGGCAGGGCAGTGAATAAGAACCGTGCGACTCAGTGGTAGAGGTTTTCCTGGGTGCATTGTGTGTGTGTGTGTGTGTGTGTGTGCGTGCACGTGCACATGTGTGTGCACGTGTGTGCACGTGTGTGTGTGGGGGGGTATGTGTGCACATACTCCCTTGACCTTGGTTGGAGCTCTTCCTTTTCTGAGAAAGTTCTCTAGGTCTCTCAGAAGCTACAGGCTTGGTCTGTTTTAACCTGCTGTTGGGGACAAACACAGGTGTGGTTGATCTCGTTACTAGGAGTACTGAGATCTAGTCTAGAGATTCTCAAACTTGGCTGTCATCAGAACCCAGGAGCTTACAAAACACCCTGCAGTGTCCCAGGCCCCCACCTCTAGACAGCTTGATAAGAAGGCTCTGGGTGGGAACCAGGTATCTATTTGTGTTTTAAAAGGCTTTCCCTGTACTCCTGCTGGGTAGAGGCTAGGAGCCGTGGTACAGCTTATGTGTCATTGGTACAATGGACAGGTCATGGTGTAGGAACCAGACCCAAGTCTGAGCTCCCATTACTAAGCACTACCCAGAGACCAGCAACTCACACTGTATGTATCATCTTATTTGCTTCTCAAAGCCTCTCTTTGTGGCATGTCTCAGCATCCCCCTCTCATAGAGAAGGAAAAAGCCTTACCCTGAGTCAGTGCATTTTCTCCTCACCACTACGCCCATGGACTCATGGACATAAGGTATCCTGGCACTGACGGTCCTGGAGAGCCAGGGTCAGGCACACGCCCTCTGGCCAAAAATGGTCATTTACTTTAAAAAGTAAATTACAATTGGGGCATTTTCAGTCTGCAAGAATAAAGAATAATTTCTCTTCCTTGTGCACAAGAGCTCCAATTATGATTTAATTCAATTCCGATTAACTATGCTTTGATGGCATTTCCATTACCTAAAAAATAAATGTATTAGCCAAGCATAATGTGTTTTGACTATAGTTCTGACGCTATAAGGAGGCTGTTTGGTGGCTATGATCCCACACTTCATTCCACAGTTGTAAAGAACCAGAGAAGGGAGAAAAAAAAGGATGAGGCAAATAACTCTGAGAAATCCCACACAGAGAGGTGTTGTGGTTTGGGGGTGGCAGGGTGCTGTCAGCATATGCTTGGTATTCACAGGTTCGCTCTCTCAGCCGCTGCTCAAGATGCTTCGGGATGTGAGTGTGGGCAGGTACCAAGGGCTATTCCGCCCGCGAGGGTGGCCTCCTGGGCAGGGGTGGGGTGCAGGAGAGGTGTGCAGATGGAGCTGACTAAACACACTGCATGTGGGCGTCGGCAGGCCTGTCCCCACTACGTCAATGACAACGGTGCCCCTCCCATCTCTGGAGCTTTCTCACAGTCTGAGTAGCTTGCAGCCTATGCCTTAGCTCCTGGCCACCCCCCCACCCCCACCCCCACCCCCGTCACCTGGTCTCCAGCTGGACAGTGCTCTCCAGGTGTCTAATCACCCTCCCTCCTGCCCCTGACGCGTCTGTGCCATTACTAACACCTTCCTTGGGTCCGTGGCTCCCAAGCATCCCTCCATCCCTGAAGAAAGGGACTCACCTGGGTGAGCCTCGGTCCTGACACTTGCTTTACAGCCATTATTCTCTCAACAACTGCCTGAGGCAGGTTTCTGTTCCTGTTTTATGGAAGAGGAGACTGTGCTGTATCTGGGCCTATTTGCCCTCAGATTCATCTCTTGAAACTTTCTCTCTTCTCTCTTATATGGCAGGGGGTGCTGACCCCTGCTGGCTGGTTTCCCCTGGGTTTGGCCAGTGGCATGCACTGGCCTGAGGGTGGGCGGGGCTGGAGGTTGTATTACTTCCTGGCACTGGCTTCCATCAGACATGTCTGCCCCGGTTCCAGATTCTACAGGGAGGCCCCAGCCCCGGACTGTGGAAACACCAGGTACTCCCTTTGACCTTGGGGTGGGCTCTTCAGCTTCTGGCTGTGGCTAATCTTTGAGTTGCCTCATTCTTCCCTGTTTGGCTTTCCAGCCCTCTATCTCCTGTGTATCCAGTTCCATACAATAAATTCCCTCTGTTTCAAATACTCAGAGAAGTTTTTGTTTTTCTGGATGAAACAGAAGCTGCACCCAGAATAATAGCCTTCAACACTTCAGTGTATTTCCTTCCAGGTTTGAAAAATGTGTATACTGATTAAATCTTCTCTTTGGAGTCTATCTATCTATCATCTATTTGAATAACCAAAACATAAATGGGTCATACTCTATGTATGTTTTAATCTGCTGTTTATTACATTGTGAGAATTTAATTTTCTCATATAAGTTCAAAAATACATTTAATGACTACTTAATACTGTTTTAAGGATTACTTATTTAAGTAATCTGAGCATTTAGATTCTCCATGTCTTTTCACTTACATAAATAATTACAAGGAAGTTCTATCTAAGGTGGCAAAATGAAGATAGTTGAACAATTGCTTTCCTCTGGTTCTGACTAAATGAACAATAGAAAATAAAAATCTGCTCACTTTCTCTCTCCCACCAAATCATAAGTGGCATCAAAAAAAAAAAGAAAAAAAAGTTCCCACGTCAAACCATAAACTTCAAGGAAAACTTCTGACCCTGCTGGTGTGTCTCCTAGTCCAACCCCCTCAAGTCAGAGGCCAGACTGGGGAGATGAGATGACTGTGCAAAGGTTTGAGGCTTCCCACTGATCACCCCACATCTGGAGAGAAGCAGAGAAGGATGTGGGCATGCCGTTCAGAGAAAAGCCTCATACTCCCTACTCACTATCGCTGGAACTTTAGGATCAAAGCCAGCATGGGCAGTCTGCCCCAGCTCATCATTTTTCCAGGATATTATGTTCTTGCTGTGAAACATGTCAGGAAGCACTGTCTGGGACCACCGAAAATGCCTAGTATTGCAAAACCAGGGCTATTAATGTAGAGCTGGAAAAGGAAGAACGGTATCAGATGTAATGGGAAGGGATTTGAGAAAAATTTAATCGCATTTCATAGAAATAGAAAGAAATGGATAGTCTGAACTGCCCAACTTAAGCATGAGAAAGATGAAAAGAAACCATGTAGAAAGTAAACAACCACTTAGAGTCCCCACCCAACCTAGAAATAAATGAAAAAAGACAAATAGATAAAAGAAAGTGCATTTCTTGCCAAAACAAACAAACAAACCCCAAAACCCCCCCAAAAAAACCCAAAACAAATGAAAAACCCAACCTGAAAGAAAACATATCCCAAGAAACAAAGAAAACTTCCAACGTATATTTTGCCCTACAGAGGAATTTACCAAGAATCTGAATCCAATAAAACAAGGATTCAACAATGAGAAATTAAATACAATAAGAAAAACTCTTGCAACCCAATGCAAGAGTTTTTCTTATTGTATCTTATTTCCTTTTTCAATATTGATAAAACTCAATACAATAAGATTGAAAGAAGTTCACAATGCTAGGAAAATTAAGGACTCACGCTACAATATTACAGAAATGATAAATTATAAATAAAAAACTGAATCAGACAGCTGAAAATTGTATTTCTGACCTAGAGAGAAGGTTTGCTGTAATAATGATGAAAGCTGACAAAAAGGAGAGAGATTAAGACAGAATAAAGCTAATGCATGTGAAGGACAAAGTTGATTCAAAAAAAAAAGGATAATCTCTGCTGAGGAGAACCCACAAGTGAAATAGAAAATACATTTTATTCTTGATAAACAGGAGAGAATATTTTGATACTACCAAACTTGAATCATGAAGAAATAATTCTTCTGGCATCTACACAGAAAAAAAACAGTCACCTTCAAGGAGAGAAATCAAGCTGACCTCAAACATCTCCACAAAGATGTTCAATGCCAGAAGGCAGTAGAGCGATGACTGAAGAGTTCTGAGGTAACGACCAAGGAACTAAACATGACCATATGTAACCGAATTATCGTGGAAGTATAAAGGAAAAAGGTAGACATTCAAAAACTGAAATGGAGGGACTGACCATGCATGAACCCCTGCAGAGAAACCACTCAGTTGAAATTCAGCCATCGATGGCATGAATGGAAATGATATGGCAGAAAAGCTAGTGCCACACTCAAAGGCAGAAGATGGTGGAGCAATGCCTACAAGATCCAGGGGGAAATGTGCGACCCATGATTGTTATATTCTGCCAAATTATCTGTTATAGATAAGTGCAACAGAGGAGTACTGTATTTTCAACTTTTAGGAATCAGAGATTATAAATATGAGCCCTCTGTTACAAAAATCAAAAACGCGGGGTGCCGACATTCAGTTACCATAAGATGAACCAATACCCAGAACTCTAGAATGGGGATGCTAGAGTTAGCGTTAAATCGATTTAAATAAAGAAGAAATAAAATAAAGACTAAACAACTACAGGGAGTATAGTTATATAAGAGAATTTAAATATTACAGATGCCGATAAAGTAAAATTACTAATAGACCCCTCAAACTGGAAAATACGGCAGGGGAGGAGGGAGTGTTATAAACGTCCTAACTTTCTCATCTTTCATAGCAAAGGGTCTAGCAATACTACCTAAAATCAGGCCATGGAGATAAAAACATAATGAATCAAACTTCATATGATATTTTCAGAATAAGTTTTCTTAAAGGAGATTTTTATTTCATTTGTATATCTGTTATGGGTTGAATTGTGTCTCCCTAAATAGATACATTGGAATTCTAACCCCTAGTATCTCAGAATGGGATCTTATTTGCAGATAGGGTCCTTAGAGAGGTAATCAAATTAAAATGAGGTCACTAGGGTGGGTGGGTCCTAATCCAGTATGATTGATGTTCTTATAAAAAAGTGGAAAATGTGGACACAGGGATATGCACATACAGAGAAGACGGCCAGGTACAAGCCAAGGAACACCTGAGGCTACCAGAAATTAGGAGAGAGGCCTGAAACAGACTCTTCCCTTGCGCCTTCAGAGGGAGTATATGGCCCTGCTGACACCCTGATTTCGGACTTCTGGTCTCCAGAACTGTGAGACAATAAATTTCTGTTGTACAACCTAGTTCATGGTACTTTGTTAAAGCAGCCCTAGAAACCTGATACCACGGTTTAAAATGCAGTGTTTTATAAATGAAACACTCTTATAGTACCAAAAAAACTGTCTAACATCTAATAATGCCCCAGTTTTACTTCAATTTCTTTTTCTTTTTTTTTTCTGTGAACTAAGTAAAATAAGTGGACTGGTTTGTTTTCCTAAAAATAGTATTATATGAGACTATTTTATGAAATTATTTCCATCCATCCAAACACTTACCAAACAATGTGCCCTATCCATCTTTCTCTGTACGGGTTCAGAAATGTACCTGGAATGTGGTCACCTTATTTTAATGATGGTTATTACTAGGTAATATGATTTTGGTTGACTATTTTGCTCTCTTTTTTGTGCTTGTTATTGTTTGAAATATTTTTCAATGAGCATGTGTACTGTATTTTAAAATCCTAATACTGCAAGGAAAAATCCTTGTATTTCAGTCCATGTCTACATAACTCATTTTTTAAAAGCTATGGACTCTTAGATGGAGTTTGAATATTTTTAAGGCTCACTGATACCTGTGGTTAAATTCCTTTCTGGATTATAACAGTTTAGAGTCATACAAGCAATGCATTACAATTCCTACCTTATTACACAATTGCAGCATTGAGTACTCTTATTATTATAGTAATTTGATGGGTTAAAAATGGCATCTCATGTACACTAGATCCTTTAATTACTAGAGAGGTTGAACATTTTTTGCAAATCTAGGGGCTACTTGTATTTCTTGTTCTGTTCATGTTTTTGTACCTTTTCTGTGGTTGTTTCTTATTTATGAGTACATTACTCACATACACATTCTCACAGCCATCTGTCCTGTTCACTGGTAATATTCTCTTAATCTGTGCTTAGCTTTTTAATTTTGTTCTTCATGTTCTGAAATGTTCATAGATTTTTAATATTTTAGTCTGATATTTTATTTTCCTCTCACTTGCCTCATTGGTTTTGATTGATTAATTTTTTGACATGTTTTATCCTTTTTTATGAACACATCACGTCCTCCTAACTCTGGTTATTCCTTGAGGATAGCATCTCTCACCACTTCCCTATGCATTTTTCTCACCATTTTAACCACTTTGGTGCAATTCAGCGGCTTTTAGTACCTTCACAATATTTCCAACGATCACCAGTATCTAATTCCAGAACATTTACATCACAACAAAAAGAAACCCATGTTAATTGAGCAGTCATTTCCCATTCTCCTGTGCCCCCAAGTCCCTGACAACCACAGTTCTGCTTTCTATCTCTATGGATATGCCTATTCTGGACATCTCACAGAAGTGGTCATACAATATATTGTCTTTTGTGTCTGGCTCTTTTCACCTAGCATAATGTTTTTGAGGCTTATCCATATTACAGCATGTCTCAGTGCTTCATTCCGTTTTTATGGCTGAATACTATTTCATTTTATGGATATACCACATTTGTTTATCCATTCATCAGTTGATGATTCTTTGGGTTGTTTCCACTTTTTGGCTCTTATGAATAATGCTGCTATGAACATTTATAGGCATGTTTTTGCTTAAACACCTGTTTTCAATTCTCTTGGGTAAATACCTAGGAAGTGAATTGCTGGTTCACATGCTAATTCTATGTTAAACTTTTTAAGGAACCACCAAACTATTTTCCACAGTGTCTGTACCATTTTTACATTTCCAGCAGCAATGTAGGAAGCTCCAAATTTAATCACATCCTCTCCAATACTTGTTATTTTCCATTAAAAAAAAATTATAACCACCCAGTGGGTGTGTCATCTCACTGTGGTTTTGACTTGCGTTTCCCTAGTAACTAATGATGCTGAACATTTTTCTTTTATTTTTTCCTCCAGTTTTATTGAGATATAATTGGCATATAACTTTGTTTAAGTTTAAGGCCGTAGTGGTGATTTGATACATGTATATATTGAAAAATGTTTACCACAATAAGGTTAGTTAACACATCCTTCATCTCGCAAAATAACCTTTTCATTGTTGTTGCTGCTGTTATGGTGAGAACGTTTAAGATTTATTCTCATACCAACTTCCAAGTATACAATACAGTATTATTAATTATAGTCACCATGCTGTACACTAGATTCCTGGAACTTATCTATCTTATAACTGGAAGCTAGTACCTTTTGACCAACATCTCTCCATATTCCCCAGCCCCCAGTCCTGGGTAACCATCAATCTACTCTCTGAGTTTGAGGTTCTTAGATTCCACATATAAGTGAGATCATACAGTATTTGTCCTTCTATGTCTGACTTATTTCACCAAGCATAATGCCCTCAAGCTCTATCCATATTGTTGCAAATCACAGGATTTCCTTCTTTTTTATGTCTGAATACTATTCCATTTTATGCATATACACAGCATTTTCTTTATCCATTCATCCACTGATGGACATTTAGATTGTTTCCTTGTTTTGGCTATTGTGAATAATGCTGTAATGAACATGGGAGTACATATAGCTCTTCAAGACAGTGATTTCATTTCTTTTGGATATCCAGAAGTAGGATCGCTGGATCATATGGTAGTTCCATTTTGAATTTTTGAGGACCCCCCCCCCCTGTACTGTTCTCCACAGTGGCTGCACCAATTTAGATTCCCACCAACAGTGCACAAGGGTTCCTTTTTCTCCATATCCTTGTCGGCATTTGTTATCTCTTATCTTTTTTTAGTTGCTGTTTGTTTGGCAACTGGGAGCCAATTTTCTAAAATCTGTCTTGTGTGGCCATTGAATTCTGTTCTGATAACTTAGTGGTCAGCTAGTGATTCAACAGAGACTGCCTTAAATGTCAAGGTTTAGCTGTTTGTTCTTCCTTTCTTTCTTTCTCTTTCTCTCTCTCTTTTTTCTCCCTTCCTCCCTTCCTCCCTTTCTTCCTTTCATTCGTTCTTTCATTCTTTCTTGAGTGAAAACAGATTTATTCAGGGAGATACACACTCCATAGACAGAATTTGGACTGGCTCAGAAAGTGAGAGTGGCGTAACTATTATTTCTTCATTCAGCATTTGCATAGCTCCTGTAAACTTTTGATTAGTTTCCTGAGTTCTGATAAAGTTGATTCTTACAGATTTTGCCAAGGTTATTCACTGCTTTTGTAGAGGGATGGGCTCTTGGAATTCCCCATTCTACCATTTTTGCTGCTGTCACTACTTAGGTAGTATCTTTTTCATGATTTTATTTGCTAAATGAATGAATAGTTACAACTCTTAATTGAGTACCTACTACATGTAAGAAACAGTGGTAAGGGTATTCATACATAAACCTAAGGATGCCCTTATAAACTAGGCAATAGTATCATCATTTAGGTCTCTTAGGTTAAAAACATATGACTCTGTCCTTGACAGCAGGGAGGAGAGGGCTTGAGGATGTCACCATGGGACACCTTGATATCAGTTGCATAAGTGCTTGAGATTCTGGTCAGGGAGGATTAGATTCAGCCTTAGATGCCAGATTCTCACTTTTGCCCGTGAAAGTGACTGCCAGACAGCTGACTACAGGCAGACCTCGGAGATACCGCAAGTTCGGTTCTAGACCACCGCAATAAAATGAATATCACAGTAGAGCGAGTCACACAATTTTGGGGGGAGTTTCCAGTGTGTATAAAAGTTGGGTGTAAACTATAGTCTTTCGAGTGTGCAATAGCATTCTGTCTAAATAAAGTACATAAATTAATTAAAAATATTGCTAAAAAATGCTAACCATCATCTGAGCCTTCAGAGAGTCATGGTAGTAACTCAGTTACTGATCATGGATCACCATTACAAATATAGTAATAATGAAAAGCTTGAAATATTGCGAGACTACCAAAATGGGACACAGAGACACAAAGTGAGCAAATGCTATTGGGAAAATGGCTCTGATAGACTTGTTTGACGTAAGGTTGCCACAAACCTTCAATTTGTAAAAAATGCAATATCTGTGAAGCACATAAAACCCCACAAGATTCGCTTGTACTTGCAGGGAAACTTTGAGGTGATCTCATGCAATTCAAGGGCCATAGACTTCTAAATCTGATTAACCTGAGTGCTCATGAAAGTAGCTTCACTACTTTCCTAGTTCTTTTATCTTCACCGTTTTGAATCCCCATTTCCACACCTTCAATATGGCCTTTCAGTGAAAAAGCTCCTCACAATGGGCATGGCTCAACAAGTGGGGAATTTCAGTTTGCTCTGGCTGAAGGAGGATGAAGTTTATGTCCTGTGGAGACTGTAATGATGTAGGCACTGTGCTGGCACTCAAGGTCCCAGGCTGTTATCTACTACACTCCTAATTCTATTATAAATTCATCTGGTTTTGCAGGTCTAGCTGTTGGGCCTTCTGTGGTCTGTTTTCCTCCATATTGTGCTTCTGTTGCCAGAGCTGACACCAGATCCTTGTTCAAAACCTGCCAACTCCCCTTGAACAGAAATTAACATACATCTTTAAGTCACAGGGTCTGGAGGCAAAGAAAGGAAGCTATACGAAGAGAGAAACAAAAACTAAGTAAAGCCAGCTAGAACCAAAATGGCGATGAATCTGACCTCCAACAGACACTGAGTCTCATCTTATGTTGGTTTTACTACATTAGAGTACTCAATGACACACCAAGACTGGAAGATGTGGACCAAAATAGGTTAAAGAGGGTGGCACCCCATTCCCTCAGAACGCCGTGCCCCCTCCCTGTAGACTAATGCATATGCCTCCCCATCGTTAGCCTCATTCCCTTCCCCATTGCCCTAACTCTTTAAAATCAAATCCCTCTTGCCACATGGGCGAGAAGTTGATCTGTGAACTAAGTTCTAAGTTCTCACTTCTCCATTCTTTGGCCATTGAATAAAACTTACACTGCATTGATCTCAGCTTTGGTTTTGTTTTTTGGCTGCATGAATCTGAACGGAAAAAGAGCCTATGAGCAGGGGCTCCTACGACTTAATTCGCTAACACCTCTAGTCAAGCTATACTTCCACCTGAATCCTGTTCTTCTTTTCACAGCTACATGTGTCAAAATTCCATCAAGGCTCATATTCAGGGTCACCATTACTGGGAAGCCTGTCCTAGCTCCTCAGCTGGAAGCCAATCCATCAGGCTCTGAGCTCTCACAGCGCTTGGTCCAGAGCCTCATGTTCTCCCATCCTCTCTCCCTCTATTGCATCCACAGCCTTCCTCAAATATGAGAGTTACAGGCAGTGAACAGCCGGTGAGCCAGCCACTGAACATAACCAACTTATAAATGCCCTCGTCAACAAACAGTCATGCTCACTGATGCTCTGATAACAATGAAACATTATTGTGTGATTATGAAGTATGATTTTCATAGTTAATTTTTATAATTTTCTTTGTCATCATTTTTTGGTGTCTATATAAAACTTTGGTTATTTTGGGGAGGACAAAGGTTTCACCCATGTGAAAACATCATCCCTTGAAGTGGAAGAGGCAGGAGAAACACTTCCCAGGAACATGAGTTCTGCCGTCTGGATCTGGACTTAATCCAGACTGTGTTTCCAGCCCTTTGGCATCTCAGGCACAAAGTCTATGCTCTGGGAACACTGCAGAGTTGAATTTATCATATTCCCAAGAACAGCTCTTTTCTCTCTCTTATCTTTGTCTGACTTGTAGCATTTTTTTAAAAAATGAGTCAGGTCTGTATATTTCAATACGTTTAGAAAATGACTTTCCTATTCTTCCTCGCTTTCTTTTCCTTCTTTCTTCCCACTGGCGTAGAAATATCTCATTTCCGTAGTAAGTGTTGAGATAGAAATTTAAATTTGAGGGGATTGCTTGTCAGGTTCAAAAAACAGTCACTTATATTAGGATCTTACACAAACCCCCTCTCTTCCACCTACTCCCAAGGCTAACTTCTCTTGAAGGAAGCCTGAGGGGGGTCCAGTCAGGGGTCTGCCTCCAGGAAAATACCAGTGGTCCCTTGGGTCACCTACTGTCTCAGCACTGCCAAGGTGGAAAAACCACAGGCTTGGGAGTTGGGATAGCCTTAGATTCCAATTCCAATTTTTTACCTAGGATTTGTATTTCTTTGGGCAAGTTTCTTCACTTCTCTGAGCCTCAGGATTCTCACTGTAAAATTAGAACCATCATATCTCCCTCATAGGATCATGATCAAGGTTAAGTGGGTTGCATACCTGCTCGCTGAATTCATGAGTGAATAAATGAGTCAATGGTGTCTGCCATCACATACATACATGCTGGATACACGTAGTTGGCCTAAAAATTCATTGACTTAGGCAATGGCTTACCAAAGAATATGATGGGAGCAGAGAGCCCCTGGAAGGCTATTTCATCGTTGACACTGCTTGGAATTGCCAGAATTTGGGGATAATAAAAAGAAGTTTGGGGCTTCCCTGGTGGCGCAGTGGTTGAGAGTCCGCCTGCCCATGCAGGGGACACGGGTTCGTGCCCCAGTCCGGGAAGATGCCACATGCCGCGGAGCGGCTGGGCCCGTGAGCCATGGCTGCTGAGCCTGCGCGTTCGGAGCCTGTGCTCTGCAACGGGAGAGGCCACAGTGGGGAGAGCCCACAGTGGTGAGAGGCCCGCGTACCGCAAAAAAAAGTAAAATAAAATAAAAATAAAAGTTAAAAAAAAAAAAAAAGAAGTTTGACTTCAGCTTCCATCACTGTTTTTAAATTCTCTACAGACCGGGTACCCTCTTATGTTTATACCGCAGCTGGACGGTTCCCTGCCCCTCTTTCCCCAATCAGGGCTGCAAATACAGCCACTTCACTTGAGATAGGACTCCAGGATTACGGAGGTAGGAGACCTGGCCCTGGCTATCCCTCTGAGCCCATGATTGTAGATTCTGAGCTATTTCTGAAACTCCTTGCTGGTTCAATCTGAAAAGTAGTTTGCAATGGAAATTTCCCCCCCTTGAAATCCTTGTTAATCTAATTGCAATTGAAATGCATAAATGAAATGACAAAAGCTGCATTTTATCAGCAATTATAGCAATTTTCTTTTATTTACTGGAGTCTGACCTCTGCTGTATTGATGAATTGCCCTTTTTCAAGGTCTATTTTCCCATCAGCAAAGTCAGGTTGTTTATAAAATGATTGGCACAAAATGTCATTCTCCCATCACCTGTTATTGCCCTCATATTTTAAAAAATGTGTCACAAGTCTGAAGAAATTGACTAGGAATTTATGGAGCCTGGACATTTCTATCTGAGTGTGTATTTTTACAGGGAGCTCTAATGCATCCAACGACAGTCTTTTCAATGCTGAAATCTGAAAAATATGCAGCATACAGCATCTTGCACCTCTGTCTCCTTCTGAGTCCTTAGAGATTTGGTGTGTGCAATCTGCACCCATTACCTTTTCAATCAGCCTTCTAACTGCTCCTTTTCAAGGTCACATTATCAGAAAGTCACAGAAGTTTGAGATGAATGAGGGGCCCTGCCCCTCTCCCCATGTCCAGGCAGTCCTCAAGGCCTACTGACCACACCTCCTTGAATTTCTCCCTTTCTCTCCATCCCTACTACCACTGCCCACTCTCAGGCTTTTATCCCCTCTCCCCTGGACCCCTGCAACAAACAGCCTCCATACAGATTTCACTGCCTCAGCCTTAAAGGCCTTACTTTGCTCCTTTTCCATCCTCCCCACAGCTGTCAAAATGACCATTCAAAACCACAAATCAAGCTGCTATTGCTCTGCTTAAACTCGCCAGAAGTGCCCCATCACCTGCTGGAAAACATCTCACCTCTTGAAGATGACCTGCAGGGCCTCAAGTGACCTGAATCTGAATCCCTCCATCTTTCCCCAGCATGGACCACCTCCCCCTGCCCTGCCCCTCGCCCTACACTCCAGGGACCCAGAACTGGCTCTTGTCATCTTCTCTGTGTGGTACCCGCCCTCCTCCCCTTTCTTTATGCTGTTGCCTTTGCCTGGAAAACCTCCTCCCCCCTTTTTCTTCACCTGGCTAACTCTTACTCAAGTTTTGTCATAATTTATCTCTCACCTTTCCTGTGAAGCCTTGATTTCTTTTTTTTTTTTTAACATCTTTATTGGAGTATAATTGCTTTACAATCGTGTGTTAGTTTCTGCTTTATAACAAAGTGAATCAGTTATACATATACATATGTTCCCATATCTCTTCCCTCTTGCGTCTCCCTCCCTCCCACCCTCCCTATCCCACCCCTCCAGGTGGTCACAAAGCACCGAGCTGATCTCCCTGAGCTATGCGGCTGCTTCCCACTAGCTATCTATTTTACATTTGGTAGTGTATATATGTCCATGCCATTCTCTCTCTTCACCCCAGCTTACCTTTCCCCCTCCCCATGTCCTCAAGTCCATTCTCTACACCTGCGTCTTTATTCCTGTCCTGCCCCAAGGTTCTTCAGAACTATTTTTTTTTAGATTCCATATATATGTGTTAGCATACGGTATTTGTTTTTTTCTTTCTGACTTACTTCACTCTGTATGACAGACTCTAGGTCTATCCACCTCACTGCAAATAACTCAGTTTCGTTTCTTTTTATGGAAGCCTTGATTTCTTTGATTTGATTTGTGTTATGCATCCCTTTATCAAAGTACTTACTACTTTATATTGAGATGATCTTCAGTCAGGTGCTCCCCTATCAGACTGTGAATATGTTCCTTGAGGGTAGGAAAAGTAGCTTAGTTAGCTCTGTAACACTAGGGCCTAGTGCAGGCACCCACTTACACACGATCTGTTAAATTATGCTACCTAGTAGTTGTTCAATAATTGCCAATTATCTTTCCTACCTTCCTCATTCCTCAGAGTACTGGTTCCCCCCATCTGTAAATTGCGTATGAAGTTACTTATCTCACCTAGCTCCATGCATTGCTTTGTGGTTCTAATGACCTATTGGCTATAAATGCGTGATGTAAACTTGTAAGTATAACCTGGTGTTAATTTTTTCTATTACTGCTCCTCTTTGGCACCTCCATCTAACTCTCCAATCATGCCCCTGCCACCATCAGCAACTCTGATTGAGTGAAATATTTCAGATGAGCCGTGACAAACCAAACACCATAAGTCAAACAAAGTATAACACCAAGTGAAGTGGATCTTGACTAATCTAGGCTATTGACTTGTATTGCGGGCTTATTCAATGTTTGCCCCTTTCCCCTTGAAACCATATATATGTCCAGGCTTGTGATAGCTTCCCCTTCTTTTGTCTCCCATTTCACACTGTAGCTCTCAATTCCTTTCTCATGGACTGTCTTGTATTCTCCGCAAATGATAGTTAACATTGTTAATGATAGCTGACATTAGCATTCACTATGTGTCAAGTGCTAAACTGAATGGATCGACTCATTTAATTCTCCCCGAAATCCTTGGAGGTGGATACTCTTACCATCTTTTACAGATGAGGAGAGTTTGGACTGGCTGAATCCCTTGTTCAGTAGCTCCCCAGTTGTTAAGAGTTAGAAGGGAGTCCAGAAGATGCACACTTGACCTTCACCCTCTACCACCTCTCAAGGCTATATGTCAAGTTCTCCCTCTGGACTGCAGTTTCTTGGATCATAGGGGCTTAGTCAGGTATACCCTTGCCCCTCCAGACTTCCAGAAAACACTCCTCTGACATGGAAATACTCCTACTGGAAGCACTGTACTGTTAGGGGATGATTTCCATGGAGATTAAAAATCCTGATTTCACAGCTTTAAAAGTGAGCTTCAGTTCCCACTTCTGGAAGATGGGAAGAAAAAGAAATTGACATCATAGATCTGTTGGGATATTGAATGAGGCGTTGCAAGTATAAACACGTAGGCAGTGACTGAGTTACAGGGGATGCTTGGTAAATACTAGTTTGAGCCTCATGGAGCTTCATTTTTACCAGTCATGGAAGTGTCTTTTCTGTATATTATCGCGTTAAAGCTTACATCAACTCCTTTGGTGTGTGTGTGTGCGCGCGTGCGTGCGTGTGTGTGTGCGTGTGTGTGTGTGTGTGTGTGATTGCCATTCCCATTTTATGAAGGAGGAAATTGAAGCATAGAGAAAGGTTGATTGGATGTCCCCTGAGCACGTGCCCCTTCTCGGTTACCCTGGCTGTCCTGGAATGCCTTGGGCCACTTAGGAGCTTACTGCCATTGCCAGGCCTGTTGCAAGTCAACCTGGATGACTCTCACTCTCTTTGCTTTGTGCAGAGTCTGGTGAAATAACTGTGAATGATTCTGTTGTATCACGTTTCTCTGAAGTCCCTCGACCAAGAATGTAAGATGTTGTGACTAACCAGGTAGAGTTAGATCTTTGACCTGAAATCAACCTAAGGGAAATCTCTTTGATTTCATTCTGTTGTCCTTTAATTTTTTTTTTTTTTTCATCCTGATAGTTGTACCTTAAGTGCCTTTGACCATGAGAGTACCAACTGTGCCATCTAGGACTGAGTGGCTGTGACAGAGCCCTCCAGCACAGATGGGAAGAACCAGTTGGTCCTTACTCTCAAGGAGGTCCTGGACAGCAGCAGAGAACACATGCAAGCCAGGATTCCAGAAGAGTCATGTAGAATTCCCCAGGAGGGACATTTGGTATGTTTTTCTGGCTGGAGGTATCAAGAAGTGGATTTGAAGCTGGTCCTGGAAGGACCCGTGGTAGTTTACTAGGAGGAAAAAGTGGGATAATACAGTTCTGGTGGAAAGATGTGTGGGCAAAGGCACCCACCATAAAGGTCTAATCTAAGGCAAGGAATCAGCTCTCTTTCAGGGAAATGGTAGAGTCAAGTCTGCATTATATTTCGAATCTGCAAAGCAACAGGTAGGTAAATATTTCAAGAGGGACCTCCTAGCCAGGAGAAAACAGGATCCATTGGTCCTGGCCCTTCCCTTTCCTGGGAGTTTATTTCCACACTTGTCATCTTAGCTCTACCAAATACTCAAAGTATGAATAATGGGGACCCATGGTTAGGAAATCAAAGTCTGATAGTTCTCTTCATTGAGATTAATGATTGTAATTTTCCCTGTGGTGGGGCGGGGGGAGTGGGGAGAGCTATGTAAGAAGAAAGGTTTACTCCTTGAGGAGTGTAGGCCTCACACAAGGCTTAGCTTGACAATTACAACTCTGCACAGAGTTACACGGAGGAACTTGAGGCAGCAGAAATAATCCCGGGAAACGGCTGGCCTCATGCGCAGCCCAAGCCAAGCCGGTTTCTTTCCAGGATGCCCAGCTGACCTGTGCCCAGCCTGGTATGGCTTCTTCAAGCTTTATTCTGCTTCTGTGCCCTGCACAGTGCCTTATACACTCAACGCGCAATTGACAAACTCAGCATAAAAACAAGATCTGAGAGGCAATACAGCATAGCAGTTGACAGCAAGGACTGAGGCTCCAGGAAGACCCAGGAACAAATGGTGGCCAGCTACTTGCTAGCTCTGTGAGGCAGCTTATTTCTCTGAGGAAACTTCACGGTCCTCATCTGATGGTTGAGCGTGTCATGAGGATAGTCTGGAACATACTAGAAGCTTAGTAGGATCATTTCCTCCTTTTCCTAGATATCTTTACCCTACCCCGTGTTCTCCTCTGAGGCTCCCAAAGGCAACTGGAGAAGTTGCCAACTGCAAGTGTGCTGTTCAAAAAAAGCACTGGGTATACAGGGTCCAAGCCTTAGGAAATCCGAAGACAAGACATTCAGGGGCATTTAGCATTTCCCCAACTCTGAGTGTGTTCCTTCTCCTAAAGACATCACCAGCTTTCAGGGATGGGAAGGACTAAACTATGACCTGCCAACCAGAGATGATAGTAGGATCTGTGACTAAGAATGTCACCTCTGGTACAAAGCTGTGTGTTCAAATCCCATCCTTGTGACTCCCTAGCTTAGTTTTCTTGGGCAAGGGATTTTACCTCTCTGAGCCTCAGTTTTCTCATCTGCAAGATGGAGATAATAATGAGACTTGCCTTAGGGGCTGTTAGTTCAGTAACATATGTAAAGTTCTCAGGTTCTTGGAACAGTGCCTGTTGCATAGGAAGTACTATGTAATTGTTTGTTATCACTCTTTGCTTTTATTGATTCTTGCCCCAGGGTTTTTTTTCCTAATTAAAAAATTTTTGATTGTATCAATACTTTAACATTCCCCCTCCTTGGGATAAAAGCCCATCTCTGTCTTTCTGTCTTCCTGCTCTCATCTTTGTGTGGGTGCCTTGAGATGCCAGGGCAATGAAGAGAAGGCCATTTGGCGTGTGTGAATATTGATCACTGGCACTCAAGACTGTTGCTTTAGGAGACATGGCACCCTAAAACTCCTAGAAGAGAACATACATAAACTATTCTCTGACATAAATCATACCAATGTTTTCTTTGGTCAGTCTCCCAAGGCCATAGAAATAAAAGCAAAAATAAACAAATGGGACCTAATCAAATTTATAAGCTTTTGCACCACAAAGAAAAGCATAAATAAAACGAAAAGACAACCTACAGACTGGGAGAAAATATTTGCAAATCATGCGACCAACAAGGGCTTAATTTCCAAAATATACAAACAGCTCATAGAATTCAATAGCAAAAAAAAACCAAACAACACAATTGAAAAATGGGCAAAAGACTCAAATAGACTTTTCTCCAAAGAAGACATGCAGATGGCCAATAGGCACATGAAAAGATGCTCGTCATCGCTAATTATTAGAGAAATGCAAATCAAAACTACTATGAGGTATCACCGCACACCAGTCAGAATGGCCATCATTGAAAAGTCTACAAATATCAAATGCTGGAGGGGCTGTGGAGAAAAGGGAACCCTCTTACACTGTTAGTGGGAATGTAAATTTGTACAGCCACTATGGAGAACAGTATGGAGGTTCCTCAAAAAACTAAAACTAGAGTTGCCATATGATCAGCAATCCCACTCGCAGGCATATACCCAGACAAAACTATACTTTGAAAAGATACATGCACCCCTTTGTTCATAGCAGCACTATTTACAATGGCCAAGACATGGAAACAACCTAAATGTCCATCGACAGATGAATGGATAAAGAAGATGTGGTATATATATAAAATGCAATATTACTCAGCCATAAAAAAGAATGAAATAATGCCATTTGCAGCAACATGGATGGACCTAGAGATTATCATACTAAGTGAAGTAAGTCAGAAAGAGAAAGACAAATACCATATGATATCACTTATATGTGGGATCTAAAATATGACACAAATGAACATATCTATGAAATAGAAACAGACTCACAGACATAGAGATCAGACTTGTGGTTGCCAAGGGGGAGGTGGATGGGAGAGGGAAGGACTGGGAGTTTGGGGTTGGCAGAGGCAATCTGGTATATATAGAATGGATAACAACAAGGTCCTACTGTATAGCACAGGGAACTATATTCAATATCCTATGACAAACCACAGTGGAAAAGAACATGGAGAACAATGTATGTGTATATATATATATATATATATATATATATATATATATATATATATCTAAATCACTTTGCTGTACTATATATATATATATATATGTATAGCTAAATCACTTTGCTGTACAGCAGAAATTAACACAACATTTTAAATCAACTATACTTCAAGAAAATATTTTTAAGAAGATTGTTGCTTTAGGGATCCAAGCCCTTCCCTCCTCTCCTTTGATGTTAGAGGAGCCCTGCCTCATAGTGAGAAGTGGAAAAGGGGGAGGAGACGGGAGTCTACCTTTGACAAAAGAGAAAACTAAGGCAACCCTTAACCCATCTGAACCTCTGCTTTCACATCTGGAAACTAAGCAGTTTCAACTAGATGGTCTCCAAGGGCTCTGTCAGCTCAAAATTTCTGACACGAAGACAGCAGGAACTTAATTCATCTGAGAGCAAAAAAAGAGATTGAGGGCACGGTGCAAGATCTATTCCGCATAAGAAAAATGCATTTCTAAAAGCAATGGTATATTCATGTGGTTATTTTTTTTAAATCTGTATTATCCTGTTTTAGCAAAAAAAAAAAAAAAATGCAGTCTAAGTCTGAGCATGATGGGAGATGATCTTCCCGAAAATTAAAGTCCTTAAATGCATTGTTCCATATCCTAGCATAAATGCTATTACTAAATAATCTTTGGATATTCAGAAGAGGGGCGACGTCTCCCACAGAAAAAACAACAGTCCCATTAATTACAGGGCATTTCATTATTTTAATTAATTTCTTCTCATTGTCTTTTGGCCCAGGGTGCCATTGGAAGTGCACATCATTAATTCCAAGGAGCAGTGTTCTTTCATTTCTGGTAGAGGGAGTGGGGGGACCTCTCCATCTTATGATTAATAGCACTTTTGAATAATTTTAAGTTCCATTTTGCTAATAGAAAGTAAATTGTCCTTGGCAATGACTCCCGTATTGGTTTAAAAAAAGTCAGTCCTTGTAAAGTGACACACAGGTGTCTACCTTCTGGTCATCGTTGTTAGAGATGGCTGTTCCCTAACACCCAGCAATCACAGGTCAAGTTAGTTTAAATCTCATTCCCTAGTAAAACATCCCAGTAAGGCATTTGGAAACAGTAGATAAAACATTGTAGGGGAGCTCATGTTGCTTTCTGATGCAATAACCCAGTTATTTCTGGCACGTTGGAAGCTTGATGCTGGGGGAAGGACCCTGGAACACCAATTCAGGTTTTATGAATGACTTGCTGTGAGACTTTTCACCAAGCACTTAACCTCTCTGAACTTTAGTGATTCCCAACTGAAAAATGAGAAGAACAAGATTCACCCTTTTCCCCCTCCCAGGGCTGTTTTGAATATCACATGATAACTATGTGGAAGTACTTTTAAAATTCTGAACTTTTATAGTCAAGTAATTAAGAGATGGTGATGAGCAGTCAACATAATATTGCTTAAAAGGGGGTACCAGTAGTAATTCTCTGAAATAATACAAATTCGATCTGACTCTGTAAAATTTTCTAAAGATCGAAGGTGTTTGGCAGAGTGAAAACTAGTGATTACATGGGCTTCCCTGGTGGCACAGTGGTTGAGTCCGCCTGCCGATGCAGGGGACACGGGTTCGTGCCCCGGTCCGGGAAGATCCCACATGCCGCAGAGCGGCTGCGCCTGTGAGCCATGGCCGCTGGGCCTGTGCGTCCGGAGCCTGTGCTCCGCAATGGGAGAGGTCACAACAGTGAGAGGCCCGTGTACCGCAAAAAAAAACCCCAAAAAACCCCTAGTGATTACATGTTGATCAATCAACCTTTAGTTATAAAGTCCCTACTATGTGTGCCTTGTCTAATTCTGCTAAGTTCTGGAGGGAATGCACAGTAGGAACACGGTAGAACTTGCCCAGCCTTCTTCGTTTTTGAGGGTTAAATCACCTCATCTACAACATATTTTTTACCTTCCTTCCTCCCTTCCTCTAACAGATGTTTATTGAGCACTCACTATGTGACAAGTATTATTTAGGTGCTGGAGACAGAACTGTGCACAGATAGAAAAACTCCCTGCCCTCGGTGAGTTTACATTCCAGTGGGGTTGATGAACAGATAAATATGTAATATCTGGTAGAGATAAATGCCCAGGAAAAAAAATCAAGTGCGAGAAGAGGAGGGAGAGGGTCCGGGGGGTTATTTTAGATAGATAGCGTGCCTCTTTGAGGAGTGCCAAGAGCAGAGACCCGAAAGAATGGATGGAGTGAGCCATCTGAATATCTGAAGATTGTGCAGAGGGAAGAGCG
>NW_006783002.1:885229-885634 GCF_000442215.2 Lipotes vexillifer
ACCTTGGAAGATGGAGAGCGGGGAGTGTCTCTCTGATTACGTTTCAGAAGGGCCCCCTCTGGCTGCCAGATGGAGAGCAGACTGTGGGATGAGGGGCAAGCAGGACCAGGCAGACAAGCGAGGGGGCTCTTGGCCTGGGGCGGGAGCAGCTGATGGTGGCTCCAGGTAGGCCAGCAGCGACGGAGGACGGGAGAGACGGTCTGACTCAGGGTATACGCTGAAGAGAGAAGGGGAGTGAGAGAAACAGAGGGATCCAGGAGAGCTCCAGTGTTTTTGGTCTGAGCCCTTGGACGGAAAGAGTTTCCATTTGGGTACACATGGGAGACCATGGGTGCAGCAGGTCTGTGGTCAAGGAGAAGGAATCACAAGTGCACTTTTTTTTTTTTTTTTTTTTTTCGGGTCTGG
>NW_006783002.1:885775-921838 GCF_000442215.2 Lipotes vexillifer
GATCTTCCCGGACCGGGGCGGGACCCCGTGTCCCCTGCATCGGCAGGCGGACTCAACCACTGTGCCACCAGGGAAGCCCCTCACAAGTGCACCTTTGAGGGATGCTTTTTGTATATTTTAATGGAGATATCCTATACACCACTGGATATGTGAGTCAGGAGATAGATTGGGACTAAAGGTACTGGATCCATCCAAGCGTTCCCTAAACACTTGTAATATGACCTTTGGGTAGGGTTTTGTCTAATCACAGCTTTATCCCTTACTGTTTGCTTAGTATAGAACAATCCCTTGCATTGGCAATTAGGTGCCAATATGTATTTCCCTTGCCCTGCCAGCCCTGGTGTTGAGGATGCACAGAGCAGGGTAGGGAGGTCCCTGTGAATTCTCCCTTGGTGTCCACTTCTCCTTTGCTGCTGTTCAGAGCCCTCAGAAGTCTTGAGAGGGTCAGGTCTCTTTGACAGTCTTGACTCTACATGCATCAGAAGGAAATACTAATTATCCTGTTTATTCTGGTTTCTAATCATAACCTCCAGATTCAACTCGAGGACAGAGTCACAGATTGCACACCAGGAGCCCCCATCAGTCTCCCCCTGGTTTCCGGGCATCTCGCTGGGACTGCAATGTGTTTTGCCTGAAGCTGTGGCTGTGTGTGGAGAACTCACATTTGGGGGAAATTAAGAAGTCATGGCAGACAACTGCTACTGGTTCATTAGCTGACTGGAAGCTGTCACCCTGTCCTTCTTCCAGACGGAGGGAAATAAGCCTGCTTCCGAGCAGGAAAAAATGTCAGCACCCACCCTAAGCACCTACCTAAAGGGGAGAGAACTCCATGCTGGCAGCGTCTAGGCAAAGACTGCAGCCAGGGTGGTGGAGGGAGCCCTGGGCTGAGGTCAGGTGACTTCTATTATAGTCCTGCCAGGAGTACTGTTGTGCTGTGTTACCTTGGGTAAGTCACGTTTCCTGTCTCTTCCCCTATGTGTTCATGAAGAGGTTGAGTTACAGGATGTCTACGGGTCCTTTCAGCTCTAAAATACAGTGGCTCTGAGTAGGAGAGTCAACAGGTGACTTTGCCACTGTACTTTCCTCTGCTGGCTTTCCTCTGTCTTATCTCCTCCGTGTCAGGTTCCCCAGGTTGAATCTTCCACCTGCTTCTCCTCTCTCTGCACACTCATGATGGGTGTGCTCTTGCCTGGGCCAAGGCAAGAGCTACCACCCATGTGATGAGGACACTGGTGGCTCCGGCTCTAGAGCCAGCATCACGCTGAGAATCTTCATCTAGCTGTCCACAGATCCTTTAATATCAAGATGCTCAGAACTGAACTCATCACTTTCCCTTCCAGAACCTTCTCTTCCTCTTGAGTTTTGGGCCCTCATTAATGACACTTAGTCTCCAAATTCAGAAATTTGAGCCTACCCTAGGTCTGTACTTCTTATCCGATCAGGCATTGAGTCCTGTCGGTTCTATTCCGTTGCTACCCATTCTATCCATCCCAGCTACCCCATACTCCTTGCCAGTGTCCTGGATTAGCCTGACACCATCTGCCTCTCCTCTCAGCCTCTGGCTGCCTTTATTGGTATTCTTCTATCTCCAGGCCTGCCTTGTTAATTTCTTGCTTGAACCCTCCAATGACTTCTTACTTCAAAGAATCAATGTTTGCTCAAAAGATGAAAGTTCACTTTTAAAAACAGCAGTAGTCATTGTTTATTGCATTGGGCTCAAAGCCTTATTTTCATTATCTTATTTAATCTTCATGTGTGGAAGACATTTTAACCCCCACTTTATAGATGGGAATGGAGACTTAAAGAGGTGAATTCACCTGCTTGGAGAACCCTTCTGGCAAGTGGTGGGGCTGACAGTGAAATCAAGGTGGAGTCAGACATTGAAGGTCTGTCTGTCATCTCTGTCCTGCTCCTGCAGGGTCTCCACAGTGGTCTCAGCTTAGTCTTTCTATCTCCCACTGCTCTCTTCATCTCCTTCCAACACATACCACTTGTCTGTTTTTATTAGAGTATCTACTACAACTCAAATCCCCCATGGACTTTCACATCAGAATGCCTATGCTTCTGCTATTTTCTCTGCCTGGGATGCTATTTCCATCCAGCAAATTCCTACTTCTCTTGGGGGTTCCATTCTAAGAGCATTTCTATAAAAACACTTCTCTGTTCCCCAGGAAGAATCTATCACATTGTCTGCTCTGTCAAAGCACCATACTTTGTGTTCTTCCGTAGCATCAACCATGCTGTGATTGAATGGCAGCTCACTATGAATTCACCAGAAGATTCTGAGTTCTTTGATGGCAAGGACTGTATCTTCTTCTATTTGTAGCACTTTGTATCACTTGTCAATGCCTAGGTAAGTGCCTGATGCATAGGAACAGCTCGATAAATGGCTAGTGAATTGAATAGAGCCCAACCTCAAATATCATGATAGCAGTGGATGACATCACTGGTAATGGCAGTGTTAAAGAGATGAGTAATGTAATTCAAGTTATCGTCCTCCACAGTTTTATTGACCATTGACTGTGTATCCTGCTGTGTGTTTCAGTTTGGAGGAAACCAAAGATAGAAAAGGCACAGTTATCATACTGGTTACCATTAATCCAACACTTACTATGTTTCCAGCTGTGCTTTACGTGTAGTTTCTCATTTAATTTTCAGACCAGGCCTATGAGCTACACATTGTTTTATTCCTATAAAAAGAAAGAGTCTATAAGAAAGAGGGTCTAACTTGATTCAGAAGACAGAATTCACATACTGAAACATACATTATAATGAGTATCCTAACATTATGAGATGCAGCAGAAGTACAGGAGAATGCATTGAACTAGAGATCAAGAACTTGGGCCCTAGACCCAGTTATGCTGTTCATTCACAGTGCGACTTTGAGACCTCAGTTTCTTCATCTGTATAACTAACAAAGGGTCAGACAGACCCTTTTATGTCATGGGTCATAAAATCTCAAAAAGACTTGTAGCTTTCCATCACTACCATCTCCAATGTTTGCCACAAATTTGGAACTTCCAAAATAGTCATTACCTTGTGTTTTGGGTTGAATATTATCTCTCCACCAAAGTTCATGTCTACCTAGAACCTGTGAATTGACCTTATTCGGAAATAGGGTCTTTGCAGGTATAATCTCATTAAGATGAGTTCACACTGAGTTAGGATGGGCCTTACTCCAGTGATTGGTGTCCTATAAGAGGAGGGAAATTAAGACACAGAGACACAGAGAGAAGGGTATCATGTGAAGACGGAGGCAGAGATTGGATTGATACACCCACAGGCTAAGGAACACCAAAGATTGCTGGCAACCACCAGAATCTAGGAGAGATTCCTGGGACAGATTCTTCTCCTGGAGCCTCCAGAAAAGAACCAACCCTGCCAACACCTTGATTTCAGACTGCTAGCTTTCAGAACTCGTGAGCATAAATTTCTGTTGTTTTAAGTCACCCAGTCTTAGTACTTTGTTGGGCAGCCTCAGGAAACTGATGTATATTGGATGGTGATTTTGGTGACAACAATAGTGATAATACTAGTAATAATCTATAAAAAGAGAACTGAATTTCCTTCTGTGGAAGCGTTACTGCATAAGTTTAAAATACCTGCGTGCATCTTGACCAGTTTGTTTGGGGCGGTCTGGCTGAACATGTAAGGCAATGTGTTTGACATGCACTTAACTCGGCTGCCTCTGCAGGCTCCTGAAGGAGATAGACAGCCACCCTTCAGGAAAACCCCATGGAACTACTGCTTGGGAGAGGTACGTCATGTATCTCGAAACACCTTGGACAGAAAAAGCAAATAGTGGTTTACAGCAACAGGGCCAAATAGAAGCGCCCAAGGACAGACACTGGACCTGCAGGCTCTGATTTGTGAAGAAGCTATTTCTCACAAGGACAACTCTGTGTACCTGCCTTCCAGGTGAGCGGCAGGCAGTGACTGATTTCAGCGTGGTTAATGATTCTTCAGCCTAAACCTAGGGAGGCCAGCTGGCGCTTTAGAAGAACCAACCCTTAGGGAGTCCTTACTCTGTGAGATACACTGTGTGAAACACATGACAGCATCTCATTTCATGCCGAGAGCCACAATCACCCATATCTTATAGAGGAGGAGACCAAGAATGATTAATAGAAAATCCAAGCAGTTTTCCCCAGGGCACAGGGTTTGAACCTGGGACTTTGATTTTGGGGCCTGAGTTCTTAACCACGACACTTCATTTGATGAATCCCTCCCCTTTTTCAGACGGAAGAGAACCGCCAAAAGCTGGTCAATAGCGTTCGAGGTTAAAGGTCCCATTAACTACCGCATCTATACATCCCACTGTCCAGGATGAATGAACAGTTTCTGCTACGAAGTTCAAAACATTTTGTCCCAACAAGTTCAAAGTATGTTATCTGCCTTTTCTTTAGCGCACCTTTCATCCTGGGCTGCATTTTAGTTGGTTTTATACATAACCAAGATGCCAGTTGAGGCTGGACATTCAAGTTAAGTTGGCTTGAACCCCATTCATGGGCAGTGGGAGCCCCAAATCCTCTCTCTCTGATGACTTTGAGTGTGTGTGTGTGTGTCTGTGTGTGTGTGAGAGAGAGAGAGAGAGACAGACAGACAGACAGACACAGAGAAAGAGACAGAGAGAGAGAGAGAGAAAAGAGAGAGAGAATGTGGTTTACTTAGTCCCTTCTGCTTCCAAGGTTCTGTTTCCATTAAACACTTTCAGTTCCTGGAGCATCTCACCATCCCTTCAGTCTGTCTCGGTTCTATATTACCACAGATGCGGAAGAGAACCTCTGAAGCCATTTATTGGCCCAGGTTGCTCTGCCGCATTCCCCTCAGGCTTTTCACCTTTTCCAGGCTCCTCTCTACTCAGTCCCCTTATTGCTCCCCAATCCCAACCCCAGGCTCTGAAAGGCCCACCTTGCCATGTCCAAAGACTCAAAAATACGCTTTGCTAAACAATGAGCTATTTACGCGAGCCCTATCATTTAGCAGAAGTAAAAAATTGGCAGGGACTTTGGAATTTGGGTTCATGCCTCCCCTGCCTATCTCAGTAAGGGCAAGGGAGCAGTTTAGGAATGAGATAATCCCAGTACAAATTAGCAGAAGTGGCTATTGTTAATTTATGCTGTAAATTGCAGTGATATTTTTCCCTCCTCTTGGTCACTTGTCTCACTTCGCCAGACCACATGCTTCCTGGAGGAAGGGACGGGGTGACATTATCCCTGAGTCCTTCTGGGGACCCACCATAGTGCCTGTTACAGCAGAAGGGCCCAGAGGGAGCTGGTGGAAGTGGATTGCTTCTCTAGGTAGTCATTTTCTGGGGACGTCACCGAGAGAATGTAATTTCTTGCCTTGGACTTTGTAAAAAAATTTTTTTAATTTACTTTTATTATTTATTTATTTATTTTTAACATCTTTATTGGAGTATAACTGCTTTACAATGGTGTGTTAGTTTCTGCTTTACAACAAAGTGAATCAGTTATACATATACATATGTTCCCATATCTCTTACCTCTTGCGTCTCCCTCCCTCCCACCCTCCCTATCCCTCCCCTCTAGGTGGTCACAAACCACCTAGCGGAACTCTCTGCGCCTTGCGGCTGCTTCCCACTAGCTATCCACCCTACGTTTGTTAGTGTATATATGTCCATGCCACTCTCTCACTTTGTCACAGCTTACCCTTCCCCCTCCCCATATCCTCAAGTCCATGCTCTAGTAGGTCTGTGTCTTTATTCCTGTTTTACCCCTAGGCTCTTCATGACATTTTTTTTTCTTAAGTTCCATATATATGTGTTAGCATTTGGTATTTGTTTTTCTCCTTCTGACTTACTTCACTCTGTATGACAGACTCCAGGTCCACCCACCTCACTACAAATAACTAAATTTCGTTTCTTTTCATGGCTGAGCAATATTCCATTGTATATATGTGCCACAAATTCTTTATTCATTCATCTGTTGATGGACACTTAGGTTGCTTCCATGTCCTGGCTATTGTAAACAGAGCTGCAATGAACACTTTGGAACATGACTCTTTTTGAATTATGATTTTCTCAGGGTATATGCCCAGTAGTGTGATTGCTGGGTCGTATGGTAGTTCTATTTTAGTTTTTTAAGGAACCTCAATACTGTTCTCTATAAGTGGCTGTATCAATTTACATTCCCACAAACACTGCAAGAGTGTTCCCTTTTCTCCACACCCTCTCCAGCATTTATTCTTTCTAGATTTTTTTGATGGCCATTCAGACTGGTGTGAGATGATATCTCACTGCAGTTTTGATTTGCATTTCTCTAATGATTAATGATACTGAGCATTCTTTCATGTGCTTGTTGGCAGTCTGTATATCTTCTTTGGAGGAATGTCTATTTAGGTCTTCTGCCCAGTTTTGGATTAGGCTGTTTGTTTTTTTGTTATTGAGCTGCATGAGCTGCTTGTAAATTTTGGAGATTAATCCTTTGTCAGTTGCTTCATTTGCAAATATTTTCTCCCATTCTGAGGGTTGTCTTTTGGTCTGGTTTATGGTCTCCTTTGCTGTGCAAAAGCTTTGACGTTTCATTAGGTCCCATTTGTTTATTTTTTTTTATTTCCATTTCTCTAGGAGGTGGGTCAAAAAGGATCTTGCTGTGATTTATGTCACAGAGTGTTCTGCCTATGTTTCCTCTAAGAGTTTGATAGTGTCTGGCCTTACATTTAGGTCTTTAATCCATTTTGAGTTTATTTTTGTGTATGGTGTTAGGGAGTGTTCTAATTTCAAACTTTTACATGTACCTGTCCAGTTTTCCCAGCACCACTTATTGAAGAGGCTGTCTTTTCTCCACTGTATATTCTTGCCTCCTTTGTGGCAAGAATGTGACCATATGTGACCATATGTGCGTGGGTTTATCTCTGGGCTTTCTATCCTGTTCCACTGATCGATCTTTCTGTTTTTGTGCCAGTACCATACTGTCTTGATTACTATAGCTCTGTAGTATAGTCTGAAGTCAGGGAGCCTGATTCCTCCAGATCCGTTTTTCGTTCTCAAGGTTGCTTTGGCTATTCAGGGTCTTTTGTGTTTCCATACAAATTGTGAAATTCTTTGTTCTAGTTCTGTAAAAAATGCCAGTGGTAGTTTGATAGGGGTTGCATTCAACCTGTAGATTGCTTTGGGTAGCAGAGTCATTTTCACAATGTTCATTCTTCCAATCCAAGAACATGGTATATCTCTCCATCTATTTCTATCATCTTTAATTTCTTTCATCAGTGTCTTATAATTTTCTGCATATAGGTCTTTTGTCTCCTTAGGTAGGTTTATTCCTACATATTCTTTTTGTTGCAGTGGTAAATGGGAGTGTTTTCTTGATTTCACTTTCAGATTTTTCATCATTAGTGTATAGGAATGCCAGAGATTTCTGTGCCTTAATTCTGTATCCTGCTACTTTACCAAATTCATGGATTAGCTCTAGTAGTTTTCTGGTAGTATCTTTAGGATTCTCTATGCATAGTATCATGTCATCTGCAAACAGTGACAGCTTTACTTCTTCTTTTCTGATTTGGATTCCTTTTATTTCTTTTTCTTCTCTGATTGCTGTGGCTAGAACTCCCAAAACTATGTTGAATAAGAGTGGCGAGGGTGGGCAACCTTGTCTTGTTCCTGATCTTAGTGGAAATGCTTTCAGTTTTTTACCATTGAGGACGATGTTGGCTGTAGGTTTGTCATATATGGCCTTCATTATGTTGAGGAAAGTTCCCTCTATGCCTACTTTCTGCAGGGTTTTTATCATAAATGGGTGTTGAATTCTGTCGAAAGTTTTCTCTGCATCTATTGAGATGACCATATGGTTTTTCTCCTTCAATTTGTTAATATGGTGTTATCATGTTGATTGTTTTCTGTATATTGAAGAATCCTTGCATTCCTGGAATAAACCCCACTTGATCATGGTGTATGATCCTTTTTTTTTTTTTTTTTTTTTTTGCGGTACGCGGGCCTCTCACTGTTACGGCCTCTCCTGTTGCGGAGCACAGGCTCCGGATGTGCAGGCTCAGCCGCCACGGCTCACGGGCCCAGCAGCTCCGCGGCATGTGGAATCTTCCCAGACCGGGGCATGAATCCGCGTCCCCTGAATCGGCAGGAGGACTCTCAACCACTGCACCACCAGGGAAGCCCGTATGATCCTTTTAACGTGCTGTTGGATTCTGTTTGCTAGTATTTTGTTGAGGATTTTTGCAACTATTTTCATCAGTGATATTGGCCTGTAGTTTTCTTTCTTTGTGATATCTTTGTCTGGTTTTGGTATCAGGGTGATGGTGGCCTCATAGAATGAGTTTGGGAATGTTCCTCCCTCTGCTATATTTTGGAAGATTTTGAGAAGGATAGGTGTTAGCTCTTCTCTAAATGTTTTGATAGAATTCGCCTGTGAAGCCTTCTGGTCCTGGCCTTTTGTTTGTTGGAAGATTTTTAATCACAGTTTCAATTTCAGTGCTTGTGACTGGGCTGTTCATATTTTCTATTTCTTCCTGGTTCAGTCTCAGCAGGTTGTGCATTTCTAAGAATTTGTCCATTTCTTCCAGGTTGTCCATTTTATTGGCATAGAGTTGCTTGTAGTAATCTCTCATGATGTTTTGTATTTCTGCAGTCTCAGTTGTTACTTCTCCCTTTTCATTTCTTATTCTATTGATTTGAGTCTTCTCCCATTTTTTCTTGATGAGTCTGGCTAATGGTTTATCAATTTTGTTTATCTTCTCAAAGAACCAGCTTTTAGTTTTATTGATCTTTCTATCGTTTCATTTCTTTTTCAGTTATTTCTGATCTGATCTTTATGATTTCTAGCCTTCTGCTAACTTTGTGGTTCTTTTGTTCTTCTTTCTCTAATTGCTTTATGTGCAAGATTAGGTTGTTTATTTGAAATGTTTCC
The DNA here is from genome assembly GCF_000442215.2 of Lipotes vexillifer. Taxonomy (NCBI): domain Eukaryota; kingdom Metazoa; phylum Chordata; class Mammalia; order Artiodactyla; family Lipotidae; genus Lipotes; species Lipotes vexillifer. Next base: position 894,658 of record NW_006783002.1, read on the forward strand.
TGTTTCTTACGGTAGGATTGTATTGCTATAAACTTCCCTCTTAGAACTGCTTTTGCTGCATCCCATAGGTTTTGGGTCATCGTGTCTCCATTATCATTTGTTTGTAGGTATTTTTTGATTTCCTCTTTGATTTCTTCAGTGATCACTTCGTTATTATGTAGTGTATTGTTTAGCCTCCATGTGTCTGTACTTTTTACAGATCTTTTCCTGTAATTGATATCTAGTCTCATAGCATTGTGGTCGGAAAAGATACTTGATACAATTTCAGTTTTCTTAAATTTACCAAGGCTAGATTTGTGACCCAAGATATGATCTATCCTGGAGAATGTTCCATGAGCACTTGAGAAAAATGTATATTCTGTTGTTTTTGGATGGAATGTCCTGTGCCTTGGACTTTTAAAGAATGGGAAGCAGAATGTACACACCTGGAAGAGTGTTAAATGGGGAGTATTGTGGGGAACGCTCCCAGGATTACGACTGCTGGCTTCTCTTATCTCTGCCTTCACAGGGTCCAGCATCCTGGCTCCTTTGTTGGAAGCACTGCTCGATCAGGTTGCCTTATTTGCATCAGTGGGGATCCTTCTCCATGCAAGAGAACTCATTCCCTGCAACCGCAGGTGGGCCTGAGTCAGGCACAGTGGGGACAGGGCGGGCAGTTCCCGTGCTGGGAGGTCTCTGTGTTAAGTGTCCAACTAATTAACACTGCTCAGTGGAGGGACATCCCTTTGATTAATCACAACTTGCAGAGAAGTCAGAGCCTGGAAAAGCAACACCTTCACTGATGTAGTACCTGCTATGTACTAGGCATCTATGTTGAAACTTTATCTCTACCTCTAAATCGAAAATGGTTTCTTTAGGCAGTTACACATAAACTCTTTGCTTTTTAAAAATCTACTTAGAAAGTTTTACATAATACGGTCAGGGAAACAAAACTAACCAAACTTAGAAGTTTGTCTTAGAAGAAATTTTTCTTAGAAGAAGTGTGAAGTCTAGGGCTTTAAGAATAAGAATTTCTGAGTTCAATCTCTAGCTCTCTGATGTCTGTGACGCCCTCTTGAGACTATAGGTAGAATCAGACCTTGCACATAGTAGGTATTAACTGAAGGATTAAATGGAAGAATCAATGGGACAAGATCTTGAGATACTGGTAGGCGGGGCCTCTCTCCTCCCCTGAAGCCCTGATACAGAGGGAGCACGCACATGCACACGCACATGCATGCACACATGCACACTCACACACACACACACAGAGGGCATCAAGGGATGTCTCAGAAACACAGTGCTCTTCGTTCCCAGAGCATATCTGTGTCATCTGGAGTTGGATGGAATTTTCCATTGCTGACACTCTTTTCACCAATCACAATATGCCTTATTTCTAAGATACATAGATATTAAAGAAGCATTGTGCCACAGTTTAATTAGTGGGATTTTTTCCTTTATTCACGTACATAGGATAGTTGTGAGTCCTTGGTGGCGTTTTAGATTTGATGAAATATAGTATGCAGAATCACTGTTAAATTGGATTTTTATTGATTATTTTGTTATTATTTAAGTAATGATTGGCCCTATTTTAACTGTTATTTCTGCCCTCTTAATTCTTTGTTGTCTCTGAGTCCTTTTACATCTAGGAAGAAGACAGAGGTGACAGCTGGGCTGCAGTATTTTTTTGACATACATCAGGGGGCTCCAGTCAAAAGAAATTGGAGTAAGGACTTCTGCCCCAGTACAGGGTACATATTCAGAGAGCCTGTGGCATCTCACCTTATTCCTGCATCTGTGTCAGACATCACTAATGGATCACCACATTCTTTCCTGTGGAGCTCAGACAGGGCTCACAATCCTTACTCTACTGCGTGTGGCAGTCACTATCAATCATCTGGGCTTGGCATTCAAGATAAAACCTATCGGACATCACAAGCACTCTAGATCCTGTTCCTGGATCAAGCCAAACCATCAGAAGGCTTTGCATTTTACCTTATTTTCTTTGCATTTGGCAGCTATACCCTAGGCTTTTATTGAGAAATGATAGAAGATTTGCCTTATAAAACTGTTTTCTGCATTTCTGTGGGGAAGTTGTTAAGGTCACCATTTACTACATCGTTTGGTGCACCTCATATGGAATTTTTAAAAAAACTATTAACTGCTAGGAAATACTTAAATATTTTCTATCTCTTGAGAAACAGTTCTATTTCTTTCTCTGATGATTAAGACTATAACCAACCGGGTCTCCCTTTGGTTTTGGCTGCCAAGAAGCTCAGAGCCAGATCTGAGAGATCTTTATAGATTTGTTCAGCATTTATATTTTTGTTCTTTCTCCAGCCCCGATTTCTGACTTTTAGCCTTTATGTATTTATGAATTCCTCTTTTATGCTTCATCACATGCTATGTATTTCATTGTATAATATGTATTTTTATTGTAAGGCCTTTTTTTTTCCCCCCGGTATGCGGGCCTCTCACTGTTGTGGCCTCTCCCGTTGCGGAGCACAGGCTCCGTTCGCGCAGGCTCAGAGGCCATGGCTCACGGGCCCAGCCGCTCCGCGGCATGTGGGATCCTCCCAGACCGAGGCACGAACCCGTGCCCCCCGCACCGGCAGGTGGACTCCCAACAACTGTGCCACCAGGGAAGCCCTATTGTAAGGCTTCTTGTGGGCTAAGGTGAGCTAAAGAGTTCAGTTGGGTGTTTCAGCCTATCGGGGCAACAGGAGTTGAGACGAGAGAGTGGCGTGGACATATATACCTACCAGATGTAAAATAAATAGCTAGTGGGAAGCAGCCGCATAGCACAGGGAGATCAGCTCCGTGGTTTGTGACCGCCTGGAGGGGCGGGACAGGGAGGGTGGGAGGGAGGGATCCGCAAGAGGGAGGAGATATGGGAACATATGTGTATGCATAGCTGATTCACTTTGTTACAAAGCAGAACCTCACACACCATTGCAAAGCAATTATACTCCAATAAAGATGTTTAAAAAAAAAAAGAAAAGAGAAAAAGAAATGGCCAAAGTTTTCGTGGAGGAGTACAGTCATGCTCATAATGAGGTGGGAATATGCTGACCTTTCAGATCTGGGTGGCTGGGTAGGAAGCTTCTAAAATGGTTCTCAGTGATTACGGCCTCCTGTTCTTCACCCCCTGTGGAATGCCCTCACCTTTACTGCAGCCTGTCAGAGACCCCGAGCCAAACGACCCGGCTAAGCCACAAAAACTGTGAAATAAACTTTGCTGTTTGAAGCCAATAAGTTTGGGGGTCATATTCTGGGGGCTGCAATAGACAACTAAAACAGTGGTGCTTCACGGCTCATGCAGGCCTGTTATTGGATTCACATGTCAACACTCACAGGTAGTGTTATCCTCACTCAGAGAGGCGCAAGGTCGTATTTAAGTTCACCCAGATAATGGTGGAGAACTTGAGATCGGGTTGTCTGATTCCAAGTCCCCAGTAGTGAGTTCTTAACTCAGGGTAGATATCAGCTCTGTTGTATGGCAACTGACTGCAATTAAGTTAAATTAAGTGAAATATAAGTTGAATTGATGGAACTTGACAACTTCCACCTGTATTCTCATGCTGTTGATATAAGAGCACGTTTTATTGACTGTCTGGAGAGTCCTTCATTTGCTGAAGTTTTAGTCTTCACATACAAAGTAGATTGGACAGTGAATATCTTTAGTAATTACAATTTTGTAACAAGCATATATTGAGTATCAGTGTGTCAGTTACTTTTACACCTGCTATGTCATTGAATTTATGCCACTGGAGCCTCACAGCTGCCCATTAGGTAGACTACAGATAGGGAAATCTGAGGCTCAGAGAGGTTGAAGGACTTGCCCAAGGTTACCGAGCTAAGAAGTCAGAGACAGTGAACCCAGCTGTGTCCAATGCTAAATCCCAAGGTTTCTTTGCCAAGAATCAGCAGCCTTGCTTGGATTCCTTTCCTGTAGCTAGATTAATTCCAGAAAGCTGGCAAGGAGTTAAAGTAGGGGGAAATTTCCATCTAAAGTTTTCTCTTTTTGTTAGTGGAAACAACGTCTTTTTTTTTTTTTTTTTTTGACGAATCTGAAAACTCTAAAGAACAAATTCAAATTCCTACTGCTACCACTGTTGGAACTTAGGACTCAGAAGCCACAAAATCCCCACTGTATTAAAAGACATCCTCTCGTCCTCAAAGTAAAAAGAATAAAGACATTTTGAAATTGGTATCACCTTCATCTTTAACTGAGCCTTCTCAAGGACTTTTACATGTTACAAGAACATCATTGAACACTTAATTTGACATTTATTACCTTTAAATATTCATAAACCACTAAGTATGGGAAACACCTACTGCACCGTTCAAGCCTGGCTGAGTCTCTCAAAATATGATGAGCACGTGAATTACTTTCAGGAACTGTGGGGAAACTTCATGGTGCAGCTTTCTCCCTTGAAACTTCCATGGCACTAATTTTATGAATTGTCTTGTTTTCAAACAAGGTAGTAAACCTAACAGAGCAACCCGTGTCTACTTCATTACCCATGTGAGTAAAATTCCACTTTCCTGTGAAGGAGGTAGCAGAAAGACATGCACATTTTGTCTCAGCCTGTCCTCCCAGGCTTTTCCCTTCCCCTTGGTGAAACCACCAAACTCTAGAAGGGTTGAAGTCTGCCTCCTTTTCAGCCCTGATAATTATGAACAACATTTGGAATCAGTTCTAAAACTTGAGATGGGAAACCAACTTAGCCTGATAGCAGTGAGAAAGAAAAGGCATTTCTATTACACTGCAAACACTGTCCTGTGTAGATGGGGAAATAAACCAATACACCGATGCACTGGTTAAATTCTGGCTGTGACTTGTTTTCCCCTCTTGGATATTGGAGTAAAAAGTATTACTCGGGCATGAAGTCAGAGCAGTAAGAATCTGCCTAAGGATGTAGAGGTGGTAGGGATGAGGCAGGTGAGAGAAAGAGATCTATTCTCACCCTTTACAATTCCTCCAGGGCAAAGTCACACCATATTGTTGATGCTGTAGTTGTCAGTATCAAATCTCTTTCATGTTGCTCATATCATAATAATGACCATCATACCCATTTTATAGGTAAGGAAACTGAGGCTCAGGGAATTTGAAAGATTAATTCAAGGTCACATGGCTGAGATTTAAACTCAGCTATTCTGACCCTAAGTTTAGTACTCTTTCCACTACAAACACCTAATTTTAAAAGTTCTGCCCCCATCTTTTGGGATTTCCCAGCACCCTTTGAAGGATACTTTAGAACTAACCTTGATACTTCAGAGCTGGCATCTTGACTACCAAAATGATGATGGTGATCCCCTTGAATTTTAAAAGTTTTATTTTTTTCTAAAGAAACAGAAAAAGGAGACCTTGAAATAGAAGCTAAACAGATGAAAATTTATTAAGTAATTAAAGGTGGCATTAAAAAAAGGATAAATTCTTCAATAAATATTTTGGGACCAATGTCTAGCCATTAGGACAGAAACATAAAGCTAGACCCCCTTCCTCATTCCTTACATGAAAATATATTGCAAGTTAATAAAAAATTAAACCTTAAAGATGAATATTTAGGACTTCCCTGGTGGCACAGTTGTTAAGAATCCTCCTGCCAATGCAGGGGACACGGCTTCGATCCCTGGTCCAGGAAGATCCCACATGCCGTGGAACAATGAAGCCCATGAACCACAACTACTGAGCCTGGGTGCCGCAACTACTGAAGCCTGCATGCAACAACTACTGAAACCCGCATGCCTAGAGCCCATGCTCCACAACAAGAGAAGCCACCACAATGAGAAGCCTGCACACCACAACAAAGAGTAGCCCGCGCTCGCCGCTATGAAGACCCAATGCAACGAAAAATAAATAAATAAATAAATTAAATATTTAGAAAATATGTGTGAATATACAGGCACATACACACAGACATGCACACGTACAGCACACATGATAGATGAAGGACTGATTTCCTTCGTCTATACAGAGCTTTTAGTGCATACTTGGAAGTTCTTGCATATGTGTCATTGATCAGGCCAGTTGCAGCTCTGCATTTTTTGGTTGTTAAAAGTCAGGCTTGGGACTTCCCTGGCAGTCCAGGGGTTAAGACTTCACCTTCCAAAGCAGGGGGTGCAGGTTCGATCCCCGGTCAGAAAGCTAAGATCCCCCATGCCTCATGACCAAAAAAAAAAAAAAAAAAAGAAATACCACCTAATATTTAAGTCCTTCCTAACTACCTGCTCTAAATGACCAACCTCCTACTAAAAAAAAAAAAAAAATCAGGCTTGTGCATGTTGTTCATGGGAATTTATTACCTCTCCAGCCTGGGTCTGCTGGAGAGAATGCTGTGACCTATTCCCAGCACGGCTCCTGTGTCTCTATTCTTGGCTCCATAAGAACAAAGTGCACAGCTGAATAAAAGTAGCAATCACATTTTAAATATTGTATTTTGGGGTAATATTGAGTTAGGAATAGTTTTGTTGTTTACTGTAACTTCGGGGGATTCCCTTTCTATATTTCAGATGTATGTAAAAAAACAGAAGGTGTTGCTGGAGGTCATTAGTGATTCAAGTTTGAAAACAGTTTGTTGCTGCTGCTCTTTGGAGCTGTTGGATCAGATGATTTGAGGAACATCCTGAGATTGCAAGACAAGCCATTAAAAACGTGCCATTTGTAGCTACCTATGTGTGCAAAGAAGGGTATTCTGGAGACTGGTAGAACTACACAATGTAGAGCAGTAAAATGAATGCGGAGGTTGATGTAAGTCTGTAACTTCACAACCTGATTATTCTCGTTGACTTCATAAGTCAATGTTACATTTTGCACATAAGAATAAATTGAAGCTAAATAGACTTGATTTTCTTATTGGGGCTCTTGATAAGATTTCATTGGGTGAAAATGTTTTTCACTCTTAACATGTTTGAAAATCAGTGACTTAAGATGTGCTTTTTTTTTTTCTTAAAAAAGCCTTCTTCTTTGATTATCACTGACTTTACTTCTCTCTTTCTTGCCTTGGCCACAAAGATGCTCAGAACTATGATGTTTTCAACTGCAATAGTGCCCATAGCTTACATTTTCTAGGATAATTATTTCCCCTCCCTCGATCATTATTCAAATTCTTTCTGCTAAGGATATTTGTTTTTCTACTCTCTGAGGACTTGTTGCCTACTCTTTTTTTTTTTTTTTTTAGATTTGAATTTTGCAGTTCTGGTTTAATTCTTGTTTTGGTGATCTAGCACATTTTTAAAAATTGCCATCCTCTTTATCTCTGGTTCTTTTTTTTTTTTTTTAACATCTTTATTGGGGTATAATTGCTTTACAATGGTGTGTTAGTTTCTGCTTTATAACAAGTGAATCAGTTATACATATACATATGTTCCCATATCTCTTCCCTCTTGTGTCTCCCTCCCTCCCACCCTCCCTATCCCACCCCTCCAGGCGGTCACAAAGCACCGAGCTCATATCCCTGTGCTCTGCGGCTGCTTCCCACTGCCTACTCTTTTTAAACAAAATTATTTCCTTTTTTCCCCCGGAGGCAGGGGGTCATATTCATGCAATAAATATTTAACAAATACTTATTGCATGTCTACTATATTTCAAGTACATTTCTAGGTGCAGAGACATTAATAACAAAGCAAAATCTCTGACCTCATGGAGTTTACATTCTAAAAGGTTGAGGTAGACCATAAGAAAATAAATGTATAACATATCGGGAAATGATGAGAACCATGGAGAAAAAGGAAGCAAGGTAAGGGGGCAGAGGTTGAAGGTTAGAGGAAGGGTCTCATTTCACGCCACAGATGGCCTCTTTGGGAAAAGGCGATTGGAACAGGGACTTTAACAGTGAAGGAGCAAGGTATGGTGACATCTGAAGAAATAGCCATTCAATCTAAGGAAACAGCAAAGGCCATGAGACAGGAGCAAATCTGATGAATTCAAGGAAGAGCCAGAGGACAGGGGTGGCTGGACTAGACTCAGCGAGAGGCAGAGCAGTAGGAGATAAGGGTAGAGAGGTAACAGGAAGCCTTGGACACACTGTGTACACATCTAAAAGTGAGAATGATAGGGGTGATTGCATTTTCTCCTTATGTCAATGGACAGTGACTTGGTTTGGTGCACTGCCAACTGTATTCCCTCACACACTTGTTTGCTTTTGCTGTCCACTCACTTCTGGGGACACTCTTAACCAGGGCAACAACAGAGTCCTTCTACAGAGCTCAGACACTACAGAATTCTTACCCATTGGGTTCTGCCATTTTTCAGTTCCACTTCTCTATAGACAAGGATGTCTTCAGCCTTCTGGCTGAGTCCTTTCAGCTCCCAAGCTGGTCCTAGCCAAGGGCTGACCCAGAAGTGAAGAACTAACCTTGATACTTTAGAGCTGGCACCTTGACTACAAAAATGATGATGGTGATGATGATGATGATGACGATAATGATAATGATGATAGTAGTGACAATAGCAGCGCCTACCATTTATCAAGCACTTACTCAGCAGTAGTCCTGACAATACTGCAACACTCCCGTTCTGTAAATGCGGAAACTGAGGCTAAAAGATAACAAATACATCACCCTAGACCTCACATCTTGGGAGTGGTGACCAGGTGTTTGACCCCAGGTCTACCTGACTGCAGAGAATTAGTTCTTTCTATAACGGGTACCTCTGAGGGAGAAATCTGGGCTTCTGTGTAGTCACTAAGAAGCAGCCCACTCCAAATGCATGTCTCTTTGGCTTCGGTTCAAGTTTAGGGCCTCTTTCACAGTTCCTGATTAATGCTCTAGCCATCTGTTGGAAGAACACTTTGACTGCTATCTTCCAGAATCTTGCCTGGGGTGATGGACCCTAACCATCATTACCCAAGAAACCTCCAAAATAAGTCCTCTGTAAGTTTTATGGACAACTGTCGTTTTCTGAACCTTGGACATCACTGCCGATAGGCATTTTGGCTGTTACATTTCAACCACCATGCATCAGGCCCAGCTTTGCCATATATTTTTTTTCAGTCCATATAATCTGAACTTCAGGTTACTTGCTTCAGGGGCCAGTCCTCTAGCTAGTGATTTTCTTCAGCGTGAGTTCCAGACAGACCCTGCACGGCTTACTCTTCTTTCTCAGGTCCCCTGGGTTATGATCCTTTTCGTTGATGTGAGAGCATTCTACAATGCAGAACTATTTTGAGCATTTTCACCAAGATTTTATCCCCTATGTGCTCACTTTTCTTGGGATACGGTCCAAAATAATTTTTTTGCAGTATAATTTCTGATGAAGGAGATTACTGTGTTTAAAACCTGATATTTTAAGGGCAGATGAAGGTTTTTTCAAGAATTAAGAAAACACTCCGTCACTTATTTCTTTGGCAGAGTATCTGCATTTGTTTCTCTTGAAATCTTCAAAAATTAAGACCATACTGCATTCATTTTCAAATTACAGAAAATAAGCTAAAGGAGTGAATAGAAGAAAAGAAAGACAAACTTTGCTGAAAGCAGAGTTTTGTTAAACTGCTTTGTCACATGGATTCATTTAGTTGTTTAAAGCAGGAACTGGCAAACTTTATTTGTAAAGGGCCAGATAGTAAATATTTTAGGCTTTGTGGCCATACAATCTCTCATAATAACTTAATGTTGCTGTTGTAACATGAAAGCAGCCATAGACAATGTACAAGTGAACTTGTATTACTGTGTCCCAGTAAAACTTTATTTCTAAAAACAAGTGGTGAGCCAGATTTGGCCTGTAAACTATAAATTGCTGACTCTTATCATCTTATGCCAGCAACAAGATAGAAACAAAGACGACCAGAACTGGAAGGGCCCTTGTAATCCAGTTCCGAGTCCTTGATTGCATCTGCGAGAATTTGTGGATTACTCCAGGTTACACAACATCTTAAGAGCAGCATCAAGAAAGGAAAGAAATTAACATTTATTGACTATGCACCATGACAAAGATTGTTAGTTGTCACCTAATATCCACTTTCTCCATCTTCCTTAGTAACGGAACCCAGATTTTTATGTGGAGTAATGGCCACTAGAATTGACTATATTTCCCAGTCTCCCTTGCCTTTGAGTGGATCACGTAACTAAGTTCCACTCAGTGGTTGTATGCTACTTAAAGCAACTGTTCTTAAAGAAAGGGAATGTGCCATTCTTCTTCCCTTTTTCTTTTCTGCTGGCTGGAATGTAGATTTGACGGTTGAAGCTTGAGCAGCCATCTTTCATCATGATGAAAGCACTGCACTGAGAATGGTGAATCAGTAAGAGATAAAGACGTCAGGTGCCTGATGCTATGGAGCACCACACCTGGAATGAACTGTCTCCAGGCCTATTTTAGCAACTGTGAAGATGTTATTCGATTGCCTTCTGGTCTGGATTGCATCTGATGAGGCGTCTGCAGTCATTCTTACGTTTGTCCCTTTCTATGTAAATGTGTCACTTTCTTTCACTGCTCTTAAGATTTCCTTTTTATTGCATACGTTTAGCAATTTGATTCTGATGTGCATTGGTGTGGTTTTCTTTGTGTTTATCCTTCTGGAGGAGTGTAAAACTCCTGGATTTGTAAAATTTTAAGCCATTATGACCTTAAAAATTCTTTTCGTCCCTTCATCCAACTCCCAGTTTCTGAGACTTCAGTTACATGCGTGTTGGATGAGTTTTATTGTCCTACAGGTCATTAAGGCTCTGTATTATTTTTATAGCTTTCTTTCTCTATATGACCCAGTTGGATAACTTCTATAGTCTTGTCTTCAAGGTTACTGATTGTTTTTTTTTTCTGCTGAATCTAATTTTCTGGCAAGCCTATCTGGAAAACTTTATTTCAGATATTGTAGTTTTCAGCTCTGGAAGTTTTGTTTGTCCTTCTTTTTAATTGTTTCCATTTTTCTCTTCCTTATGTTCATATTTCACCTGAAATCCTCAAAAATATTTGCTATAGCTTTTAAAAAACCTTCCTCTGCTAGTTCAAAAATATTGATAAATTCTGTATCTCTTTCTATTGATTAATTCTTCCCCTCGTTATAGATTACAATTTCCTGCTTATTCACATGTCTAGCAATTTTTATTGGATGCTAGGTATTATGCATGCTATGTTTTTGAATGTCTAGATTTTGTTGTCTCTTTGAGTGTTGAGTTTGATTTGGGCAAGCAGTTAATTTACTTACAGATATGCTGGTTTTTTTGAGACTTTAAAAGAAGTTTTATTAGGGCAGGTCAATAGGTTTTACTCTAAGGATAGTTTCGTTCTCTTCCTAAGATGTGATCTTTCTGGAGTCTCTACTGAAAATTAACTGAGTGTTCAATGTGTTTCAAATTCTGGGAGTTGTTCGACTTACAGCTTTCCCAGTTATTCTCTTTCTGTTATTTATTCTTTGCCTGGCATCAAGAAGTCTTATCTTACATATGTGAAGCTTAGTGTTGAGTCTAAAACTCAAGGAGATCCCTATGCTGAGTTTTTGGAATTCTTTTCCTGCATAGTTCCTTCTTCTTTGGTATAATACTCTGCATTTCAGCTGCTTCAGCCTCCCTGAACACTCTAATTTTGCAAGATTGTTGTGCTTTGCTTCTTTCCCTCCCTGTTCCAGGGGGAAAGCCTCCAGGTAGAAATCTGGGGCACTCGTTAGTCTCACCTTTTTTGTTTCCCTTATTTCAGGACATGCACTGCCTTTTATCCAATGTCTAAAAATAGTTGTTTGATATAGTTTGTTCAGCTTTCTAGCTGTTTATGGTAAAAAGGCTAGTCTAGTACCAGTAATCACATCATAAGTGGAAATGAGATTATACTCATGTGTAAAAGAAAGAGAACAAGAAATGTCTACTTGTATCTTGTTTAAACCAGTGTAATTTTCAGTCTTTCTGCTACTTGCAGCCAGATCCAATCTTCAGTACTCCAATATGCCAAGCACAAGCTCAGTGTTTCATACACATTATTTCATAGATCTCACTTTAGTGCCATGAAAATCTCATAAAATAGTAGTTACTGCTATTCCCATTTTACCGATGAACAGAACTGAATTAGAAAGTAAGAGAAAATGGAATTAAGGAGTCTCCTTAAAATTCAATTAAGCAGGGGGGCGGAGTCAAGATGGCGGACTAGGAGGAAAAGGAATTTGCATCTCTGCACAGCTAGGGCACCCACCAGGCACTGGTGGGGGACCACGGACACCTAAGGGGATAACAACCAAAGTCAAAAGGCAAAAAAAAAAAAAAAAAATTCAACGAAGCAGTTAATAAGGGTCTGTATTTGAGTATCACAGAGAAAATGAAAAGTTACCTGAAAGACATTGGAAAGATAGAATTAGTTGATATTAATAAGTGATTAATATGGAAAGAGGAAGAAACTGTGAGTCTTGGTGTTTAGAATAATAGCAGTATCCTGATATGCACAAGAAAGGTTCAGTGATGGTCACTGTGCTCACTGAGGCAAGATGAAGATTGGTGTTGTTGCAAAAATAAGTTCACAACTCAAGGCAACATATACTTATGTTATATTGCTTATGACATCATCAATTAGAAACCCACAATCCTCAATTCTTTTGCGATATATAACTAGAGTTTCACTCTTCAGGATTTCTGGCCATCAAAGGGGACTTCTGTAAATTTGGGCCCAGTGTGATCAGCACAGGGTAGAGTGGCTTCTTCCTAGACTAACCTTATGTACTGGATGCCTCTTGGGGTTCACGTCAACATTCTCTAGGCCTAACTCCTTATTTTAGTCACTGCTCTGATGACCCATTTTTTTGCAGGTTTTGGCTGCTTTGTGTAGGTATGATTGGACAGTACTTTGCCTTGGGCCTCATGCCATGTATCTTACACTCCTTCCTTGGGACTTCTCAGACACCACAGGGTGGGATACCTATAGAATCTGCTGTACTCACATACAGCAATTAGGAAGTTCAAGGGAGTTAACACCTATGGGGCCAACCTGACTAATGAGGATGCCCAAAGGATAAGTTCTCCCTCTCATTCCTCAGGGAGTTAACTCTGAGTTGCTTTCATAAGATTTCTGGGAAGGTCCTGGCAGAATTGAGAACCAGTTGCTTTTGTGGTGACTAAATCAATGTCACATCCTTAGTTTTGCTTCTCTCTTTCTCCCTTCCCTGGGATCACATTCCCAGATGTGACCCACACACATGGTCTTAGACTCTGCTTTGGGAGGAGTGTGGGCCAAGCCTCCCTACAAAGAGGAGCAACTCATAGGGAGCAATTTTGAGAGCACAGCAGGTCAGCATTTTAGGGTCAGTCTCCTAGAGAAGAAGGCACTTTTGGGACTAGAAGAATGGATAGAAAGAGATGTGAAAAATGAGAGAAAATTCCAGGAAGAAAAGGAAGGTAATGTCCTCTATCATATGAAATACTGGATCATGGAGTTTAGCGATAAGTGAGCTCCTTAAAGTTTCTCCTGTGACCAGTTGTCTAGAAATCAATTAGATTTATGAAGAGAAATTGGAAAAAGCAATTTAATTTCTTCTTAAGATGGCCAGGTAACAAAGAGGGAAATTAGTATATATAATCCTGTTCACAGAGACTTGATTTCTTTGGATCTGAGGGTCAGGAGGCAATGAGGGTCAGGTGAACTGAACTCTTGATTATAAAGTTGACTCAACACTTCTCTAATAATAGCCCCTTTACTGGGATTCCCCACCTTTTGCCTCTTCCTGATGCCCACAACGAGTTCTACTCAACAGCAGCCAGAGAACCATTCCTAAAGCTCAGCAGTGGTAAGATCAGCCCTCCCCCTCACAGACCCTCAGTGGTTCCCCATTGCTTACTTTAGCTTTCAAGGCCTACAGAATGTTCCCAATTTACCCCAAATTTCAGTTAAATTGGACTACTAGCATGCCTTGAATACCCTCCATACTTTCCCGTCCTCAGGTTATTTCCTTTGCCTGGAGTGTCCCGACTTAACTACATCTGTTGCAATTACACCCATCATTTGAGAATCTCTCCCAAGTGCTACTTTCTGGAGGAAGCCTGAACACCCAGAGCGACCACTCCCTTCTCAGAACTCTGTGGTATTCTGTGTTTCCTCTCTAGGGCTTATTATAAGCTGCCTTGTATTAGAGCTGTTTGTGAAAATGCCTGTGCCACATTTAGGGTACGGAATGTTCTTCTCTATTCTTAGGTGTTGAGTTGAATTATGAAATGGATATATAACCAAAAGAGGTCCTTAGGAGACTATAAAATAAGAATCCACACTCTTCTGACTTATATAGGGTTAGGTGAAAATGGAAGGAAGAGAGTAAGGAAAAGATAATTCGTCTTTGTGGCATATTTACTAAGGTGCTTTCCAAAGTTAGCTCATTTTCTGAGTCTTCACAACACCTTAGACAACATGCAGTACTGTCCTCATTTTATAGAAGGAGAATGTGAAGCTCAGAGAGGTTGGATGAATTACCACAGAGCATAGCTAGTAAGTGGTGGAGTCAGGATTGGAACCCAGGTCTCCGTGACTTGAAAACCTTTGCATATTCTATTATAAATAAGGGACAGGCAATTTATCATCCTAATAGGGATGCTTTTGAAAGTGAAAGGGAGTGCTATCACCAATTACACTGGGGTAACTGAAGCTGAGACTGTCCTAAGCAAACTGGGTCCTATGGTCACCCCAGTTAGAAACCATCATTGCCTCTTTGCCTTGAGTATTAAACTGGTCTGAAGCAGAAAACGAAACTAAATCTCTTGAGATCTTAATTCTCTCAGACAGGATAACTTTTGAAGAAATAATTTGGTGTGGGAACAAGTTTCTTTAACTGATAATTGGAAAGAAATCCATATTATCCAAAAGAATAGATGAGGAATCATGTCTTCTCATGCTGTTTTAAGAGTTGGGAACACTCTTGTCCTTTTCACTGCCTTCTCTAAAAGGGTTGGGAGTTGAACAAACCATCTACTGAGGCAGAGTTGGATGAGTTCACAGGAATCAGGCAGACTGGGCCTAAACCTGGCTTGACAACTTATAAATAGATGATAATAATAATAGCTATCTTTATTGAGCTTTTAGTATGTACAAAGTGTTTTATAAATGCATTATTGTAACCCAACAGGGCCCTTTGGGGCCTTCCCAGGACAGAGCCCTCCCCCATATCGTCTGCTTTAGCTCCTCTCTGAAGTACCTAGATAACAGTATCTGATGCACACCTCCTGAGTTGTTTTATAGATGCTAAAACCACCACCAAACGGAAGAAATTAACTACTTGATGATCATGAGAACGTAGCCCCCAGACCTTCCGGCACCTAAGGATCGATAATGTTACCACTACGACATCGTCCTGTTACCTCACCATCAACCAGTCAGAACTGTACGTGAGCTGATCACATACCACGGGAGACCCCTCCCTCACCTGGCCTTTAAAAATACTTGGCTGCAACTCATCAAGGAGTTTGGGCTTTTTGAGCACTAGCTGCCCTGGACTCCTTGTTTGGCACCCTTCAATAAATGCTGCACTTGCTTTCACCACAACCTGGTGTCAGCAGATTGGCTTTACTGCATGTGGGAGAGTGGACCGAAGTTTGGTTTGGTAACATTATCTTATTCGTTTTATATACATTTTATATATTTTCTCCTTATCTCATTTATTCTTCATGATAAGCCTGTAAATTGGGTTCTAGTTTTACCATTTTACAGATGACAAAATTAAAGTAGAGGGTGACCAACTGAGTTACCTAAAGCCACTCAGCTATTGAAGCTGAACCCAAATTGTTTGACTCCAAGACCCAGTCTCCTAAATACTGAGCAACGTGGACCCCCATAAGAGGATCATGGTTCCAAACCCATAGGGTTAGTAGGAGGATTAAACAGTAGCACATTTATAAGGCACTAAGCACTGTGCCTGGTAGTAGGTATGTAGTCAATGAATGGCATATGCAATTAGTATTTTCAAACCCCGCTACACCTTTCAAGGAAAACATGCTAAATACCTGTTAGTACCCCATGTCTCTCTCTGACACCCCCTCTTTGATTCTGCCATAGAATCACAAGAGGTTATAAATGCTAAGAAAATTCACCATTTAACAAGCCAGTGCTAGGTCCTGGAGACAGAAAACCCCAGTGTCCTATCTTGTTGAAGTCACATTCCAGCAGAGAGGACCGACATCTAGGGTAGGCAAAATAGTGCTTGATATAACAAAGATATGCCCATGATGCCTTGGGGTCATTCATTCCAGAAACATTTGGTCCATTCCACACTAGACCTTGGAGATATACAGACTACGGAAGCACAGGGTCAAGAGCGGCTAGTTCTACTAAGGGCAAGTCAGAGGCATCATGGGGTCAGATAGTCCCTGCCAAGATGCCGCTGATACCTGGACTTGTCATCTCTGCATGAGCATCCCTCTGCTGGGGGTTAGTGCAACATCTGTCCTTGCCCATTTGCCTAATTTCTAGGTCAGACTTTGGAAATGTGTGTTTTGTGGCTGTACTCTGTCAGGGAGGGGAGTGAAAATTCATCTTTCCTTGGGGGGTTTGGCACTTCACAATTAAGACATGTACAAATCACATCACACCCTTTTTGTTGGTGTTTGGCCATGGCTCCCTTGTGGTAGCATTTCCATTATGGCTTCATGCCTTTTTTTTCAGCTTCCATGTTGCTGTTGTCAGTACTCAAAATACAAGAAGAGGTTTTCTGATTGGGGAATGTGCAACACAGAAACTCCCCAACATATAAAATATCACAATTGAGGGTATGGAAGCCAGTGAATGAATGTTGGAAAGTTGCTAAAATAAACAGATTTTTAATTTCCATTTTGGTATTTGAATTGCCCTCATGAACCTTTGTAACTTTCATGAAGTTATTTGGACTGCTGTGGAGTAGTGGGGGATGAAACCCATTTATTGAGCACAAACTATGTGCCCAACCCTGTGGGTAAAAAGACTCAGCTCACGTAACAGGTACTGAGTGTCTATACCACGGTGAACAGGAGCCGAACTGTGTCTCTCCCAAATTCATATGTTGGAAGTTCTAACCTCTAGTACTTCAGAACGTGTCTATATTTGAAGACAGGGTCTTTAAAGAGGTAAAGTTACACTGAGGCCCATTAGGGTGGGCCCTAATTTGATATGTCTGATGTCCTTTTAAGAGGTTAGGTCATGGTCACGGACAAAGAGTAGATCATGGGAAGACACAAAGAGAAGACAGCCACCTACAAGTAAGGAGAGAGGCCTTAAGAGAAACCAACCCTGTCAACACTTGGATCTCAGACTTCTAGCTTCCAGAACTGTGGGCAAATACATCTCTGAAAATCATCCAGGCTGTGATGGTTTGTTATAGCAGCCCTAGCAAACGAATACATCAGGGGTTGGCAAACTTTTCCTTAAAGGAGTAGAGAGTAAATATTTTAACTTTTGCAGGTAAAAGGTCACTGTTGCACATCCTAAATTCTGCTGTGGCAGAGCACAAACAGCCATAGACACAGTGTAAGCCAAGGGCCAGAGCTCTGTGCAGCCCTGTCTCTCTGGGACACTCGTTGGGGGAGGGGAGTTGCCTGAGGAAGCCTCAACTCTCATAAGAGATTCTTCTTCCTGACAGTTTTTATCACTATATTTTTGGGGGCGAGGCATTCTATTTTCTCTGGTTTTAAATTTGTACTACACACACACACATAATCGCAGAATATCTGGAAGATATTAAAAATTGTTAGCAAATAGGAACATTTACTATGACCTCATCTCCCTGAAATAATCACTATATGTGTGTTGGCATATTTCCTGTATGTTGTTTTGCTAATTAAAAAAACCTAATCGAGTTGTTTTTTTTGTTTTGTTTTGTTTTGTTTTTAACATCTTTATTGCGGTATAATTGCTTTACAATGGTGTGTTAGTTTCTGCTTTATAACATAGTGAATCAGTTATACATACACACATGTTCCCATATCTCTTCCCTCTTCGTCTCCCTCCCTCCCACCCTCCCTATCCCACCCGTCTCGAGTTGTATTTTTAATACAACTTTGAAATTTACTTTTTACCCTTTAATATTATAAGCATTTTCCCATACCATTAAAAATGTCCAACTCCCATCTTTCTTTCCCTTCCCTGAGTCTCAGGTTGCCTGAATAAAGCTTTCTCTGGGCAAAAAGCAATCCATGAACCTTGGCCGGGCCGTAGGAGCCCTTGGAATGGGCACCAGCAGACCCTGCCCTTGACTTGCTGGTGAAGCGGATCTGGTCTCGCCCATTCACGGGCCCTCAGTTTCTTCACTTTTACGGAGAGGTCTGGTCTGTATGCCCTCCGAGGTATTCTCTAGCTCCAGGGTGCTGCCCTATGCCCTGTTCTTTCTAGTAAAGCGCCTGGATAGGTTTGCTGATAGGGAGTTAAGAAAATTTCCAAACCAGCTTTCCTCAAACACAACATTACTTTGAACACACTGACTGAATTAGGTGTGCTTTGCGCAGTTAAAGAGGATAGATTGCCCTATAGGGGCAAATAGACGAATGCATAAATTAGATACTGTAATTCAAGTCACGCCACTATCTAAAAATATTTTGAAGGTGGGGAAGGGAGGGTGAATGGTGAGAGATAAGCCTTAATTAGGAGGGTCTGCAGCTGACGATTCTCTTTCGAATGCCTGGCTGGCCCTTTCCCTCTTCTGTGGTCCTCAGGGTTCACCCTGGGCCTCTTCCTCTTCCTTTGGTAGAACTGAGAGTCAGTAAAACATATTTTTTAATACTATACTTCCCTGGAGCAATGGGGTGGGAGAGTTTGGATTTTACTCCGAAGCTAGAAGGGAGCCACAGAAGGGTTCTGATTTACCTGAGTGTCCCCTGGACTTTAGAGGGGCCCTCACCTGGATTTGAATCTTGGCTCTAACACTTTTACTTGTGGGACTTTGGGCAATTGCTCTGAGTCTCAGTTTCCTGATCTGGGAAATGGACATGGTAATATCAAGCATGATAGAATTGTTGCGTGGAATACATGAAACAACACACATGCTATATCTAGTACCAAGTTTAGGAACTTTATAGGGAGTCATAATTATAATGGGAGTGGGCTTGGTAAGCCTGTGTATGTCATTTATGTCTTAAAGAATGTGATGCCTAAAATTCCCAGATATAATTCTCAAGACATAAACTACCTGTAGCCTCTAGCACGAACGTATGCATTCTCTGTGTACAGAACGAATAGTGAGTGAAATTCCTTTATAATAATCCGATAATTTTTCCTCGAGCAATAACAGAATTTTAAAACCTTTCCCTGGGAGAGATTTTGACAAGAGTTTTAGGTTGATTACTTTTTATATCCCATGTCCTGTTTGGCTGATAAACTCCAATCTCTGCATTTCACATTGTTTTTATCTTCCTGGGCTGTACTCATCTTGTCACTGTCATCTTTTCAGTTGTCAAAATGAAACTGAGGGAAGACAGAGGGGGAGTGAGGCATTGGGAAGGGGGTGGCTAAGCCCCCAGGTGAGGGTGACAGGTCAGTGTGTCCTCAGAAATGGCTGTTCTGGATGCAGGAATTAAGGAGGTAATCTCCAGGAGACAGGCCCTGACTAATCTGGTGTGCAGAGTCTGGCTTTCACATGATGCTGAAGCCCCAGGGCCCCTCTTCCTCTGTCTCGGGCTAATGCAACCCTGGATGTTTGCCACACATACCTCCTATCAACATGCTTTCTTATCCCATTGTCATTTCTGGGGGAGCTAAAGTGTTTTGAGAATCATAGACTTTTAGGGGACTCAGAAAATGTCCAGTTTAGGGAGACAAAGCCTAAATGAAGAGGAGGTGCTTCCCCAAGTCACTCAACAGGTTCCAGATGGCATCGCAGGATATGAGCCCAGCTCCCCTCCGTGGGTGGGCTGGCCCTTGAGTGATTTGCAATTGCACCGACTTATTTGTGCTTAAGCCATCCGTTAATGAGCTCTGGGTGGTTCCTTCCAGAGTATGGGTTAGGTTCTCAAGAAATAATTCCTTGAGCTTATAAAACCTTGATTTTATAGCACCTTTTGGGTGCTGTTAGGGAGAGAGACCCAAACAATTTTGGAATCATTATGCCAGGACCTCATTTGGGAAGCCTAGAAAACGAGTGGATCGTATGGAATGGAATGAAGCCCAGACTGTATCTCCTGACTGAGGACTGTGCTGGATACTGGTTTGCTCTACATCCATTTCAATTCTCCTTCTATCATGTCTGCCTACAATGTATAACCTGGAAAGCTAAAAATGGTATTTCCCAGAGTGCTGTATGTCTGGGGTCTACATGTGATTTAGTTTTCCCTATTAAGATACACCCATGCACAGTGGAACTTTTTGCCCTGGGCTTCTACTGTTTTTGCTGGCAAGGATAGTCATGGAGGCTTTGATTTTCTGTGTGGCTTTAGCAGAGGTCCCGAGTGGGACAGCATTTCTATCAGCAAAGGAGGCACTGCTCTGGAGCCAGCACATGCAGTGGTAGCTTCCCACTCTGA
Source organism: Lipotes vexillifer (assembly GCF_000442215.2). NCBI lineage: Eukaryota > Metazoa > Chordata > Mammalia > Artiodactyla > Lipotidae > Lipotes > Lipotes vexillifer. Next base: position 915,016 of record NW_006783002.1, read on the forward strand.
TAGGCAAGTTCCTGTTTCTACTGCTTCCTGATGACAGCAGGGGCAGCAGCCCTCTTGGAAGCTCAATTCTGCTGTGTGGCTTTGAGGGTTATTCCTGGAAGCTCAGCCTAGAGTCAATTTCTTCAGCTCTCTCAGTGGTCCTATAAGCCAGGGGTCAGTAAAATTTCTATAAGGGACCAGGCAGTAAATATTTTAGGCTTTGTGAGCTACATGGTCTCTGTTGTTAACTATTCCACTCTGCCTTGTAGGATGATGGTAACAGCCATGGGTGTGGCTGGTTTTCAAAAAAAAAAAAAAAAAAAACAAACTATTCACGAAAGCAGGCAGTGGGTCAGATTTGGCCCATGGGTTGCAGTTTTCTGACCCCTACATGATATATCCCTTTTCACTGAAACTTGGCAAAATAACCTCTTCTTTTTGTGCTGTGCTCTTCAGTTTGCCAAGTGCTTTCACATGCGCTATCTCATGTGACTCTCGACACTCTATGAAGGATGTGAAGCGGGTAGAGTTGGGAAGTCTTAGAAGCATTCAGGTTGTAATTTTCTCAAGTCACATGGCTTGTGAAGAGGGGAGGGAGAACTTAAAGCTAGGCCTCCTGATTCCCCCAGTCCAGTGCTCCTTCCAGGGTTCCGTTACAGTCTCAGGAGCTCTGAACCGATGCTGGGGTAACCTTCAAAGAAGAGTCTGACAACATTTGGGATTCCACTTGTGGAAGTTTGGAGAGCATTAAGGGACTTTGTGCAGAAAGGCCTCGTAAGAACTATCTACAGCTTTGCTACTCAATGTGTGGCCCATGGACCAGCAACACCTGGGAGCTTGTTATAAATGAAGACTCTCAGGCTCTACCCTGGACCTAACTGAATAAGAACCTGCTTTTTAACAAGATCTCCAGGTGATTCTCATGCACAATAAATCTTCAAAGTAAGGTAGAAAGGGGCACATTCAAAGGTTTAATGCTTGTAACTGAATTGTCAAGGTGTAGGAGATACAGCATATGCAGTAGAGTCAAAAGTCATGGGGAGTTAGAATAACATTAAAGGGTGATACTAAGATGCTCTTGTTATGCTATTTGGCTAGGAGATCCAGGGATACCCAAATCTTCCTTGATCAGCCACTTCTCCTCACTGTAAATTTACAGTGAGTTGTATACCCAAAGGAAGGAAAACAAAACAAGATAAACCCTAAGGTAGAACTGGAGTAAATATGTTTCATATAAAATATTCTTTAATTTTGCATTTTCTCATTTAATATTACCCCACTGACCCTGTAAAATAGGTGCTATTATTTTGTTTTCCATTTCACCATCACCACCACTACCACCACCATTTCTACATAGCTTGTATCAATGTTCTAAGTCATCTGCATAGATGACTTAATCCTTGCAATAACTTTATGAAGTAGCTCCATATTCCAGATAGGAAGACTGAAGCATAGAGAGTTTTAAGCCACTTGCACAAGGTCACACAACTAGTATGTAGTAGATCTGGGATTGAAGGTCAGGCAATCAGGCTTTAGACTGCATGCTTGGAATCACTACACCGTACCCTTTTGCTGAGCAGAACAGTCAACCAGCCCAAGATCATACAGCTAACAAATGGCAGAGGCAAGGTTTAAACCAGAGTCTCCTTCCAGACCTGTGCTCTTAACAATACATGGTGCTCCAAAGCAGGGTGAGATTCCTTGTATCCATGCTGGATCCAGTCTCTGGTGATATCTGTCTATCTATCTATCTATCTATCTATCTACCTACCTACCTACTATTCTATTGCTCAGCTCTGGTCAGGCAGCACAGTGCTACACTCTGTCTCTGCTGAGTTAGCCACATTTGTAGTCTCTATGGGATGCTAGTTTTTTAAACACATGTTCTGTGTCTTATTCATCTCTATGACCCCAGTCCCCAGTACCTAGCTCAGGACTTGCCTCATAGTAGTTTCTCTATAAATGTGTGTGGTGTACTCCCCAGGGGTCATCACTCTAGGGCAATGGTTTCCAAACATTAGTATGCACCAGCATCACCTGGAAGGTTTGTTAAAAGACATTACTGGGTCCCACCTCCAGAGTTTCTGATTTGGTAAAAGGCTCAAGAATTTGCATTTTTATCAAGTTCCCAGGAGATGCTGACGTTGCTGGTCCAGGGACCATGTTTGAGAACGACTGATCTAGAGAGTCTCCAGAAAGGAGGGAGGATTGAGCCGGGCTTTGAAGGATTTGCAGGGAACACAGACAAATGAGGAATGTTATCATTATACTGTTTAAAGTTCACATTTCAAGAGATGAGTCACCACACCCTCTTATACGTACATGACCCTGTAAATTAAGTATGGGAAAAATATGACATCTGATAATAAATGCTTTGAGACAATGTGCCTTTAACTAGATCATATTCGTTAACGTGAAGAGGTGTAGACATAGACTTCAGCTATCATCAGCTGATTGGGAATGCATGGTCAATCTTTTCATTTTCTAACAATGCATTATTGTTAGAAATTCATCACTACAGGGTAGAGTGATATTACTTGGTTATTGATTTGAATGTAACACATTTTATTAAGTCATATTTGGGTTAGAAATAAAAAAAGGAAACCTTATCTAAAATAGAAACAGACAAAATGAATGGGTAAAAACAAGCTACATAATATTATTTGCTCTTATTGTTTCCTAGCAATGCAGAGTGCAGACAGCTGGTTATGGAAGCCAATAGCAGTGCTTGTGTAGACCAAACCAGCGTACTATCTAGGAAGGGGGTTAGAATTTCTAGTCCTCATGGTCTTCTCTAGTTAACAATTTTATTCCAGTGATGGAGACATGGGATGGGGCAGAAAATGTTTCTCTAAACTATCCTTTCTCCTCTCCAATCAGATTCTTCCAGGAATTACCTTCGGAGAAAGATAAACAGGAGCCAGCCAGAGGATGGTGGCCAGATTGGTGGAAAAGAGGGACAGGAAATTCTTCCCAGAGAAGGGAATGTTGGGTGTGGGTGTATATGATTATGCTCCCTTCATAGGGTCAACCCTCACATCTTCTCTCGAAACTCTAAACATTCTTGGTGTGTTGCTGTTTAACAGATCAGACTGTAACCTACAAATGTGCTTACCTACCTGTCTCTCCTGTCTCACCATGAGTTTTTCGAGGGACTCAGTCTTAGTCATGCCTAAATCCCTAACGTTAACTATAATTCCTTGAATAGTATGGAAACTCAATAAATGTTTTTTGACTTTAATTTAAATATTGTATTGTTGGGAAAAGGGGGCACACCTGGTTTGTGTGACTCCGGATAACAGAACTGGATCAGGGTGGCTATGGAGAGGGAAATTAATTATGGTCTATTTTATCAGTTTTTGCATCTATATTAATACATGGATAATAATGCTACTTGTGAAGAGTAAATGAGATAATTTTATAAAATGCTTAGCATACTGCCTGGGGCATAGTAAGTATTCGAAGTTTTCTGTTACTATTAATATTATCAAGTAGCCCTTTTAAATTCTACATTGTAAGCTTCCATGGATGCCCTAGCTTTGGTCTGAATCTCTTCTTTCCTGTCTCTTCTCCTTGCCTTTCTTCTTTCAACTACCACTCAACCTATCTTTTTATAGACTTATCCATTTATCTATCCAACCACCAGATGTTCATTCACTCATCCTCTTGTCTACTCTTCATCTATTCATACCTATATTCATCTTGAATTGGGTGGCTGTAGTGTAGTGGGAAGTGCCTGGATGTAGTCACATCCATACCCTATGAGTTGAATCCTTGGATGGCATTGGCTGTAACAGAGAGAAGGGGCCACTGATACTGGGGTCTTGAGTGGCTGAGAAGTGGACTGTGGTCCCTGTCCAAATGACTTTTTGTGGTTACTTCTGAGATCCATTGAGGTCTGTAGTTCCCATCGGGGCACTGAAGCCATTCAAAGTAGTGGGATCTGAGCGGCGACGTATACATTTACAATTAGATGGTATTATTCATCACAAGAATATTTTATTTGAAGAAACCAATAAAGCAGATGGAGATTGTGAAGATGTGCCTATTTTAGCTGGCACGTTTGTTCAGCAACTGGCACAACGAGAGAGGTGCAGAAGAGCGGATGAGATGAAGAACACCAATTATTTTAATTTTCTTGAAGAGGGGAACTGAGATCACACTTTTGACCTTCACAAATCAGAAAATTATCTGGAATCTAGGTAATTCAAGATGATCATGGGACACTTGGCAGAGCAGGAAAAAATTGGCTGTAGCTTTTATGTTTGATTCTCCTGTGCAGATAAATTAATTGAAGTGAAATATCCAGAGGAATAGGAGTGATTCTGGTAATACAGTAGAAAGAGCATGGGTTTGGTGTTGTTCAGAGGAAGGTTTGGATTCCTGCTCTTCTATCGACTAGCTGTGTGTGCTTGGCAAATGGTTTAATGTTTCTGAGATTCAAATTCCTTATTGGTAAATGGTATTAGTGACACCATTACATTATTCAATGAAGATTAAAATGAGATAAAGTTGATAAAGCAGCTGGCCGAATGCTAGATCCAGCTCAATACATATCGTTCCCTGTTGGTTCCAACATTGTGTGCTGGTTAAGAGACACCTGGATATTCTGTTCCTTTCTGCTCAAATGCTATAATAGTTTAGCATGTGCTCTGAAGAGTGAACAGGGTGATGAGGGACTTGAATCCATGTTCTGTGTTCCGAAAGGAGATGAAATGTCTAATCTGAAGAGCAGATACTCAGGGGAGACAATATTGGGGTCTTCAAATACTGAACAGTATTGAGGAAAGAGAGTGAAGACTTATTGTATATGTTCTCTAAGAGACTGAGGAGTGGAAGCTACAGGAAGATACATTTTAGCTCAAATATGAAAAAAGAAATAAACAAAAGACTTTCTACCAGTGAGTCTAACTGAAGGAAAGTGGCAAGGCTACTGAGAAGAGGAGATGAATGAGCTGGGTCTTCAAAGTGCAGGGGGTCCTAGGGAGCCTGGGGACATTGATGGTGTTGGTGGGGTCATCCCAGACAGAGGAACATCAGATTCACAACATCATCATGCGGGGGTGAAATGGTGTGATGGAAGGACATTTAGCCGATTCTGGAACATGGATTAGGTGGACGTTGCAGTGAGTGGCAGGGATCATGGAAGATTTAGAAGTTTTTCTGAGATAATCGAAGGCTTTTGACTGGTCAACAATGTGATCAGATGTGCTTATTAAAAGAGAATCAGTGATGACAAACAGGACAGCCACGACAACCATGCCTAACTCTGCCATTGAGTACGTGATCTTGGTCAAGCTATTTCAAGCCTCCAAGACACACTAGGAAAATGGAGCTAACAGTCTTGTCTTGCTTCCTTCTTGAGTTTACCCGAAGGCCAAATGCATCATGGATGTGGAAACACATGAGAAAAATGCAAAATGCAACAGAGGCATTTTATTGCAATTTTCCCCATTCCTGATGAAGGTGAGTGGTGTGACAATGGGTTGAGAATATGTGTTGCTTTGAGATCTTGGCTTTTTTTTCCTGCATTTTTTCCCCCTTGACTGTGCTCCAACAAACCATAGCAATGCCCTGTGTCCCCACCTCATTTTGTAGACCAAAAATGTTCTGGCCCTTCCTTTCCTCATGGTCTCTGTCTATCCCTGCTGTGCAGCTGGGACTTGGGTGCCTGGGCTGTGTAATTGTGAAGTGCTGTCATCTATGAGGCTGCTGATTCACATCTCTGTTAGAACATCAAACTCATGGTATCAAAAGTGGGGCCTGAGAAAGATCACAAATAGGCCAAGGTTCTAGTTCTTTCATCTTTAAGTTGGGAATCAAACTTCTGACTTACAGGACTATTGGAAGGATCTAATGAAATACAGTAAAGAGCCTGTACAGTAGAGTCAATAAAAGACAAAACAAATAAATAAATAAAACAAATAAAAAGTAAAAACTATAGAAAGCAGTAGTCATTTAGTGAGCCATGGATATGAATATATTTGTATATATTTTAATTATGTGTGTATGTACTATATAGCCAGGGACTTCTGTTGTTTGAATAAGAAATAAAATTAAGAAAAAAGAAGCACTGGATGTATCTCATTTCATCCTGGTGAGAAGACCTAAGTTCTTCCTCGACACTGGGGCAGGATTCAGTGTTGCATTAGAATATTCTCCGGTCCAGACTGTTATCTTGTTTAGGTCAAACTATAGCAGTAATTTGGATGCACAACCTCTACAAAGACGTAGAGGTGGGCCTGGCAGCCTGAAGAACAACAATACAGCTTCCAACCATAGGTCGTGGGCTCTAGGTCAGGATGTCAGCTTCTAAAGGCTTGTCATAGCTGGGCTATTTTGTTAAGCTCTTGATTGCTTTATTTTCTTGCAAAAATGTTGTTATTGTACCATCTCCATTTGCTCCCGCTGCGGACTGGTGTGAAATTCAAGACCAGAACCTCCCTTCCCCCACCTCCAGGTGCTTGTATTTGGAGACGGACTTTGAGATTCCACTTTTCCATAAAAATGGCTGCTTATCTCTCTGGAGTGGTCCTGCCAGAGGCAGAGGCCTGGCCCTTGTAACTATGACTGGGCTCTTTGAGCTCTGATTATGAGTGGCTGCGTGGTGGGACTAGGAGACATCCCTCGGAGGGGTACTGGCTGCTTGCTTCTTCACAGTGACTTTCAGGGTATCCCCAACTTCAGCTTATAGACATGGATTTGAGGGGATCTCCATCATTAGCCTGTAAAAATTCTTACCATTTTTGGAAGTATTTTACCCCTGAGCAATTCTGATTTTGATAGAATTTATGAGTCCAGTGGTTGCTTCATTATTAATAACAGTATCATAATAGAAAGAGTG
>NW_006783002.1:922354-930588 GCF_000442215.2 Lipotes vexillifer
AAGAGTGTTATATAGAGTGATTTTGGTAATTAAAGTTAGACCAGCACTGGAGTCTTCTGGAATCTTATTAAATTATGATTCTGGGAAATTCTCTTAACCTCTTTCTGTCTCAGTTTCCACAACTTAAAAACAGGAATGATCACACCAACTTTTCGGAGTTATGGTTTGTGAAGGGTAATATGACTTGCCTGAAAACCAACCCCATCTGAGTGTCGTATTTCCAAAGGGCATTAAAAGTAATTGATAAGTGAGCAAGAAAATATATATGATATCACTTATATGTGGAATCTAAAAAAAATACAAATGAACTTATTTATAGAACAGAAACAGACTCACAGACATAGAAAACAAACTTATGGGGAAAGGGGAAAACGGGAGGGGAGGGTTGTTAGGAATTTGGGATTAACATATACATACTACTATATGTAAAACAGATAAACAACAAGGACCTACTGAACTGATAGTGATAGTGAACCATGTAGTTCATTAGTATGAACTATCATACTGATAGTGAACTGTAGCAATATTTTGTAATAACTTACATGGGAAAAGAATCTGAAAAAGAATATATATATGTGTATATAGATATGTATATATATACACATATCTATATATCTATATATCTGTATCTATATCTGAATCACTTTGCTGTGCACCTAAAACTAACACAACATTGTAAATCAATTATACTCCAATTTAAAAAAATTGATAAACCATTTAACTTTTTACCACAGACCTCTCTCAAATACAGTAAGTACAGAGTATGTTCATAGCACACAACATTCATTAAAACATTGCTTTCTCCATCAGTTTATTTCTCAACATCTTTCACACACTGCAGTTTCTACTTTCTCCTTCTGGACGCCTTGTAGTGTCCAGGCTCTCTCATAAAAAACAGCCTGTGTAAGCTCTTTGGTTGCCCTTTCCTCCGTTCCTGCCTCCCCTGGCTTTCCCCAGAAAAGGAAGGCCCTGGGGCTGATCCTGCAAACTGGAATCCTTCCACCTTAGGAGAAGGGGAGGGAGGAGGGGGAAAGGCTACAGACACAACTTGGGTAACCGTCTGGAGCGTGGAGGGTCGGCTACTGGCATGGAAAGCTGAGAACAGTGGGGTGAGGGGACCAGATTCTAAGAAAAATGATCAGTGGCCACACAATCTGGCCTGACCTCCGCCCCCGCAGCTTGAGAACTGTTTAAGCAGAAGACTAGGGGATGGGGAAATCCTTCCACCGCGAGTCTTTAGTCTAGCCCGCGAACAGGCTGAAAGAACCCTCCATTGAGGACACTGGGTGTGAGACGCTGTGGGGTGGGCTACAATGGAGGGGAGTTGTGTGTAGGGGGGCAGGTTTGCAAGACTTTGGCCAGGATGTGAACTTCTTTCCTGATCAGAGAAACAAACACTGAAAAGATCTCCTGCCCTAGCCCAGCCCCCTGAAGAACTCTCACATGTGCCCACAAGAGAGCCAGGGTTTGGATCTCCGCCATCAGGCAGACGTTGTACTTAGCCTGAGAAGCTCAAGGCGGAGGTGATGACACAGAATCCAGGTAAGTAAGAGAAAGTTGCTTCATCCCACCTTCTGTTCCCTACTTAAGGTACAGGTGTGTGAACCTGCCCCTTACCTCCATAAGTCACTTAGGCTGGAGACTGGCTAGCCCTGGTGGAGAGAAGATGGGATACGAGATGTCAATAGGGTATAAGATTGAAGTTTCAAACTAGGTGGGGCATTTTTATACCCAAAAGCAACCAGAAAAATACAGAATCTGTCAAAGGTGTCATTAAGGGCTGGGAAAGGGACATTTGACAACATGGTTGAAGGGAAGGATTAGAGAGAAAAAAGGACAAAAAAAACCCGTTTGTATTTGTGCCCTGCTGAGTTCAGACTGTTCAATAAGCCACTTATGTCTGATGAATTTTCCTTTATCCCTGATACAATATGGATGAAAATGTCCTATAAGCTGGAATGTACTATACAAATATTAGTTATGATTAATAATCATTACAAATAGGAGTAGAGAAATAACATGATGGTTTTCTTGAATTATCTCGATGTTATTCTAGAAATCTAAAGCATCAAAGCACAATTCCTTGTCTGGAGTGAGACGGAAATCAGCAGTGTTTCAAAATACCTAGCACATGGCCACAGGGAAATAGGGCTAGATTTCTGGATTTGGCTCAGGGCTCTGGCAGAGCAAGGAGTGCCTCATTTCGCATCCTCCCTAATGACACCACCATTCTGCAGACACCCAGGACCCTCTGACTATTTTTTTTCTCCTATCGCTTACCCGAGAGCAGTAGTTATACTTTGTAATTGTGCTTGTGAAATGCTTTCACTCTGAATCATCTCTCTCCACCTCTATGTACATGATGAAAAGAGCTCAGTGAGTGTCAGATACTGTTTATGTGTTATCCCACTCACCCTTCACAGCGGCCCCATGAAGTAGGTACTACATTATCCCCACTATACTGTACAAACGAGAAGACTGAAAGTCAGAGAGGGACAGTCACTTATCCAAGCTCACACAGCTAGTGGGTGGCAGCGGGCAAACTTGACTTGGAAGACTCACCTTAACCCAGGTACTCTATGTGCACTTTCTCCATTTTCATTCATCCTCCACCCTGCTGCCGGGGTGCTCTTCCCAAGTCTTGTGCTGTCCGTGTCCTGATGAAAATCCTTCCAGGGCCCTTTAATGCCCATGGACAAATTCCACACCCTCAGCCTGGTGGTCCAAGCTGTCCAGGAACTGCCACCAATCTCCTTCAGGCTCCATACTCCTTGGAGCCCTCGGACCCCGTGATAGTCTCTGATGGGCCATCTCTCTCCTTCTCTGGAGAGAGAAGTGCTGGAGCAATACTCTCTGAGCAATGCCTGACCCACATAGGCCTCTCTGGTTCTCTAGCAAGAAGCAGTTATGTGGCATGGTTAAAGCAGAGCTTCAGGAGCAGATGGATGTGGGTTCTTACATCACACTCAGCCTGTTCCTACCTGTATGAACCAGGACAATTTATTTAACCTCCATGAGTTTTGGTGTCCTCATCTGTAAAGAATGGTAATTATGATAGAGTTACATAAGGATTTACTCAGCTGATACAGGCAAAGTGCTTAGCATGGTGCCCAGATCATTCTAAGTCCTTCATTCATTCCTTCCATATATGTGGAGCATACTGCACGCCAAGGGTATGCTAGGTTCTAGGGATACCACGATGAACAAACCAAGCCCAGTTCCTGCCCTCATGCAGTTTATAGTTTAACTGGTGAAATAGACATTAACATACCAAACATAATTATTTGAGGTGCTTTCTGAGAATGTTCCCTGAGATGTGGCTAGGTGGTACGGGGGTTACCCTGTCTTACATAACGTGTGACCCTGGGAGGTGAGCCTTGCTAGCCCCATTTTACAACTGAGGAAACTGAAGCCTGGACCCATTAAGAGATTATCTCAGGACCAGCCAGACAATAAGGAGTGGATACAGTCTGGAACCAGATTCATCTAACTGAAAACACTAAGCTCTTTCTTCTGTACCCACTTGCTTTGTGCTATTGATGGGAACATCGACAGCTCTTTTTTTTTTACATCTTTATTGGAGTATAATTGGTTTACAATGGTGTGTTAGTTTCTGCTTTATAACAAAGTGAATCAATTATACATAAACATATGTTCCCATATCTCTTCCCTCTTGCGTCTCCCTCCCTCCCACCCTCCCTATCCCACCCCTCTAGGTGGTCACAAAGCACCGAGCTGATCTCCCTGTGCTATGCGGCTGCTTCCCACTAGCTATCTATTTTATGTCTATCTATTTTATCTCCATCTATTTGTATCATGCCACTCTCTCACTTTGTCACAGCTTACCCTTCCCCCTCCCCATATCCTCAAGTCCATTCTCTAGTAGGTCTGTGTCTTTATTCCTGTCCTACCCCTAGGTTCTTTATGACATTTTTTTTTTCTTAAGTTCCGTATATATGTGTTAGCATATGGTATTTGTCTTTCTCTTTCTGACTTACTTCACTCTGTATGACAGACTCTAGGTCCATCCACCTCATTACAAAAGGATCAATTTTGTTTCTTTTTATGGCTGAGTAATATTCCATTGTATATATGTGCCACATCTTCTTTATCCATTCATCCAATGATGGACACTTAGGTTGTTTCCATCTCTGGGCTATTGTAACTAGAGCTGCAATGAACACTATGGTACATGACTCTTTTTGAATTATGGTTTTCTCAGGGTATACGCCCAGTAGTGGAATTGCTGGGTCATATGGTAGGTCTATTTGTAGTTTTTTAAGGAACCTCCAAACTGTTCTCCATAGTGGCTGTACCAATTCACATTCCCACCAACAGTACAAGAGGGTTCCCTTTTCTCCACACCCTCTCCAGCATTTATTGTTTCTAGATTTTTTTGATGATGGCCATTCTGACTGGTGTGAGATGATATCTCATTGTAGTTCTGATTTGCATTTCTCTAATGATTAATGATATTGAGCATTCTTTCATGTGTTTGTTGGCAGTCTGTATATCTTCTTTGGAGAAATGTCTATTTAGGTCTTCTGCCCAGTTTTGGATTGGGTTGTTTGTTGTTTTCTTATTGAGCTGCATGAGCTGCTTGTAAATTTTGGAGATTAATCCTTTGTCAGTTGCTTCATTTGCAAATATTTTCTCCCATTCTGAGGGTTGTCTTTTGGTCTTGTTTATGGTTTCCTTTGCTGTGCAAAAGCTTTGAAGTTTCATTAGGTCCCATTTGTTTATTTTTGTTTTTATTTCCATTTCTCTAGGAGGTGGGTCAAAAAGGATCTTGCTGTGATTTATGTCATAGAGTGTTCTGCCTATGTTTTCCTCTAAGAGTTTGATAGTTTCTGGCCTTACATTTAGGTCTTTAATCCATTTTGAGCTTATTTTTGTGTATGGTGTTAGGGAGTGATCTAATCTCATACTTTTACATGTACCTATCCAATTTTCCCAGCACCACTTATTGAAGAGGCTGGCCTTTCTCCACTGTACATTCCTGCCTCCTTTATCAAAGATAAGGTGACCATATGTGCATGGGTTTATCTCTGGGCTTTCTATCCTATTCCATTGATCTATCTTTCTGTTTTTGTGCCAGTACCATACTGTCTTGATTACTGTAGCTTTGTAGTATAGTCTGAAGTCAGGCAGCCTGATTCCTCCAGCTCCATTTTTTGTTCTCAAGATTGCTTTGGCTATTCGGGGTCTTTTGTGTTTCCATACAAATTGTGAAATTTTTTGTTCTAGTTCTGTGAAAAATGCCAGTGGTAGTTTGATAGGGATTGCATTGAATCTATAGATTGCTTTGGGAAGTAGAGTCATTTTCACAATGTTGATTCTTCCAATCCAAGAACATGGTATATCTCTCCATCTGTTTGTATCATCTTTAATTTCTTTCATCAGTGTCTTATAATTTTCTGCATACAGGTCTTTTGTCTCCTTAGGTAGGTTTATTCCTAGATATTTTATTCTTTTTGTTGCAATGGTAAATGGGAGTGTTTTCTTGATTTCACTTTCAGATTTTTCATCATTAGTATATAGGAATGCCAGAGATTTCTGTGCATTAATTTTGTATCCTGCTACTTTACCAAATTCATTGATTAGCTCTAGTAGTTTTCTGGTAGCATCTTTAGGATTCTCTATGTATAGTATCATGTCATCTGCAAACAGTGACAGCTTTACTTCTTCTTTTCCGATTTGGATTCCTTTTATTTCCTTTTCTTCTCTGATTGCTGTGGCTAAAACTTCCAAAACTATGTTGAATAAGAGTGGTGAGAGTGGGCAACCTTGTCTTGTTCCTGACCTTAGTGGAAATGCTTTCAGTTTTTCGCCATTGAGGATGATGTTGGCTGTGGGCTTGTCATATACGGCCTTTATTATATTGAGGAAAGTTCCCTCTACACCTACTTTCTGCAGGGTTTTTATCATAAATGGGTGTTGAATTTTGTCTTTCTAAGAATTTGTCCATTTCTTCCAGGTTGTCCATTTTATTGGCATAGAGTTGCTTGTTGTAATCTCTCATGATCCTTTGTATTTCTGCAGTGTCAGTTGTTACTTCTCCTTTTTCATTTCTAATTCTATTGATTTGAGTCTTCTCCCTTTTTTTCTTGATGAGTCTGGCTAACGGTTTATCAATTTTGTTTATCTTCTCAAGGAACCAGCTTTTAATTTTATTGATCTTTGCTACAGTGTCCTTCATTTCTTTTTCATTTATTTCTGATCTGATCTTTATGATTTCTTTCCTTCTGCTAACTTTGGGATGTTTTTTGGTCCTTCTTTCTCTAATTGCTTTAGGTGCAAGGTTAGGTTGTTTATTTGAGATGCTTCCTGTTTCTTAAGGTAGGATTGTATTGCTATAAACTTCCCTCTTAGAACTGCTTTGGCTGCATCCATAGGTTTTGCATCGTCGTGTCTCCACTGTCATTTGTTTCTAGGTGTTTTTTGATTTCCTCTTTTCAACTGCTCTTAAAGAGTATTTGTAACTTCTTGCTCTTGAATGATTAGATGACTAAATGAATGAATGACTGAATGAATGATTGAAAAAGCATTAATTGGTTGAAAGTATAACAGAAGACCTCACAGGCTAGTGAAGGAGAGTCTTACTTTAAAGTGGAGGACCCAGTCAGCAGTGGTCCTTCCCGATCTCCTGGGGGTGGGAGGCAGACTTAGGCCAGCTGGCATGTAAATATTTAGGTGTGTTAGCAAACGTCTTCTGAATAATGGATAAATATATCAGTTTTTGTGAGTTGGCAGCTAAGGAGTTAAAAATAAAGACACTGCTTTCCCCTCTCCCCTACCATCTAGCTTCAATCTAACCAAAGCAATACTACCACCAGCAATTTCATACATGGGAGTGGGGGGAGTCTCATGAAATATTTCTTTATAAATAAGAATTCTACGCTTTAACAAAAGATATTGGAAACCACTGCTCTAAGGGGTCAGCTGCCGCAAGATGGCTCAGGAAGATCCCCAGATTTCCAGACCTATGGAGGGAGTGGGTGGCTGGCAGCTGCTGTTTACCTTGAATGCTACTATTCCTCCTCCACCTCAGAACCTTCTTACTCAGAAAACACATCCAGCTTATGTCTGGGGAGTGCTTTAGAGTTTACAGAAAGCTTTCACATGCATTATCTCAGCTGATCCCAACGATGACTCCTGAAGAACTGGGGTCCTCTCCAATTTAAAGAGGAGAACACTCAGGCTGGAAACCATGAGTAGCTACAAAGTTGCAGAGCCTGGGCTCTGAGAGTTGTGTCAGGCCTCTGTGGGGCTGCCAGTCTTTGTGGTCACTTTACATGAAGCAGATTCCACTTTGCTATTTTCGAGAAGAAACACAAGCCGGCCATCTTGCCTGGTCTAGGCTGGATGTGGTCTCCTTTCAGAAGCATGTGTGTGAATTGGGGGTGGGAGCCCTGGAGAAGAGGGCCACCAGCCTGTGGGTCTCGGGTGGGGGTGCTCATTTCATTGCAGAAAAATAACCCGTATGTGCAAAAGTCCTTGCGCCTCTGCCAGACAAAGTAGCTTTAAAGGGGAGGGAAAGGTCTAGTCCACTGGGTAAGATGTCTTTCTTGGGAACTGTTCCTATCTGGACAGCTTGGCATTTGTCTGGCTACATTTCCACGGGAACCCAATCAACCAACTCTCTGAACAAAATATAGGCAGAATGTTCTAGCAGAGGAAGCACTGGATGGGAGTTAGGGAGCCTGGTTCTCACATTGCCTCTCACACTGAACACTTGGTGGCATTCCTCTCACAGCCCTTTCTTCCTTTGTAAACCATTCTAAGACTTCTCTTCCATTCCAGCAGCCTCCTGCCTTCCTTCTAAGCTCTGCTTCTCTTGGTTGCAACTCCCAGACTTGAGTCCATCTGATCAGGATGTTTGTCTGAGTTGGATATAAGCTCACTCTCCTGGTCCTTGGCTATTCAGGCTTGTGCCTGGGTCTGAACTGCCATATGTCATGGAGGATATTTGCTCCTGATGCAGGCTCTTGGAAGGCCAGTTGAACATGTTTCTATATGTCTAATGGGCTCTTTCATCTCCTGCTCATGAGCTAAAGGAAGTCATGTGACTTCCTTGTCCAGAAGGTTAAGACCACACCTCATCACCCCAGACCATTTGCTAGACACAGGATCAAATCCAGCTGCTGTAAATCACCTGTACAGGCTCTCTCTTTTTCTCCTAGGCGGTCACTGAGCTCAGAGCAATGACTAACTTCAGGGATCAGATTCCTGCT
>NW_006783002.1:930863-940880 GCF_000442215.2 Lipotes vexillifer
TTCCTGCTGCTAGGAGGTTGATTAAAATTTCAGAGCCTGAGGTGGCTTTGCTTTCCCCGCTGGGTAGGAAGAAAAAGGGGCTAAATGCAATTAATCTAGCCCTCCTTCCATTCCTTCCCCAGGTCTCTCTGACCCGGAAGACAGGTTCAGATGAAGGCAAAGGAATAACTGGCTAAATGGGTGAAGTTAAGAGAGGGAAAGAGAAAATAAGACAGAGTGACCTATGCTCAATTCCTTATGCTCTGTTGGTGAAGTCCACACTGGAGCAATGTCACTTGGAAAAAAACCTGGCCTTGAATGGCAAGAGCTTGAAAACTGTTCATGTCATTTGATCAGTAATTCCGCTTCCTCAAATCTGGCCTAAGGACCTGATCAGAATTGCAAATAGAGCTTTATGTACATGAATGTTTATCACAGGGCTGCTTATTATTATAATGAATGTTATTAATAATCTCAATGTCTGATCTGGGATTAGTTATGTAAATTATGACTCATCTATATAGGATGAAACATCCTATAGTAATTTAAAATGATGCTTACATAGGTATTTTCAACACGTTTATGATGCAATGTTAAGCAAAATCAAGCAGAACAAATTTTGGAAAGCATATCAATAATAATATGTAAAGATAAAATATGCTTAAGAAATATTCTGGGAAGAATGTGCCCACATGTTATCAGTGGTTGACTCTTGAATGGGATAACGTTTGCTTGAATTTTCTAATTGTTTATAATGATTATGTACTTCTTTTTTTTTTTTTTTGCGGTACGCGGGCCTCTCACTGTTGTGGCCTCTCCCGTTGCGGAGCACAGGCTTCGGATGCGCAGGCTCAGCGGCCATGGCTCACGGGCCCAGCCACTCCGTGGCATGTGGGATCTTCCCGGACCGGGGCACGAACCCGCGTCCCCTGCATCGGCAGGCGGACTCTCAACCACCGCGCCACCAGGGAAGCCCTATGTACTTCTTTTATAATTAAAAAAGAGGGGTACAGTGAAGGGGAACTAAAGAGCTCTTTTCTCCCTTGAAATCACGAATATGCTCTGGATGTCTGTTGGGCCCTTGGTTCTGTAGCTTTGGCCTAAAGGCAGCAGGCTCTTGGCACTAAAAGCAGCCAAATCAGAAGAGTCCTTTATTTAAGTCCTGTATTTAAGGGCCAGATAAAGATGGTATCAGCAGTGATATTCTGAAAGCTACAGAATCATCTTCTCTAAGAAGCCTTTCCTGGCTCTAGTCAGGCACTTCTTCCCGTGCTCTGTTCCCTCACATGGCCCAACTGTGCTTTAGCATCTAAAGGATTTTGTGGCATTTTAGGGATGAGCAGGATCTTAAAAATCATTTAGCCCATTCATTCATTTATTCACATATTCACTCATTCATTCTATACATAGTGCCTATAGCCGATAAATATTTTCTGCAAGACTTCTAATTGATCCTGCTTAGTTCCAATACAGTCAGTATTATAACTATTCTGGGATTTGTTTTCAAGCATAGCTTTCCAGGCAAATCGCTCCTTTTGGGGTTGACTTGTGCCCTGCTGGCTTTCCTGGACTTTCCAGGCAGGCTCATCCTTGCTTACTCCCATGTTGCACCCTGAAAGCCAACTGTTGCCCTGGTTTCCAGAAGTCATACTTAACCTGCCAAACTCGACCTCCTCCCCACCTTCCTGCCACATTGGTTCCGTCCTGGGCTAGTCCTTAAATCCACCTTGTCCAATCTGCCCGTCTTCTGTGGCAGATGCCTTACTTACCATTCAGAGAAATGACCAAATGAGCTGTGCACGTGACTTATCCTGAAATCCAGGCCCGCTATCTGGAGAAGCCAACACTGCTAGGTTGCGGAGGGCCAGGGTGTGTGGGGGGGTGATAATGCTGAGCAATGGGGGCCTCACACCACTCTGATTACTTCGTTCCTTACGAGAGTAAACAGATCAGGTGGAGCCTTCAGGAATGTATCTACCCAAGTTTACCTACCTCCGCCTGGTCATGCTTTCCCATGTCTCAGGAAGTGAAAAATGACAGAGCTGACCACGCTTGGATGACCTGGAGGGCGCTTCTTTCACGCCACCCTCCTTCTCTACCCCAGCACGTGGGCTGCCCCTTCTCCTGCCTTTCATGGCTCTTAGGATCACTCCTGCTCTAATGCTTACGGGAACCTCAGTCCTGAGCCTAGGCCCAGCTTCCGGGCACAAAGTTTGCCTGGGAAAAGGGGCTGAGGAAAGGATGGAGAGTACTGGGAAGAGCTGGGGCTTGGAGTCAGGCAAATAATGTGAGTCCCTCTCAGTTGTGAGACCTTAGCAAAGCGACTGCCAGGCAACTGAGTTTTCTTCCCAAGCAGTTTTGAAACAGGAGGGAAGGGGGCAGAGCACAACCTTTAAAAGAATGACATAGCCATGGGACATGACAAAAACTGGTTAGAACCGAACTAGGTCCAAGATGGTGGAAGATTTGACTAACAGTGGACCTTGAGCCTTATCATACGCTCATTGTAATACATTAACATAAGCTAAGTGACACACCCACCAGCGCCATGATATCCGGGGCGACCAACAAAGATCGAAAAGTGGGCGGTGCGGCTTCCCTAGTGGCGCAGTGGTTAAGAATCCACCTGCCAATGCAGGGGACACGGGTTCAAGCCCTGGTCCGGGAAGATCCCACATGCTGCGGAGTAACTAAGCCCGTGCGCCACAGCTACTGAGCCCGCATACCGCAACTACTGAAGCCCGCGCACCTGGAGCCCATGCTCCACAACAAGAGAAGCCACCGCAATGAGAAGCCCGTGCACCGCAACGAAGAGTAGCCCCCGCTCGCTGCAACTAGAGAAAGCCCGTGCGCAGCAACGGAGACCCAAGGCAGCCAAAAATAAAAGCAAACAAAAAAAAGTGGGCGGTGGCCCAACTTCTGGAAATCTCTGCCCCTTCCCCCAAATAGCTGGAATAATCCTCCCACTCATTAGCCTACGAAATTACCCAGCCCATAAAAACTAACCATCCCGTATTTCAGGGCCTCCTGCCTTCTGAGGTGGCCCACACTCCGTGGAGTCTGTTTCTCTCTAAATAAATCCACTTCTTACCTATCACTTTGTCTCTCACTGAATTCTTTCTGCAACGAGACATCAAGAACCTGAGCTTCATTAAGTCCTGAGATCAGGTGTGTGATTGCAATTAAAAGACCGTGGGTTCAAGTCCCAATCTGGGTTTTAGCTGGGTTCGAGTTCCGGTGTGTGCGTTCAAGTCTCAATCTGAGTTACACCGTTTCGGTTTCCATTTACCCTCCTTTGGGTAACTAATATTCTGCACTCAACTACCATGTGTAGGTTTATTTCCCCCATACCACTAAGCAATTTTCCGACACCAGCTAGGTGTCCTACAATTCAACTCAATTCTGACTCTATCTACCTAGAAATAGCATCCGCTTCCACAGGTAGAGGGCTGAGTCCCAGGCGATACTGCCCTTCCCCAACTTCAAATGCCAATCACAAGTCCAGTTTGTCACCTGTGCTTCTGACTGACTGGCTATAGATTGGAGGTTTCAATGATCCCCTCTCTGGGTTCTATTTGTTTGCTAGAGCTGTTCACAGTAACTCAGAGAAACACTTTACTTACTAGATTACTGGTTTACTTTAAAAGGATGTAACTTGAGAATAGCCAGCTGGAAGAGAGGAGGCACAGGGCAAGGCATGGGAAAGGGCACAGAGCTTTCCCACTCTCCCTGAGTGCCACTCTCCCCAGATCTCCATGTGGTCACCAACCTGGAAGATCTCTGAGCCCAGTCCTTTAGGGTCTTTACAGAGGCTTTGTTACATAGGCATGATAGATGAAATCGTTGACCACTGACTATTAATTCAACCTCCAGCCCCCTCTCTCTGCTCGCAGAAAGTCAGGGAGTTGGGACCGAAAGTTCCAACCCTCTAATCACAAGGTCGATTCTGCTGGCAGCCAGACCCCATCCTAGATTCAGTCCAAAAGCCACCTCATTAACATAACAAAACACACCTTAATCACTCCCATTTACTGAGGAAATTCCACGGGTTTTAGGAGCCGACCAGAAACATGGATGAAGACCAGATACATATTTCTTATAAATCACCACACCACAGTAAAGGCCCCCTGACTCTCCCCTGCAGAACTGCTCTCTCCCACACCGTTCACCAAGGATGGAGCATAGGACTCAAGCCAGTCAGCCCAGAGACTTCCTTTGATCACTGTCCTGGACTCAGGGAGGGGCACATTGCACACTCTGAGCCTCTGAGAGGAAGTGGGAATTTTGGTAAACCTTTTTGGAATGAGAATGTGTTTTTCCCAAGGTCCTGAAACTAAGAGAAGGCAGGAGCTACAGCTGTTACTGCGAACCTGAAACTTAAGACTGATGTCAGTTCAGCAAAAATGGATCAAGAGACCGAGAGTCAGGTCCCAACAAGGAAGACACGCTAGAGATCTCTTTCGAGTCAGGGTCTAACAGGAAATAGATGGTTCACCTGAACTAGATGATATGAGCAAGGTTTACTAAAGGGACAGTTCACTGCAGGCAGAGATGCAGGGTGCCGGACCACCTAGTGCAAACATACTGCAGGGACCCAGGGCCGGTCGCAGTGAACTGTTACCATTTCTAGGTCCAAAGGGATGTGGGAGGGGGTAGTTTCCAGAACCTGCAAGGAAAAGGGTCATGTAGAGAGTGCTACCTTGAGAGAAACCATGACCTGGAATTGAGGGACAGAGCCAGCCTGGGGTGATCCTGCAGGGGGGAGCCCGAGGAATAAATACCTTGGCCTCCCTTCGCTCCCTCCTTCCAAACCTCTGCTGGCCTTTCCCATTGGCTACCCTGGCAGCCAGAGGTTGCGGAAGCCCCGTGGATATGGCTCAGGTAGCACAGGCTCCGGGGACAGAGGGCAGGGAGAGGAAGGGTAGCAAGTGGATCTGCAGGGGGAAAGGGAAAAAGTCCTGTGCAGCCCTGAACCCAGTCCTACCCCTAGACTGCTCAGTTTATGTGAGCCAGTAAATTCCCCCTTTACCTAAGCCAGCTGTACGGGGCTTTCTGTCCTGTACATCCAGTAGAATCCTAATTGACACAGTGGCCTAAATGAGCTTCATTTTCTCCCTCTGTATCTGTTGTTTTTTTTTTTTTTTTAATATTTATTTTTGTACTGTGGTAAAATATATACAACATAACCATTGTTGTTATGGGCCCCTTCCTGCCCTCTGCAGTTATCAGTCCAGATGCCCTGAGCCTCAGGTTCTGGGGGGTCTGGAGATACCTTCCCTCCCCAAGCGGCCACTGCTCCATCAGCCTGCATTTAACCAAACATCTCAGCAACAGCACACAGAACTATAAAACACAGCTTCTGTGCAGCAGACATTTACAGTCTAAGACCCGACCAAGGCTTCCCTCCCTCCTTCAAAACTTAACCAACATAACCATGTTAACCATTTTAACCATTTAAAATTTTAACCATTTTTAAGTGGACAATTCAGTGGCCTTAAATCCATTTACATTGTGCAACTGTCACCAATTTCTAGTTCCAAAATTTTTCATCACCCCAAAAAGAAACTCTGTACCCATTAAGCCATAACTCGCCATTTCCCCTTCCCTTTAGCCCCTGGCAACCTCTAATCTACCTTCTGTCTCTATGAATTTACCTATTCTAGCTATTTCATGTAAATGGAATCTTACAATGTCTTTCCTTTTGTGTCTGGTTTCTTTCACTTAACATCCTGTTTTCAGTTCATCCATGTTGTAGCATGGGTCAGAACCCTATTCCTTTTTATGACTGAGTAATATTCCATTGTATGGATATACCACAGCTGGCTTCTCCATTGATCTTAGGATGCTTTCACCTTTTGGCTATTGTGAATAATGCTTCAATGAACTCTTCCTGTGTATTTTAAATGCCTCCCATCAGAAGAAGAACGAAGGAGTAAAGGAGATAATGGTAACAAAATGCATGGAGCCTTGTGGTGGGAGCTCACAAAATCTGCTCAGAGCTACTGCCATTGTGTGTCAGGGCACATCTCCCACTCAGGAGCCAGTCTCCTCTAAGACTGGCACCCAAGCACCCTGTGCGGAAGTGAAGGGGGTGAAAGAGAGAAGCCATTGACTTCTGGAGTGTGGAGGCCCTATTTTTAAATTTTAAAAATACCAGAAGCCCACAGTAACCTAGTAATTAGAGCGATGCTGTGGCCGGCGTTTGTTTAATGGTTGAGTGATCAGAAGTTTTCTTTCTTTCTTTTTTTTCATTCTCCTGTCACCTCTGGCTGATTAGAAAGGCATGTGAGTCTTTCCTTACACATAATTTTCCAAGTCTGAAGTGAGAAATTGAACACAATTACAGCAGCTGATCTAATATACTTAATTGCACACAGGAGCTAGGAATTTGAAGCGTTCCTTGGAGGATGGGGTGAGTAAAGTGGACTTGGAGTTACAGATGTCACATCTACCTGTGGGCGTGCACGTGGTCTCTAGGACACCCAGGCCTCACCCAAGCACAGGTTTGTGTGTATACACAGATGAGAGGCAGATGGTCTAGGAGCATGTCCTCCAAGATGGCGGCACTTCCTGTGATGGTTTGGCTTATGAATTTACAATGGTTTTCAAGTGCTAATTCAGAAGCTTGCAGGACTTTTAAAATGTCCCCCCTCCTCACCCCACCACCACCGAGAAACTCTAAGAAAACTAATGAAAAAAGGTGAAACACAGGAGGAAATTTGATTGGAGGGCAGAGCCTGTTGACCCAAAGAGGAAACAATGAGTAGGACAGGTTGAAACCACGCTGTCCCTTAGCAGCAGTCGATAGCAGCAACACGGGGTCCCTGAGAACTACAGGGCACTATAATCAATACAGCAGCCCCACGCTGAGGAGCTAAAACTCCTCATAATAATGACCGTTCACTGAGTACTTCCTGTGTGCTGGATACCGTGCCCCTGCTTTTCACACGTTACTTTCCACCTTCAAAACTATCCTGCACAGCGGGTGGTATTATTCTGGTTTTACAGACGAGGACGGCAATGTTCAGAGTGCCCTGCCCCTTTGTACAAAGACTTGCTGAAACAGGATTAGATCTCAGGTCTGAGCTAAAGCCAAGGATTGTTGCCTTATGTCCCGGTGTCACATCACAACTCCAGAGTCTGTGGCACAGAGACTGCCAGGCAGGACAAACACACTCATCGATCTGCTCCCCGTTCCTCCTCTTCCTCTGCCTGCCTTCTGTTTCTGTTTCCACAATCTAGTCTCCTCACCCTTCATGTTCCCTTCTCTCTCATCTCCATCCTTCTGCCAAACAATCCCCCATTTCCCTTTTTCCCTTCCCATTCTCATCCAGTTTTGATCAAGAACTGGTCACAGGGTGGTCACTCTGAAAACAAAGGAGGGAGCCCCAGGAAAAAAAACTTTCCTTTGACATCATCGTGAGCTGGGAAGCTGGCAGGAGCTGCCGAGGGTGAGCCATGAAACTCTGAAGGGCGGCAGTGAACGGACGGAAGGAGCCCCTGGCCCATACCTGGCATCTGCAACCCTGCTCCCATCCTCTGACTTGAGCTGTAACTCATCAAAGGGGTGGGAGAAATGTCTTTAACTTGGAGAGGTAGGTGCTGCCCCAATCCAGGGCCTGTGTGGAGTTGAGCATCACATGGTGGGAGATGGAGTCGCGTTGGCTTGGTACACAAGGAGAGAGCAGCCACGGGGAAGCAGGGCATGGAGCCAGGGAATGGAAGAGCCAGGGAGATGTGAGCGGTGAAGTCACATCAAAGCCAGTCAGCAGGAGGGCGGTTCCAGGTGAGCCCGGGCTTGCTGCTCTGATGTGCGTGACTCTCCTTGGCATGAGGTAGGGCGGGCCTGAGCCATGTCAAGGCCCGGGAAGAAGGCTGCTGCTATCTGCTCCATGACCATTAACACTGTTCCTTACTGTTCACTTCTGTACACTTCAGACCCACTTTGGTGAGCCTGACCAATGAGGTAATCGAGGCAAGGACCACTTACATGATTATCCTATCTCTATAGATGATAAAACTGAGAGTCACGGGTACCAAGAACCTTGTTTAAGGTTCCAGAATTAAGAAGTGGAAAGGCTGGGGTCACACGTATAAATTCTTCTCACTTGCCCAGTGCCCTGTTTGAAAGCCAGGTGGAGTGGTATTTGGATACAAGCACAGGACTTGTGATGCCCCAGACCCAGTCTTGAACCTTGACTTCAAAACTTATCTGGCTATGTATGGATTTCCACTCTCCATGTTTTTCTGCTATACCAGGCTCTCTCTGTGCTGTGGTCTGCTTTATACAAGCAAATACAACAGAATTCAGAGGGAGAACTGCTCCTTGGGGCACAAATGCTTGGTCCCCGTTAGCCGTTCTGAGCACACAGAAAGCAGCCTGACAGCATGGACCTTGTGGGAGGGAAGCCTTAATCCTGCCTGGAAAAGCCTAATTATCCCCAGAGAATAACTTTCACCTGGTGGGATCCAGGCCTTTAAGGATGCGTACGCGTGGCAAAAAGTAGTTTCCAAGTGAGAAATTGGATGCTGTAAAAACAAAATGGAATGATTAGGGAGGTGCTGGACCATGGGAATGTCTTCCTTGAGCAAGTCTTTTAACCTTGTGGGAAAGCTGACCCTGTCTCAGGCACTGACAGCCTTTTTGGAACACAGGGAACAAGCTAAGTCCTTTTTAATATATGTTAAACTGAGCCTGTTAACCTTGACAAAGTCCCTTTAAGTAGACGGTCACTAAGAGTACAGCCTGCCCAGAAGACACGCTCCGAAGCTGGGTAGATGGCACTCCCTCCCGCGATTTAGGCTGAACAAAATCTTGCTCTCTCCCTCTCTCCCTTCTTTCCTTTCTTCCTTCTTAAATAAAAGCAATCGCCAGTTAGTGATCACATGGTCCAAAACCTGTGCCAAGGACTTAATATGTATTCTCTGATGTAACCCTCATAACATTCCTATGAAACAGGCTCTATTTTATTCTCATTTTACAGAAGAGGGAAGCAAGACTCAAAGAGACGCTGTGTCACAAGTTAGTAGCTTCTAGTAAGTTAGTCTGACTTCTGCGCTTAGGCTCTCCCTATCTTTGGATATTATTAGCCTAACAAATCAAACTCTTTCCACTTGCTACGTGTTCTTCCAGGCTTCCAAGCCCATGTGTATACATAATCTTTACACAATTGAAACTTTAATTATTGTAGAGCTATGCTCTGGTATTCTTTTAAGATTAAGTTTCATTTTTATCCAAGTACATCTTTTAAAAAGCCACATAGTGTAAAATACATGCCTTCGAAAACCCCAATCCCAGGTCATACTTGCTCTCTTCTGACATTGACCTCCAATTGCTAAATCATATGTTTATGGGGCAACTTTTCTTTTTTTGGCCACACCACACATCTTGTGGGATCTTAGTGGCATCTTGTGGAATCTGGCTTCCCTGCAGTGGAAGTGTGGAGTCCTAACCACTGCACCTCCAGGGAATTCCGCTATACGGCTATTTCTTGATTGATCAGTTTTAGCTGTTGACTTCCTTGAGTGGTAGATGAAGATCTGCTCTCTCCCTTTTCTTCCCTTCCCTACCACCAGCATGGTTATATCATTCATTGATCCCTAAGTCATGAGGATTTCTATTATGCATTTGTGGATATTGTGCAGAGTCAAGTTAAATGCATTATACTTTGGTTTTTGAAAGGTAATAATTACTTTGCTTTTTTATTTCCATACTTTCTTCTACTCTTTCTCTAACTTTCTCTATATGTTCCCATATCTGGGTCACTCACCTATCAGGAATTTTTCTATAAACTCAAACATATCAATTCTAGTTGTTGTTTTTTTCTTTTCCCTAGAGATTATCTCTCTGGAGCCATCTGTCCTTCTGTTCCAGTGTTAACTGGTTGCTTTCCTGGATGGCTGCACAGCTGGTGCATGGGATCTTCTTCTGATTATCATCCTGGGAAGTCCTTCTGTGGCTCTCTTGTGTTGATTTCTCATTTCCTGCAGCCCATAGCTTCCTATGCTGTGATTCACTTTACTTTCCTAAGAAAGAGT
>NW_006783002.1:940960-966409 GCF_000442215.2 Lipotes vexillifer
AAAGAGTGTATGAGTTATAAAATTTTTTGAGTCTTTGATTGTCTTACTACTCAGTTAAACTGATGTGATTGTTTGGCTGGGTATAAATTTCTCATTTTAAATTAATAATTTTCTTTCAGGATATTGAAAGCAATTCTCCATTGTCATCCAGCTTCTGGTCTTAGTATTGAGAAGTCTGAGACCAATTTGATTCCAACTTCTTTGTATGTGACCGTTTATTCGCTCTGGAAGCACTGGAATATTCTTTTTACCCTTAGAGTTCAGAAAGTTCATGATAATGTGATTCGATGTAGGTCTTTTTGCATGCATTGCACTCAGAACTTGATGGATCCTTTCAATTGGAGACACATGTTGTTTAGTTCTGGGAAATTTTCTTGTTTTACATTGATTTCTGGTGGAAAGATTCCCTAAAATTTGGCCTAAACTGTTTTACTCTACACAAAAGAATGGAAGTCAATTAATGTTTGAACAGCTACTATGTGTCAGTCATTGAAATAGAGAATTTTCATGTGCTATTAACTGCATCCTTATAGAAAATCTTCAAAACAGTTGTTGGCATTGCTATCTTATAGGTGAGGACTCTGTGACTTGGAGCAGTGGAAGAGTTTGTGGACAGATACCCAGCTGTTAAACATCACAGTCAGAATTCAATCCAAGTCTGGACAACTCAGTCCACTACATGAGCAATTCCCCAATGGTGCTCCTTGGAACACCAGTGTCTCATATGTTCCTGTAGTCTAATATGTTTAGGAAATTCTGGGACTCAGTTACAGGATTTCTCAGAGTCCTCGATATCCTAACTTGCATTGTGAGCTTCTGAGGAGGAAACTGTAAGGTACCTTTTCCCGAAGTAGATGGATGTGGTGGTACTAAAGCTGTGCCTTGAAGGGTAGGTAGAAATTGAGTATGAGACATTAGACCTGGTTGCTGGCTAGCTGGCCATAGAGGCAATGGACTCTGTGGGCCTGCCTATAACACCCTGTTCTCCTTGATCCTATTCTCTCTTGCCTCATTCCCCCGGCCCATCTTGCCCACTTAGCACCAATCACAGGACCCCTTTTTTTTTTTTTCAGTTTCTTGATTACTCAGTAGCCACACTGGCTGTCTTTCAAATGCATGGAAGCCTCTTTCTGCCTCGGGACTTTCTGGTACACTGCTCTCTGCCTGGAGTACTCTCCCTTCCTCACCTCACTCACACCTCCTCTTTCAGAGCTCAGCTTGAAGGCAGCCTCCTCAAGGAAAACTTTCCTAAACATTCTGATTAGGTTATATCCCCCTACCTTATGTTCTCCAAGTATACTGTACTTCTATCTCATATCAATTATAACATCATTTGCATATGATATACATGTCAATTGCAATCATATAATTATATGGTTTTATTGTTTGTTCATTTGTTTACTGCCTTCTTTCTGTAGATGGTGAGATCCTTCTGGAGCAGGGACCATGTCTGTCTTGCTTATTACCATACGCCTAGAATGAGTGTAGTACCTAATGTATGCTAGGTGTTCAGTAAACATTCGTCAAGTGATTGCATGAGTGATCAAATTCTCGAATGAAAAAGCTACTTTATTTGTCATCATCATTAATGATGATGTTAATTATTAAATTTTCCTTTTATAATGGTTGTTCTTGTTAGAGTTCCAATAGCCCAATTCTGTTTCACAATTGATCTGCAATGAGACAAAGAAATAATGCAGACTATAACCTTGAACGTGATGAATATTCTGTGAAATAAAATCCTAATTAAAAAGAAAAGTGTTTCTGTGCATGAATTATTCTTGCCAACAGGTATCTCAGCATGAGACTGAGCTGAGCATACCCAGACTCAAAAGCATATTCAGGTAGTTCTTCACGAGACCTGTAAATCAAGTTCTCATCAGAGTCAAGAGAGCAGATGAATATTCTCTTTTAAAGTGTGAAAAAGCAAATGCTTAGAATAAAAAGAAAGAGCTGGGTTGGATATTTTTAAGGGCTCACTTTTCCAGCCTTGGATGGTTGAGAAGGTAAGCCTGACCCAGAGTCCTGGACCAAAGCCTCCATCTCCCATGAAATTTGTGATTCCATTAAGATGGGATATTCTGGTAGCTGTGCCTTCCATTTTACCATAGAGGGCTTCTGGGAAGACTAAATAGCATAATACCCCCGAGTATCTAGCACAATGCTAATTCCTTACCCTTCCTCTCCCTCATCTGGCCGCCCTCTGCCCTAACTTCACTAATTGATGAACTAGCTCTTCCTGTAGGTACCTCCAGCCTAAACAGTAGACACTTAAAGGCAGTAATAATGTCTTCTTACGCATCTTTGCACCTGCAGCCTTCCTGCAATGTCTGGCATACATGGGACATTCAATGCGTATTTATTGACGAGGAGTAAATGATCCCATCAGCAGCCCTGCAAAGTGAAAGTGCGACCTTGTATCATCCCCCATCACACAGTGGAGGAAACTGAGTCCTGGACAGTCCATGCAACTTACTCGCTTGAGGATCCCACTGATGATCCCCAACCTGTATGCACTCTTAATGAAGGATGACATTCACAGTCTTGCATGAGCTGGCCCCTGCCTACTGTTCCAGAATTTTCTCCTGCTGTTCGTCACGTTATTCTTTTCTCTCTAGTAAAGCAGAAGAGCATGTGACTCTACACCTGTACACTGACTGATCGAGTAAATGTTGGACGAATGCTTTTTGTGCGTGGCTGTCCCTTTGTTCATTTCGTCCTCTCCGTCTGGCAGGTCCTCCTTTTATTTACCTTGCAATCCTCTCTCCAGGCATCGCCCAGGGAGCCTTCCATGCATAGCACTTCCCTGCTCTGGAGCAGCTCTCCGGGCTCTGTGCACTTATCATCACACCTGCAACGTGTGATGGTGATTTGTTTACTGGTCCATCCCCGACTGGAATGTGAGCTCCTCTGGGGTAGAGGACGGAGCCCACTGGGGTTAATGGAAGACAGGCCGCAGAGTGGAGCTCCAATCTTTGTGAAGAACAACCAGGAACACACTGGGGGACCCAGCCTGCCCTCCTGGCCCAGCGCTCTCTCCCAGACACCACACAGCTTTACACGTTGCATAATGTGAACAACAGGAGAAAAAAATAGATCAAGTGGCAGCACAAACCCAAATTGGCAGCCCTCCTCAAGATGCTGAGAGGTCGCCCATCTGTTCTCCTCGTGTTCTAAACCCACAGTTGTGCCCTACAAGCTGAGAGTGCTGGCAGCAGCTGGCCCCCTGCTGTGAGTGAAGAAAGGAACAATTTATGACAAAGGGCCCTCTCTAAATCAATCTTTTTTTTTTTTTTTTTTTTTAACATCTTTATTGGGGTATAATTGCTTTACAATGGTGTGTTAGTTTCTGCTTTATAACAGAGTGAGTCAGTTATACATATATATATGTTCCCATATCTCTTCCCTCTTTGTCTCCCTCCCTCCCACCCTCCCTATCCCACCCCTCCAGACAGCCACAAAGAACCGAGCCGGTTTCCCTGTGCCATGCGGCTGCTTCCCACTGGCTATCTACCTTACGTTTGTTAGTATATATATGTCCATGTCTCTCTCTCGCCCTAACACACCTCACCCTTCCCCCTCCCCATATCCTCAAGTCTGTTCTCCAGTAGGTCTCTGTCTTTATTCCTGTTTTACCCCTAGGTTCTTCATAACATTTTTTTTTTCTTAAATTCCATATATATGTGTTAGCATGGATAAAGAAGATGTCTAAATCAATCTTCGAATCTGCTCCACGGGCTGAGAGCAGAGGAAGCTTGCAGGCAACATCCTGTTCCCGCTACCCATGCCTCTGCATTCCAGCCACATTTGGCCGGAGCCTCACCAGGGCTTGAAGGAGATGCTGCTATTCATTTCTGGGAGGAATTTTAGGAAATCAGAGATGAGAACATTTGATCCTGGCGTGTCCCAGGGCTGCAGCCGCCATGGCTGGTATCTGGGTGATATTCATGGTGCCGCCCAATGGCTACTTATCAATGAGGTCTTTTGTGGAAACTGGCTTTCATTCCTGATCCCTCCAAGTATCCAGTGATGTCTCTGGCAGTCCTATCTGGGGATTTCTCTTCTTTGGGAATCACTTACAATATTCATACTCTCAGTTGGGACTTGCAGGCTGGATCATGACCCAGTACTCTGTAGGAAGTTAGCCTGAAGTCAGAGGTGAAAGTCAGCCCTGACGGGTCAACATGGATCTTTTCTAGAGTCAAGCTTGCTCTGTTTGGGGCCCAAGCTGAAGGTCATGGCCCTCTATATCCCTGAGTTATATATACAACCCTACCCTCTGGACAGCGCGGATTGAAATAATTAAGAGTAGTCAATCTACAGGCTGCTGTGCCAAAAGGTCAGCTGGGCCAATGCACTTACTGTCTTAGGAATGAGAACTAAGGTATCCCCAGGGAACGAGGCTGTTCACTTCTGGGAGCAATTTTAGGAAATCAGAGATTAGAACATTTGATCCCTTTAAAACATTTGATCCCTCTACCACCGCAGAGCTGAAGTTGAAATGTCAGATGGAGAGAGACCGGAGGGGAGGGCTATTGATGGGCTACCTGCAAGCTGAAGGTACAGAGACTCACGGGCAGAGGGAGAGTGAAGGAAAGGATGGGTCAGACGTGTGCAGGAGGGAGGCATCCTGATGACAGACTGCAGACCCTGCGAGGATGTCTGTTCCACGAACTACAAAAGGCTTATTTGTGCGTTTGTGCATTGAACAGGTCTACAGTAAACCCTAGACTAACTGCAGGGATACAGGTGTGACCAGGGTAAGATCCCTGATCCTAGGGTTTCACTGTCCTGTGGGGGAGAGAAATGTGTAAAGGGGCAATGACACAGCTCAGCAGTGAGTAGCAAAATGCATAAATGTAAAAGGTGATATAGGAACAGACAGAGGAGCATCTCTGTCCCAGCCAGGTGGGGGGAGGGTGGGTACAAACTCCAGGCATTTGAAATGGACTGTGTAAAAGCCTGAGAGCACAGTGTGTCTCTGGAGATCTAGAAGAAGCAGGGAACTGCTGGAACATAGCTTGAATATTCATTCAAAGAAGAAAATCTAAGAGTAGGTAGTTATGAGGAGAAGGAAAACAATAGGAGTCAGTTAATTTGTCTTCAGAAGAACAGTCTGGAGGTTCCTCAAGAAACTAAAAATATAGCTACTGTATGATCCAGCAATCCTACTCCTGAGCATATACCCGGAGCAAACTCTAATTCAAAAAGATATTTAGCTGGCCAAAAAGTTCGTTTGGGTTTTCCTTAAGATGTTACAGAAAAACTTGAACGAACTTTTTGGTCAACCCAGTACATGCACCCCAGTGTTCACAGCAGCACTATATACAATAGCCAAGACATGGGAGCAGCCTAAATGTCCATCGACAGAGGAATGGATAAAAAGGATGTGGTATATGTATATATATATATATATACACACACACACACACACACACACACACACACACACACACACACACACAGTGGAATATTACTCAGCCATAAAAAAGAATGAAATAATGCCATTGGCAGCAACATGGATGGACCTAGAGATTATCATACTAAGTGAAGTAAGCCAGACAGAGAAAGACAAATATATGATGTCACTTATATGTGGAAACCTAAAAAAAAAAAAAGATACAAATGAACTTACTTATAAAACAGAAATAGACCCATAGACATAGAAAACAAATTTATGGTTACCAAAGAGGAATGGCAGGCAGGGATAAATTAGGAGTTACGGATTAACATACACACACTACTCTATATAAAATAGATAACAACAACAAAAAAACACACAAAAAATTGGTCTTCCAAGGCAAAAATCACAAACTTAGAGAGATGGAAGGAAACTTTGAGATCATCCAGCCCAAGTGTGTTATTTTATCCGTGAGAAAACTGAGGCCCAGAGAAGGGAAGGCATCTGGATGCTCCGTGGAGCTTTCTGGAATTGCCCAAGGAGTTGGGGGGTGGGGTGAGGGCTGGAACAAGATGGGCCACCTGAGGGCTGGTTCCAGCCTCTGTGTAAACCAGGTGGCTGGAGTGTTGCAGTGGTTTTTCCACTTCAGCCTGATGCTTTGTGGGGGGAAGGAAAATCTAACTGACTGCTCCTGGACAGAAGCACTGAGAGCCCAGTGTAGCCAACGCGGACACAATACACTTTGACTCCGTGAATAAAGGCGTAAGTGTATGTTTGGTTCCAACGCTCACTGACAACCTGGAATGCCATCTTGGTCTTCTCCAAATCCTGTCCTCCCCTCAGGATCTGGTTCAACTCCCTCCTTCTCCAAGAAGCCTTCCATGACCACCGAGAGCCCATAGTTCAGAGGCTTCTCTCCTATGGTCCCTTGGGCTCTGACATTCACAGGAAACTCACCTTCCTTTCCTGTTGCTATGTGAGTTTCCTGCTTATCTGGGTGATCATTTCTCCAACTGGAAGCTCCTGCCTGGTGGAGGGGCTACCTCTCATACTTTCTTGTACTCTGTAACACTTAGTTCAGTGTCCAGTGCAAAGAAACTAATGGACTATTTTAGACTTTACAAAAAGATCTTTTCTGCCTTCCCTCATACCCTTCCAAAGCTAATTGGACTTGTTATATTGTCTAGTTTATACTATTGTCTGCCAGGGATTCCCCATGTTTTCTTAGCATTGAATGATGAGTTTAACATCCTTTATATTCATCTGGAGCTTCAGAGTTGAAAAATACCCTGCCACACACGTGGAGATCGAAGGTCAGGAAAGTAAAGCTACCCTCTAGATACTGGGTGTGTTGCTGATCAAAGTGATGGATGAGTTCCAAGTCACACTTAGGCTGACTAAGGACTAGCAGGAGCTTAAGGAGAACCACTGATTTAAACACCTTCAAGTAAGTGGGAGTTTTTGAAGAGGCACAGGATGTAGGGATCACCCCCTTCTGCATCTCAGAGTTTTCATACATGAAACGATCCAAGTGGACAAGCTTAGGAATCTCTCACCTCTGATGGTCTGTGACCATGCAATAGTTGCTGTATGGGCTTCCTACTCATGGCCCAAATACTAGACCCATTTATTTACCTGCTCTTGGATGTTTATTTTGTTTTGACAGATAGATGCTTATTCCCATTGTCCGATAAATTCTAAAATACAGCTTTTGCTTCTTCCTTCTTTCCACATCATCTTCCTCTTAATTTACTGCACATCCAGCCTCTGGCTCGGTCACGTTAATCACATGCCCGGTGTACGTCAAAGGAGGTCACCATGCTGATAGATTTCATTCAAGCCCCAGATCTACTTTCCTCTACCCTGCCTGTACTCACAGAGCTGTGCCCCCTCCCAAGGGCTACATCCGTGGGCTCTCTTGACTCTGGTGTTTTACTGGGTTTAGCCAATGGGAGGCACTGGCAGGAGGTCAAAGGGTGGGGGGAGAGTAGAGGTCAGGGTACCAACTCCCCTGGCTCCCCTCCTGTTGGGTCACTGCAGAGCCCTCCATTAAAGACCACAGCTCCTGTCAGGGGCCACACAGCCACCTTTTCTGGTTCTGGTAACTGTCCCTTTGGGTCTGGGGGTGATAACAACTCCCTGATATTACTAGTCACGTAGTTTATATCCTCCCTTGTAGTTGCCTTAAATCCTGTCCAAATCTTTGCAAATACTCCCTTTCCTAGGTTCATCAATTATCCAGTTTGAGTGTGTCATCTGTTTCTTGCTGGGACCTTGACTGATAGTTACCATAAAAAAAAAAAAAAAAAAAAAAAAAAGGAATGCTTCCACTTATATGAGGTACCTAGAATAAATAGTAAAATTCATAGAGACAGGAAGTAGAATGGTGGTTACCAGGGGAATGGGAGTTATTGTTTAATGGTCACAGAGTTTCAGTTTGCGATGATGAAAATGTTCTGGAGATGGACAGTGGTGATGGTTGCATAACAATGTGAATGCACTTAATGCTGCTGAACTGTACACTTAAAAATGGTTAAAATGGTAAATTTCATCTTATGTATATATTACCACAATAAAAATAAATAGGGGGAAATAAGAGCTGATTGATCATTAATGCTTGGTAGACTAGAGCCAAAAAGATACCTTTTTTTTTTTTTTTTTCCATTTTCGATATTCTAGAGGAGAGACCAGGCTGGGTCAGCCCTTGCATTGACTGGGGACTTTTTATTCTTGCCAAGCAGTTTGCAAAACTCCTCAACAAAATACCAGCAAACAGAATCCAACAGCACATTAAAAGGTTCATACACCATGAATACTGGAAGAATCAATATTGTGAAAATGACTCTACTACCCAAAGCAATCTACAGATTCAATGCAATCCCTATCAAACTACCACTGGCATTTTTCACAGAATTAGAACAAAGAATTTCACAATTTGTATGGAAACACAAAAGACCCCGAATAGCCAAAGCAATCTTGAGAACGAAAAACGGAGCTGGAGGAATCAGGCTCCCTGACTTCAGACTATACTACAAAGCTACAGTAATCAAGACAGTATGGTACTGGCACAAAAACAGAAAGATAGATCAATGGAACAGGATAGAAAGCCCAGAGATAAACCCACGCACATGTGGTCACCTTATCTTTGATAAAGGAGGCAGGAATGTACAGTGGAGAAAGGATAGCCTCTTCAATAAGTGGTGCTGGGAAAACTGGACAGGTACATGTCAAAGTATGAGATTAGATCACTCCCTAACACCATACACAAAAATAAACTCAAAATGGATTAAAGACCTAAATGTAAGGCCAGAAACTATCAAACTCTTAGAGGAAAACGTAGGCAGAACACTCTATGACATAAATCACAGCAAGATCCTTTTTGACCCACCTCCTAGAGAAATGGAAATAAAAACAAAAATAAACAAATGGGACCTAATGAAACTTCAAAGCTTTAGCACAGCAAAGGAAACCATAAACAAGACCAAAAGACAACCCTCAGAATGGGAGAAAATATTTGTAAATGAAGCAACTGACAAAGGATTAATCTCCAAAATTTACAAGCAGCTCATGCAGCTCAATAACAAAACAACAAACAACCCAATCCAAAACTGGGCAGAAGACCTAAATAGACATTTCTCCAAAGAAGATATACAGACTGCCAACAAACACATGAAAGAATGCTCAACATCATTAATCATTAGAGAAATGCAAAGCAAAACTACAATGAGATATCATCTCACACCAGTCAGAATGGCCATCATCAAAAAATCTAGAAAGAATAAATGCTGGAGAGGGTGTGGAGAAAAGGGAACACTCTTGCACTGCTGGTGGGAATGTGAATTGGTACAGCCACTATGGAGAACAGTATCGAGGTTTCTTAAAAAACTACAAATATAGAACTTCCATATGACCCAGCAATCCCACTACTGGGTATATACCCTGAGAAAACCACAATTCAGAAAGAGTCATGTACCACAATGTTCATTGCAGCTCTATTTACAATAGCCCGGAGACGGAAACAACTTAAGTGTCCATCATCAGATGAATGGATAAAGAAGATGTGGTACATCTTCTTTAGCACAAATAGCTCATTACGAAATTGAGCTATTTGTAATGAGGTGGATGGACCTAGAGTCTGTCATACAGAGTGAAGTAAGTCAGAAAGAGAAAGACAAATACTGTATGCTAACACACATATATGGAACTTAAGAAAAAAAAAACGTCATGAAGAACCTAGGGGTAAAATAGGAATAAAGACACAGACCTACTAGAGAATGGACTTGAGGATATGGGGAGGGGGAAGGGTAAGCTGTGACAAAGCGAGAGAGTGGCATGGACATATATACACTACCAAACGTAAGGTAGATAGCTAGCGGGAAGCGGCCGCATAGCACAGGGAGATCAGCTCAGTGCTTTGTGACCGCCTGGAGGGCTGGGATAGGGAGGGTGGGAGGGAGGGAGACGCAAGAGGGAAGAGATATGGGAACATATGTATACGTATAGCTGATTCGCTTTGTTGTAAGGCAGAAACTAACACACCATTGTGAAGCAATTATACTCCAATAAAGATGTAAAAAAAAAAAACCAGTTATTATGTTCAGGACGCTGTTTAGTTTATTTGGGGAAATAAGATATGTGCTGCTCTTGGTCTGGAAATAAAGATGGTGCTGGTACCTAATACTGACAGGTAGTAGCCTCCTTTGGCCTTATCCTTAGCTCAAAGCCCAGCTCATCTCCACTTATTTCATGGAACTTTGTGGGATTTGCTCCAACATGCTGTGTTGCTCTTCTCTTCCCTGACTCTGAACTCCAACAGCTCTGTGCCTGCTTGGTAGAAGTTAGCCTCTTATTTTACTTCTGGTTCTATTTCCAGACAATTGTCACGGAAAGATGCAGAGCTCCTTGAGAACAAAGATCACGGCCTTACTGTCTTATTCCCCACACAGCTAGATGGATGCTGAAGGATACTCCACACATGCTTGGTGAATGAGTACAGGCTTACATACATAGTAGTATGCAATTTACATAATGAAAACACCACAAACCAGAATGTGTTTCTCTCTGGGTCTTATATCTGCTTGCCGGAAGACTAGTTTTCTCGAACCTATACACAGACCAGACTCTTGACAGCAGTTTGGCATCCAGAAAAAATGATTGTCTTGGGTGCTTCCCCCCATCCTCCACTTTCCTTCAGTTTTCCACAGCCTCTGAGCCAGAACTTTGTAGAAACAGCTAAAATCTTCAAGGAACCGTGAACTCCACTCCAGGAACCTCAGAGGTGGGCAGCATCAACAGAGCTTCCGTTTCACCAAAGAGGAGCCATCTGTTCTGCTGGAATTGTTCTCAGATTGTTGTCGCATCCTCCGAATTTCTCTTTTTCTCTCTTTTTTGAGCGGTAAGCTACATGGCCTATTTATATCACGATCCTTGTGTCGTTTTTAGTGTGGCTTTTTCAGTAGAAGGGGGAATTTGGTTCTATTCACACTATAACAAATGCTAGTAAACTCCAGTCCCATTCATGCACTCTCCTCACATAACCAGACATTTTAGAGACTTGCCGGGAAGCCCTGTCACCCCAAGGCTAAATCTGCTCCTGTTCTGACTTGAAAACTGTAAAGTCCTCAAACTCGGATGTGAAGATGCATTAGAACCGTAGTATGTGCAGGTTCTTAGCTCTTTTATTTGTTATAGCCTCTTATGTTTTTATTCGTTTGCGTAAACTCTTTCTACATTAAAGATAATAACCCACCATATGTCAAAGTTATCACATTTTTAGATTAGTTTGTTGTTGATCTCAATTTTATTTGTAGCACTAACGGAAATTTCATTTTTATGTAGTCCTTATATATTAGTATTTGTTCTGGCTGGTGTTTTGCTCCATTGAATCGTCATTTTCTGTGTTAATACCATGTTTAATGCTAGTGAATTAAGTGGGCATTTTCACACCCTTTTTTTTGTGGGATATAATTGATTTAACATTTCAGGAAAAGCAATTTGCCAGTAGATTTCAAGAACTTAAGACCTGTTTCTTTTTTTTTTTTTTTTTTTTTTTCCCGTGCCACAAGTTTTATGGGATCTTAGTTCCCTGACCAGGGATTGAACCTGTGTCCTCGGCAGTGAAAGCACAGAGTCCTAACCACTGGACTGCCAGGGAATTCCCCCTGAAACCTGTTTCTATCCTTTGACCCAATATTTCCCTACCTAGGGACCTATGCTAAGGAAACAGCAAGAAATATAAAATATTTATGCCCTAAGATGTTCATATTAGTGTATTAATATTATTTATAGTAGTGAAAAATTGGATCTAATGTCTGGAAATAAGATTACCATGTTTATCATTAATAGATTATCATGTATCCATTAACATTTTCAATTTTAAGACCCAAGAAATGCTCATGATATAATCAGTGATGTGCTTGCTAGTAAATGTTTAACCACAGGCTGTCTGAAAAAAGAAAAACAAAACAGCCCTGCTTTGTAGCGTCTGCCAATTTCTGTGGTGTAAATATTCCCTCTGTGGCTGATTTCAAACTACCAATGTGATGTCACTGAATTCAGAGTTGGAAAGAGATGAGCTTTGGCTCTCGTGAGCAAGTGCGAGCCAGATACCACGTTACTTGACAAAAATAGAACGCAAAGGGTGTATACAGTATGATCTCAACAACATAAGTAATCGACTTAAAAAAAGGCTGGAAGAAGAGAGGTTACCTTTGGGTAGTGGAATTATGAGGAATTCTTTCTGCCCTGCATCTCAGTATTCCTCAGAACTTCACAGAATGTTGATAGAGAGCCTAGAGGATTATTATGATCAGAAAAAACAACTGATGCTTGCCCTGCTTCTCTCTGCCTCCATCCACTCCCCATCATGGAGCTTGGCTTCTTTTGCCATTCCACGGACTCCAGTAACAGTACTACATTGGGGCCTTTGTGGGAGTCAATCTTGAAGACTTGCTTGATCTTTCTCGAGGCTTTTCTTTGCTTCAGAATCTCCTGCCCCTACACTTGTCTCCTTTTTCATCCTCCACCAAGAAGGTGCTTCATCATCCTGGTACAGCAGGCAGAGGGATGAGAAACACATACGTGGGTAACCCCCAATACAGATTATGTTTCTGCTACGTGTGACAAAAGTGTGCCTCCTGTCACACGAAGTGGATGGGAAACCCTCACTCTGGAAGGGGTGAGTCATCCTACCTCACTGTCAGATGGGGGAGCATAAGGCCAACAGATTGGTGTAAGGGCCCACAATGAGCTAGTGGCTGGGAACCCACGTCTCCTGACTTCCAGCCAGCTGCAGTATTCAATGGAGCAGTGCCAAAGGCAATGATCCACCTAGAACGTCCCATGTATAATAGAAACTGCTAAGAGAAGGCGGTCTCTTCATATGCCCTCATTCTGTATTTAGACTCGTGTGGACATCCAACGCTGTCACTGGGCACTCTGCCTCAGCTGGCAGGGCGGTGTGGCCGTGCTGGGGAGACCGCAAACCTTACAGTTCTCTGGCAGGCAGCCCCCTCCTTTGCTTTCACAAGTGCACTTTTGGATGTGGTTAGTTATACACTGAGAAGAGAAGAACCTGCACTTCCAAAGCTTCATTCCAATAAGCAGCAACTTTCCAGGAAGTCTGTTAGTGTACAAGTAGGCACAAGGACGGGTACACAAATAAAGGGGAACTTGTTTTTCTATGTCTAGGGCACATCAGAAGTGCAGGCTCAGCAGCTTTCCTCCAGGAACAATAGTGGCCCCTTGAAGTGGGGCCTCAGTGAAGTCTTCTCCACTTTGGGATTGAAATACAGTGTCCTTGCTTGACTCCCCCGCCCGTTTTCTAGGATGCAGCACTCCTGCCCTGTTCCCCATCTCAGAGAAGCAGGCACTAGTTAGAAACCTCGTCCTTGCTTGTGCACTTGTCCTGACGTGCCCTGATATTTCTTCCTGCTCGGTCGCATTATCCTCCAATCCATCACCAAACAGGCCACTTCACTCCCAGGCAGCTCCGGATTCACTCTCTTTGCATCTGTGTCCCTCGCCCTGAGCCATGCTTCCATCGCAGGTTGCCTGGATACCGCAGGAGCCTCCGTCCTCGGCCTTTCTGCATCCACTCTGCCTCCCTTCCAGGCCATTCTACACACGGTAAGGCAGCCAGGGTTGTCTTTTCACAATGCCCTTGGGTTCATGGCACTCTGACTATAACCCACTTCTCTTAGGACAAGAACCAAACCTTCCCCATTGCGAAGCGCCTGGAAGCAGCTGTCCTCCACCACATTCCTGTCTTACCCTGGCTTTCTGGGCTCTGGCCCACTTTCAGTTCCTTGACTGTGCTGTGCTCTCTCCTATAGGGCTTTTTTGGTCTGTACTACAGCTCTTAATGCTGCCACCCATATGCCCTATAAAGCGCATCTCCCCCCTTCCCCAGCTCAAGCATCCCTTCTTCAGGGGATCTTTGCTACTTCCATACCCACTCCCCATACCCCCTTCGGTGACCAGGACCTTTGTCATATGCTCTCAGAAAACCATGCCTCTTTCCTTCAGAACACTTATTTTAACTTACAGTTACACATTTACTGATTAAATCCATGCCCTGTCTTGACTGTGGGGACCATGATAGCAGTGGCCATGTCTTTCACTGTTCATGAATGTATCCCCAGCATCTACCACCATGCTTGCTCGCAGCTTGTTAAATGCCCTTTAAATGAATGGCTGAGTGAACCACATATGACTTCCTCTGTGAACACTTCCAGACTGCCCCTTGTGGAGTTGATAACTCCTGCCTCTGTGCTCACCTGGCACTTCTTCGTATCCATCTATCAGTTTCCTCATCTGTAAAATGGGGCTTACGATACATCCCAGTGTTGAAAGGAAGGTGAGTTATGCTGATGGGTCTGGATACACTACAATGGCTGCCATAGAGGGGGTACTCAAAAAATACTTGCTTTCTTGACAGTCATACTTGTTTCTTTTGATCATTAGCACTTTAAAGGTACAGGCCTCATGTCATGCATCTCAACGGCCCTCACAGGGACGGCCTTGCACACAGCAAGTGGGTCCCCATGAATGCCTGGATATGTTTGGACAATGGGACTGAAACATTACCTTACATGGTCCCTGGCTGCCATTTACATGACTAAACCCTTAATTACCTCATCTTCCCCTGAAGCATCTTTTCTGATCCCATAACTCATGGCACTCTCTGGCTAATTCATTTTTGATCAACTGGATTGCTCCGCACTTACATTCCTCTGTAATGTCGCCTCTGGAGTTCCCCTCAGCATTGGAAGGCAGTCTGGCTCATTTGAACAAATTGCTTAACATGTTAAATTAGATTCAACCGTCCTTAGGAAGAAAAATTAAAAAGAAAAAAAACGAGATGAACATCAATTGTCCTCATACCCACGATCTTCCAAAATTGCCTTATTTTACCGCTGACAGCTCCCAAGGCATGTTTGCTTTGTAATTGTGCAGGAGGTTTAAGTAATTTTCGCCGTCACCAGCCAGCACTCCCTGAGAATGTACTGACGGCTTGGCACCAAGCTCACAGCACTGTAGAAACATTGCTGATCTGACGATACGCCTGCTGCAACTGGGGTAATTCATTCCCTGATTGTTAATATCATTACTTTGTCTAGTCATGCTTTTCTCTTTCACTCAGCCCTATCCACTGTGCACCTGTTGAACTCCTATTTATTCTCTAAAGCCCGGCTCAGGTATCCCTGCCTCCCAGAAGCGTCTCCATTCTTTCATAAAAAAATTAATCCTTCCTTTAAATTGGGCTAACTCTGTAGGTTGAACACACTTCTCACACTCAACACTGTGTTTCTTTGTTCATTGTTTCTCTCCCTTACTGAACTGTGAGATACTTAAAAGTAGGTTATTAGTGTCCTCAGCACCTATTATGGTGATTTGTATATAGTACATGCTCAATAAACGCTTCTGGACTGAACAGATAAATTCATTCAGCCAACAAATATTTATTAGACCTACTATGTGCTAGGTGCAAAGAGTAGCTTCTAGATCCTGCCCTCTAAATGCTTGGAGTTATTTTGGGAAATGACATACATATATAAAACATAAAACAGAGTGTCATCAATGGAATCACAGAGGTGGGTATAAAGTACTATGAAAGCCCCGGGGGTGGGGATGGCTACCACATACATAATGAATAGACACGTAACCACGAGGCAGTAAGTCAGTACTTAGAAGTGAACCACCACTAATTTAGAGGAGGGAAAAATTAGTATGACTGGAATGACAAAGGTAAGATTTGGCCTAGTCCTTTGATATTCGGGGTATGATTTGATTATACAAGCAGTAGTTTCTTTCACCATGATCAAGTTAAAATATACAGTATTTATCCACAATA
The DNA here is from genome assembly GCF_000442215.2 of Lipotes vexillifer. NCBI lineage: Eukaryota > Metazoa > Chordata > Mammalia > Artiodactyla > Lipotidae > Lipotes > Lipotes vexillifer. The sequence continues at coordinate 956,716 of NW_006783002.1, forward strand.
AAGAGGATGGATCCAGACTGAAGAGTGTGTGAGGCTTGGGGCAGCTGACAGCCAGCTGGTCTTGATCAAGCACCATGACAAGTGTCCTATCAGGGCTTGCCTTCTGAAACCCAGCTGGCTGAGTTTTAGGGCTTGGACACCAAAGCATATATAACTAAGTACAAATAAAAGAATTCATCCTAGATGTAAGCTTTGAGTTGGAACCTGGTTTGTCAAGTTCCCACAGTGTGGGAAGGCACACACTTCACTGGGCACCAGGCAAGGCCACCAGCCCTCAGAAGCAGCCGCAGAGCTAAAGCAACACGGGGAGCAGTTCAGGCCCTGGCCTCAATCTGGTTGCATTGGCTTTGGGCAGCAGTGGCAGCTTGCATGCTGTCTCCGACTAGGGAAAGGACTCTTGGTGGGAATCCAGCACTGGGATGGTGGTGAGCTTGGGGCGTGGGGTCAGGTGGCCTCTGGGAGGTTCTGAGCACCCTCCATGTACAGACCACCGTGCAGAGAGGACGAGAGCCCTCAGGAACCCCCTCACCCCAGGCGAACATACACGTTCACGGAAGCTCCTCCTTAAAATGACGGTGTTGGAACTACCTGAAGCGGCATCACATAAAAATCAAAGATAGGAAATCAGAAGGCATGGCTCCAAAGTCTGCCAACCTGGTAATACGGCAGAACCACGTGTGAGTTTCGGAAGCTCCTCAGTCATCTTTAGCTGCAGGTCTGGACAAAAGGAAGGCACGGAAGCCTGCTGCTTGACCCCCTTTCCTCCAGTCCGGGCCACATTTGGGTTCCTCCTGACCTTAATAATGCATCACTGTTTTGTAGGAAAAATTGAGCGTGAGGGTGACTCAATCCTGTTCCTTCAAGACCTAGTTCAGAGGCACTTAATCCACCCTGTCTGTATTTCTTTTCTCCTCTGCTCTGTCCTGGCCCTTGCAAGGGCAACTCTGTGCCCATCTCCCCTGCAAGCTGCCAAGGAGGGAGCTCAGACAATCAGGAAGACGAGCCATGCAGGGAAGACAATCTAGCTTCAGTCCAGTTGTTTTTATGGCCCCTTTCCGCCTTTCCTTTAATGTCCCACCTTGTTACAAGAGGCTTCACTGTGTGCGTCTGTGCAGGGCACTTCCGGGCTCTTCCTCTGGACGGGGAAGAGGCCTTGGCTTCCCCAGCGCCTGGAATGTGCCACCAATGGGCTGGATGCCCGGGCATGGAGCAGCGTTGAAGGAGCACTGCAGGGCACACCTCTTCCATAAAGCGCCACTTCCGTGAAGCATTTACTGCTTGTTACTTTTCGGTCCTCATAACAGCCTCAGGAAGATAGTATTAGCATCGTCTTACTGATATAGGAGTGCAAAGCTCAAGAAATAAAGTGAGTTGCTGCGGTTACCTCTTTACTGGGATGAGCTTGCTTGCTGCAAGGAAGATACCAAAACTAAGTCTTTGTGAATAAACCCATGTGTGGACCTGAAATGGAGCCACAGGCTGGTGGAAAGAAAGGTGGCTTCAGAGAGAAAGCATTCAGGCTTTGCATCTGTCTTTTTCATGTAGACTTCCATGCTCTCCGCCCACCTACCCCAGTCTCCCCTCACGCTGACTGGCCAGCCCTTTCCACTCTCCCCATCCGTACCCAGAGGGGCCAGTGCAAGTAGCTTAGCCATTGCCCCCTCGCCAGTTGGGCAGAACTCAGGTGCTCAGATAACTTGTTGGGCTTTGAAAACAGTGACTTTCACATTTGGAAAAAAAAAAAAAAAAAATTCATTATTGTAAAAAGTATATTTTACATCATGAGTAGGTACACACACACATATACATATACACACACACATCATGAAGTAAAGATATAAATTTATATGTACTACTTACAAAAACACACATATATAAATATACACACATACATGTATAAGCATATATGTTTGTTTTAGAAACATATGTAACTGAGAAATATTTCATCAAACCACACTATATACAAAGTACTCTGATATTTTCCATTCTTTTTTTTAACGTATTAGAAAACGTATGGTTCATTATCCTCCAAACTGATTTCATGATCCACTAATGAGTAGAAACCCTCACTTTGAAAAACACGGATCCAAAAGTTGGAAGGCCTCGGGGCTCATTCCTGGCCCCTCTTCTGTTCTCTTTCTCACACTCTCCTTTGGTGAGCTCCTCTAGCTTCATGATACTGATGATACCCAAATTCACACCAAAGCCTGGACCTCCTCCTGCATCCCCAGGCTCCTACAGCCAATGGCCTATTTGACATCTGTACTTGGATGCCCCATGGCATCTCAAACCAAACTCCTGTTCCCATCCCAAGCCCACTCTTCTTGCAGCCTATCCCACTTCAGGAAATTGCAGCTTCATTCTCCCAGATACCCAGGCTCAAGCACTTGGAGTCATCCCTTATACCACTCCATTTCCAAGCCACCTGTAGGTACTCTTGGCTTCAAACTATGTCTAGAAGTGAACAACTCCTACCACCTCCACCACCACTCTCGCTTAACCACCATCACCTCTCTCCTGGATCACTGTAATATCCGCTTAACAGATCTCTTGTTTTCATTTCAGCCACAGTCATCCTTTAAAACCATATCAGACCATGTCACCCCTCTGCTCAAAAGCCTCCAGCGAAGCCCCATCTTATGCAGTGTGAAACCCAAAGCCTTTCCACGGCCTCCAGGGCCCTACAGGTTGGACCCAGTGCCTCTCTGACCTCAGGCCTTGCTGCTCTCCACCCCACTTCCCCTGCTCTCATGGTTTCTCTGCCATACCAGCCACACTCCTCCCTCGAGGCCTTTGCTTGCTGTTCCCACTGCCCGCACCTCTCCTTCTCCTATTATCCACGTGGCTCACTGCTGTAGTCGGGATTCTGAAAACAGAACCAATAGGATGTTTATATGTATAGAAAGAGATGCATTACAAGGAACTGGCTCCCGTGGTTATGGAGGCTGATGAGTCCCAAGGTCTGCAGTTGGCAAGCTGGAGACCCAGGAGAGCCAATGGTATAGGGGGCTTACATGCTCATGACCCAGGAAAAGCTGAGGTTTCAGTTCAAGTCTGAAGGCAGGGGAAAAAAATGATGTTCTAGCTTGAAGGCGGCCAGACAGGAGGAGTTCTCCTTACTGGAGGAAGGATCAGCCTTCTGTTCTCTTCAGGCCTTCAACTGATTGGATGAGGCCCACCCACATGAGGGAGAGCAATCTGCTTTACTCAATCTAATAATTTAAGTGTTAAACTCATCCAAAGACACCCTCATAGAAATAACCAGAATAAAATTTGACCAACGATCTGGGCACCCCATGGCCCAGTCAGGTTGACACACAAAATTAATCATCTACTCCTTCCTTCACCTATAGGTTTCTGCTCAGATATTGCTTAATAAGACTTCCTTCAGCCAGTTATATATAAAGAAACTCCTTCCCTCTCTCATGGTCCTTCAAATCCCCTTACCCTGCTTTCTCTTTCTCCAAAGCACTTATTACTAACCTGACTTATTATATATTTATTTATTATTATTTAAAAATTTACTGTTATCTACCCCAAACTGTAAACTCCATGGGGACAGGGACCTTGTTTTCTTTTCACCCATCTTTCCAGTGTCTAGAACAATGCCTGGCATATAATCACCACTTAAGTAACATTTTTTGAATTAATGAATCATTCTCCAGATAGCCAACGAAGAACTCATTCTTGGACTAGGTACTTGCCCTGGGCCAGTCATTGGCCACTTCTTGTAAAGAACAGTTGCCTTTGTTTCCTGAGCTGGGGGCAGTGGAAGGACTGAGTCAGTTAGAAGGGGTCTCTGGGCACGGTAAGCCCACATATGTTGAATTGGTGTGGACTGTCAATCAGTGTTTCTGTCCTTATGAAGTCTCATGGAAAATAAAGTTACAAGAGTCACAAGAAACTTGAAGACGCTATGCATTTTCAGAGAAGGGGGGATTGATTCTAGCTTGTGGAATAGAGAATCTTGTTGGAGGATGGGTATCCGAACTGAGCCCTGATGGTAAAAGCCAGGATTGGAGATGGGGCTGAGCACGAAGGGCAGGAAGGGCAGATCAGGTTGAGGGACAAGCATACACACAGATAAAGGGGTGGGAAAGTATGTCTGCATGCAAAAATGAGTGAGAAGTTTTGTCCAGCATCGTGTAAGGACCAGCTGAAGACAAATCATTGTCTTGGATGGAAGAACACTGGCACCCTCAGGTGAGATACAATTCAAGCCCCCCCAGGTTCCATTTTCCTCTGCAGTGGTTAAATGACCTGCATTACCCAGAGCACTGCTTCTCCTCTCCCCTCCAGTGGGCTCTGCATCAGTGCAGCAAACGCTTAGAAATCCCCTGGCTTTCCTGCTTAGGACACTTTTGATATTCAACAAGTACAGGTGAGGTCTTCCCTGGTGGCACAGTGGTTGAGAGTCCGCCTGCCGATGCAGGGGACGCGGGTTCGGGCCCCGGTCCGGGAAGATCCCACGTGCCGCAGAGCGGCTGGGCCCGTGAGCCATGGCCGCTGAGCCTGCGCGTCCGGAGCCTGTGCTCCGCAACGGGAGAGGCCACAGCAGTGAGATGCCCGCGTACCGAAAAAAAAAAACAAAACAAGTACAGGTGAGATCGTGGTAACTCCAAGAAGTGATGGGAATTTGTACTTGCAAAATGCTTGTCTCCACATTTGGAGTGCTTAGTTAGTTGATTCTCACATCTCCCACTGTGCAGGGGCACCTGGATAGTCCTCATGGCAGCTTGAGCTTTTCCTACAGATCAGGAACGGGTAGCGGGGCGGAAAGCGTGAGTATTTGACTGAACAATTTGAAGCTTGTCAGAGCCATGATTTTCCTCTCAGTTGCAGAGATGCTCCCGATTTATTCAGACTTGCCAAAGATCTGTATTCTTTTGCACCCGCCTCTTTTCAAAAGTCACCAACTTTTCATCATTTTAAGGACCTCTTGGAAGAAAGAAGAAAGATGAAAAGATGTTCTTAGCTTCTAGGACTCTGACTTTCTCTTTCTCTTTATTTTTTCTTCCTGCCTGTCTCTGTTTCTGTGTCTGCCCCTTTGTCTGTCTCCTCTTCTCTGTGGTATTCTGTCCACTCAATCTCTCTGAGAGGCAGTAGTGTCTACTGCACAGGAAAGAATACTTGAGAAAGAACGAGAACGATTGCAATGTGTGCATCACCAGCAAGTTGCTGAACCTTTTTCTTTTTTTGGGGTACGCGGACCTCTCACTGTTGTGGCCTCTCCCGTTGCGGAGCACAGACTCCGGACGCGCAGGCTCAGCGGCCATGGCTCACGGGCCCAGCCGTTCCACGGCATGTGGGATCTTCCCGGACCGGGGCACGAACCCGTGTCCCCTGCATCGGCAGGCGGACTCTCAACCACTGCACCACCTGCTGAACCTTTCTGAAACTTGGTTTTTCTGGACATATAATGTGGATTTGCCTCAGGATTGGGAAGGCGGGTTGGTGTCACCAAAAGCAAGCAATTCTAGGTTCCTTGTGGGCCCTGTCAAATACCAACTCAGTGGCCCTGAGCAGGTTCTTAATTGCCCCTGACACACACACGCACACTGCATATCAAGTTTCTCACTTGACAGAATGAGGACCACGTGAGGCTGTGGGGAGAAAAAGAAGAGGCAATGACCTAGCAGGGAAAGTGTGGCTTCAAGCTCAGGAAGCCTGGGGTTTGATTCCCACTAATTACTAGCTGTGTGGTCTTGGATAAATTACTAATAATACTTAATAGTCATTGTGCATGTACCACGTGCCAGGCATTAGTCATGTACCAAAATGTTCATTGCAGCTCGATTTACAATAGCCCGGAGATGGAAACAACCTAAGTGCCCGTCGTCGGATGAATGGATAAAGAAGATGTGGCACATATATACAATGGAATATTACTCAGCCATAAAAAGAAACGAAATTGAGCTATTTGTAATGAGGTGGATAGATCTAGAGTCTGTCATACGGAGTGAAGTAAGTCAGAAAGAGAAGGACAAATACCGTATGCTAACACATATATATGGAATTTAAGAAAAAAAAATGTTATGAAGAACCTAGGGGTAAAACAGGAATAAAGACAGAGACCTACTGGAGAACAGACTTGAGGATATGGGGAGGGGGAAGGGTGAGGTGTGTTAGGGCGAGAGAGAGACATGGACATATATATACTAACAAACGTAAGGTAGATAGCCAGTGGGAAGCAGCCGCATGGCACAGGGAAACCGGCTCGGTTCTTTGTGGCTGTCTGGAGGGGTGGGATAGGGAGGGTGGGAGGGAGGGAGACAAAGAGGGAAGAGATATGGGAACATATATATATGTATAACTGACTCACTCTGTTATAAAGCAGAAACTAACACACCATTGTAAAGCAATTATACCCCAATAAAGATGTAAAAAAAAAAAAAAAAAAAAAAATACTTAATAGTCATTGTGCATGTACCACGTGCCAGGCATTAGTCTAAGCTTTTGTTTGGATTATCTCAATGGGTCTTCGTAATCTGATAAGGAGGGGATGATATTATCATCTCCATTTTGCACGCAAGAGAACGGGAGGCTCCGAGAGGCTCACGCCATTGCTCAATGTCAAGGGCTACGACCTGGCAGAGCAGGGAAGCAAGTCCAGCTCCTCTGACTCCAGAGCACACACTCTTGACCGGTGGGCTATCATGACTCCAAGGCTTCACTTAGGCATTGCAAGTCCGCAAGTAGAATTGCTTATACGATAAGTACTAAGTAGTATTTACCTCACGAGGCTATTGCCAGGAGTAAATGAGATGCTACTTACACATGACTTATCACAGTGTCTCATATAATAAAATCCTGTAATAAATGTCAGCAAGTATGTATGTACTACCTCACATATTTATTTTTGGACCATGATGGGGTAAACCCTATATACTGCATGTATGTGAATAAGTGGCAATGACCTTTTATGCACTCTGCAAGTCACACATCACTGTCGTGAGGACACTCCTTCTCGCTCTGGATGCAGACCTTCTATGACTCATTTTCCCCAGGCTCTATCAGCTCCAGTGAAAGTTCCCAGGCCACTTTACCCAGTGATGACAGATGGTTCCAGAACTCTTTGACTTCTGTATTAATTAAATGTGAGAAAACAGAGAGCTCCATGAAAAGACACCTCCGTGGTTTCTTTTTAAACCCTGTACTTCCACCTCAACTTGCAGCTGCACCACTCAAAACCGCCCGTGATAGAACAGTGTTCTATTCATTCTGCACAGTGAGTCACAGATCAGTTATCAAGACTGCACCTCATGTTCCCAAAAGAAATGATGCACCTTGAGAAGCAGGGGAGGAGAAAGGTGAGTCAAGGGGCTTTGAGTAGTTGGTGCAAAGGTAGCAAACACGATGCCAAGCTTTACCCACTCACTCACTCACTCACCAGTCATTTATTAAGCCCTCACTCGGTGCTAGGCACTAGTTAAAGGAACAAGTCCAGTAAGTCTTGCTTGCTGTCCTGGAGGAGGAAAAGGGAAAGGATTTCCCATCCATTGCTTGCTTGCTTTGGGCTGGGCACTGGGCTGGGAGTCTTGAAGATAAGGGGATTGACAAGGGATTCACCCAAGGATCATACAGCTGGGAAGTGGTAGATTGGGACTACTGGTTCTGTCACCATTTTTACCATGCCTCTGCTTAGAGAAGCTCACGTCTAGTGGAGGACAGAGACTCAAATCATTACTCTATGGGATGCTAAGGTTCTGGAAGTTTAGTCTTGCAGGATGCATGAAGCCTGTAGCGAGAGTTCCTAGCAGCTATTGTGAGCTTCTCCACTCTCAGTCTTAGAGAGATTCCTGTGTGTTACCTCAATCCCTGTGTGTCCATCTCCTCAGTTCAACTGCCAAGGAAGGTGGCTTTTTAATTCCCAAGAGACTATGATTCTAAAAGTCAAGACTTCTAGGCTTCAAACTGGTGGTTTTGAAACCCTTCGTAAAAAGCAGCGTAACTTTACCTTTAAACAAAACACCATGTAATCCCAATTTATAAAACAAGTAAAACGGAAGCAACTCTGGCTAATGTGCAGGGCCCGACTCTCCTGACCTTCCCTCAGATGCTGAGGAAACAGGTTGAAAACCACAGCTCTAGAGAATCCGGGTCCTTGGCTTTCTTTTGGCTGAGCAGATCTGAGCTGTAAGGCCCCTGCTGGTCCAGTGCTTCCTTCTTCCGCTCTCCAGGCTCTGTACCCTGCACATCCAGGCCCTTTTCCCTCTCCTAAGACCCTCTTAGACCTTGGCCATGAGAGGTTAAGGATCCTACTAAAAGGATCCACCATGGTAAAATGGTGGCACGACCAACAGTCCCAACCTACCACTCCCCAGCTGCATGATCCTTGGGCCAATCCCTCGTCAATCCCCTTATCTTCAAAGTGGGAATTACGACTTGCAGCCTGGCAGCGTATGGCCCTGGCTCCAGGCCTGGCTCTGACTTTGCAAACTCTCATGTTGGGGCTTCTGCAGCAACGGACTTTAATCTCCACTTTCCTGGCTCCTAGTCTCCACCTAGAGTCCCCATCAAGGCACTAGAACACTTCCCCCCTCTCCTTATCTTCTCCCTTTCCATTTGCCCCTTCATCCCTGGCCCTGAGAACCCCCATTTTTGGGCAGTAACTCACATTTCCTGAGCATGCCCTCTGAGCCGGGCACAATGCCCATGTTTGATACTCACATCAAAGCTGTGAGTCAGGCTTTACTAACTGTACCCACGTCACAAATCGGGACACTAAACCTCTTAGATGGCAAGTGATTTGCTCATGGTCACTCAGCTGAGAAGCTGCTGAGCTGAGCTCACCACCCGGTTCTTCCCGGCCCTAGAGCCCACGTCCAGTCCACGCTCCAGGGGAGCCCATGCCTCCTGGGTCTGGATCCTGTCTTCCTCTTCCTGATTATCCTCTCAGGCGACAGGACCACTCACTGCTTGAAGACAAACAAACTTCCTGCCTGCTTTTCTGAGTCTCAGCTGCCTCTGAATTTTGCTTTGTCTTAATCTGTTTAAGTACTCTCACATTTATTAAGTCCTCAGTACATACTGGGCATGGATTTCAACACCTTACACGTATTAACTTATTTAATCCTTTCAACAGATATATGAGGTAGCCATACTTGTTATATCCATTTTACAGATGAGAAAACTGAGGCCCAGTGAGGTTGACTAAGTCACACAACTATTAAATGGCAGAGCCAATACAAACCTGGGCCTCTGGCTCCAGAGCCTGAATTCCTGTATGTAGCCTTTTGACTGGGCAACTATGTCCTCCTTACCAGCAGCAGAGATGGTAAGACTCAATGATGTGGGGACTCAGTGAGGCTTAGTGACTGCCCCTCCCTGGAGGTGTCAGAATGGTAAATACTCCACACAGCTACTCTGTCATGGGACCATTTTTTATTCAAGCTAATAAATCAGTGATGAGAGCTTTGTGTGTGTGTGTGTGTGTGTGTGTGTGTGTGTGTGTGTGTGTGTGTGTGTTGGGATGGGGAACAAAGATATCTCTGCATATATTACTTGGTAAATTAGCTTTTCCATTTCCATCTAGCTGCATCAAAATATCTTGTTTTGCTTCAGTGAATGGTTGAAGTTCTGGGTTGACAAATAGATTTCATTTCTTGTTCCAAATTTGGTCGATTTATTGTGGTGCCTGGAACCATGAATTGGGAAGGATTCTGCAGTCACATTTGGTCTCAGCAGGAAAAAG
>NW_006783002.1:966419-967844 GCF_000442215.2 Lipotes vexillifer
ATGATCTATTAATAATGTCTGCCATGTGCAAGGGAGGTGAAGGTGATGCATATGAGTAATTTACCTGATATCCATGGACTGATTTCCTATCCTGGCTCATTCTTATCTGTTTTATCCTCAATCAGTGAAATGGAGGCAGGCCTATCCTTATCCTTAAGATGTGACCTGAGTTTTGCCAGGCTTTCCATCCACTTCATGTCTGGATGACTTCGATATAAACACCATGCTGGATGGGGAGATGGGAAGACGGACAGAGGGGTTTACGAAAAAAGTGTTGCTTGAGTGTGTTTTGTCTTGGCATTCCTTCATAATTCAAACAGAGCACAGAAGTGTCTATTAATAGCTCGGAGAATCAGAAAAGAAGATCTCTCTCTATTCAGTTATTGGGCTCATGGCTCTGAGATCTTTCCCAAAGGCACTATTCTGCATCTCATTTTGCTGAAAGTCACAGCAATAAAAACAGCAGCTCCACTGTTCTGGGCTCAGTTTCCTCCCTCAGTGCTCTTGGACCAGGTCGTGGCAGATTGTGAGATCTGCAATATTTTTCCTCAGGTCTTTCCAGAGCTGATTTTTCCTCATCTTTCAGATTTTAATTCATATGACCCTACCTTAAAAAGGCTCTCCTTCAGCACCCTATCAAAAGTCTTCCTTGGCCATTCTCTGTTGTATTATTTTATTTTCTTCATGTCTTGCTTCACTGGCTTGACTTGTTTTTCTTACTGATTTGTTTACTTGTTAAGTGTCTGCCATGTAAGCCCCATTGCTTTTCTCTCATGTTTGCCATGTAAGACCCATTGCTTTTCTCTTGTTCACCACCGTATCACCTATACCTCTGAAAAGTAAAACAAAAACCAAGATTGATGCTAGAAATTCCATGCGTGGTCTTCTCTGAGGTGAATGACAGCTGGCATTTCAGTGTTTGCCGGTGGTTTGGACCATCCAGCACAGGTGAGACAATCTCCCTTGTAGCAGCCTGGATCTCTGAAGTTTCTTATAATCCAAACGTCTCTCTACCCTTGATGATCTTTTCCCACGGTACACACCCAACATACCCTTCCAGCTGGCCTCCAGCCTGGGGTTTCCATCAGATCTGCCAGAGGCCAGGGATATCAGATATCTGGTAGGTTCCATTCGGAGAGTGAATTGTAGCTCTTCACTCACCCAGCCTTCTTGGACCAAACCCAAGAGTTTCATGCAGGCTGGAAGAGCCAGGTGCCCAATTTCTTCCAAAGTGGCCTTATTAATACATTTCTTTGGTCATATCCCTCCCACATCCTCTCCAAAATCTCTAGTGGCTCTCCAATGCCCATAGACCAAAGTATTTAGATTAAGGCATTCAAGACTTTTCAACTCTCTGTCTCTTCTCTTGATTTAAGTCAAGAATCGATGTTGGTTTGTTCCCTGCACAGTCCTCGGGCACACTCT
>NW_006783002.1:967874-987164 GCF_000442215.2 Lipotes vexillifer
CTCTTTCCGCCTTGTGGTCCTTGCCCAGCATCACTCCTTGGGCAATCTTCCTGGTCTCCCTCATCTTTGCAATGGATGATGCCTCTATGGGCCTGCTAGCTACTCTGCACTTTTCTGCATTGCTGCATGCTGACACGTTGATTTTGAAATATATTTTTACATGTTATCCCAAATAATAAGCCTATATAATAACATTTTAAACTATCATCCTAAATAATAAGCCTGGGGATAAGTACTACCTCTAATTTGTTTTTGTATCCTTAGTACACCTAGCAGAGTGTCTGGCCCAGATTAGAAAAGAATGAATAGAATTACATTTTCATTTTTATGAATGAGGGGAAAAAAGATCAGAGCATAAGGGTCTTGCCCAAATCCACGTAGCTGGTTGCCAGGGGAATCAAGATTTGAACATCAATCTCTTATATTTAAATCATACGCCACACACTCAAAAGTCCAAAGGGACCAGGCAGATTACATAAGCACCAAAGCATGTGGGTGAAATATAGTCTGAAGTGGGGGGACCTGTGTATCCAGAAGGAAGGCACCAAACAGCTCAGCTGACAATCGTCAGGTGAGCATGGGAGTCCAGTCTGCAGGTTCCACAGGAAGTTGAAAATCTGATGTGTGAGTGACATCTCACAAAATTCTGAATGTTGCCAACTAGTTCTAATTAAAACCACTGCATGATTCAAACACATCCCCTCTGTGAGCCAGATGAGGCATCAGCCTGCCAGTTGGTAACCCATGCTGTTCATCCCTGTGATGCCGCCCTGGAGATGGGACCATGGGTCAAGTGGCTCAGACTTGTAGAGCAAGAGACAAGTTCCAATTGCCATTGTGGTCAAATTATTTAAAGCCACCGATATTGGGCTGATTTGGGGGCCCTCAAGGTGAGTGGGATGAACATCCTTGAGTTTCACATGGGTGCTCTGAAGTTGTGTCAACTCCAAATGATGGTTTTCCTCATCATTGAAGTTGACCAAGAACTCCAGTGATGGTCTGCAAATGGGCTTTGCTGTGGATAAACGCAAATCAATACAAATTATGAGAGGGGTCCCTTGTTGGACTGGCTGGCTGTCAAGAAAGATAAAGTACTGCGGAACCATTGCAAAAGGGGTATCCCAATTCCTGGCTCTTTGGAAGTGGAAGGCAATGAACTATGTAACAGTTACATACATGGGGCGGGGCTAATGCTCAGCCTTAGAGAAAGTGATCAGCTCTGTCTTAATACAGGCAGAGAATTAGGCAATGAGAGTTTTGGCCATTGACTTGAGCATTCATTTATTATGACAAAATGAGCCAGTATTGACCTGGAGGCCCTACTGCAGGGTATCAGCCTATTAATAACAGGCTGTTACATGCTCTGTGTAAAGGCTGGGGATGAAATGTTGCTGTCCTTTCAAATATGAAGGAAGCAGTGTCTTTTAGATTTGTAGGTTACCATGACCACGTGCGAGTTGGAAACTGGGGAATAAAGGGGGACAGCATGGAGTCAGCATGGGCTCACATCTCAATTCCAGTCCCCACTGGCCTTATAACCTTGGGTGCGTTGCTGAACCCATTTTCAGTCTCAGATTTATCATTGCTAAAAGAGGGATGATAACGCTTTCCTCTCAGGTTGGTTGGGCAGGTGATTTTGTAAATGTCCTTTGCACAGTGGCTGGCACAAACTGCATGCCGCGTGCATATTTATTTCACTTCCCTTCCCAATTTCCACAGCACTTCATCTGAGTCACTTTTGCGACTTGGTTGGCTTTCTATCTGAATTTTATAGTCTCTCTGTCCATGTATTTTCCTCTGTTAGGCAATGGATTCTTTCTGAGCTGAGTTTTCCACTGATTCTTCTGTACATCTTTCACAGGGCCTGCCCATAGTAGGTCTCCAATCCCTATTTGTGGCACTGATGGATTAATGACACAGGAGTTGAAGAAGTCTGGGTCCAGTCAGCAACTTCCCTGTCAGCCATTGCACCATACGCCTCAGGAGGAGCAGACAAACCTGCTGGTCCTGCTGGTACATATGTGCTTTCCTAGATCATCACTTGTTTCAAGTATGGACTGATGGCCACTGAGCATGGAAGGAGAAGCTGTAATATCCGTGACTGAGGGTGCGAGGTAGAACCTAGGAGTCTTCCTTGAATACACGACTTGTGAAATGGGCCATGGGGGATCAGGGAAATTTTTCTAGGCAGAAAATGAGGAAGGGCATTCTGGGCAAAAGAACCAACCTGTGCAAAGTTATGCAGGTGTGAAAATATAGGCTGTGTAGCTAGAGGAGGAAGAGAACTGGACTTCATGAGTACCTACTACATGCAGGAGCTTTATATCTGTTACTGCACTTCATGCTCTCAGTTGTCTTGCTAGCGAGGCATTGCCCTTCTTATTTTAAGGGGAGGAAAAAAATAGTGATCAAGTCTAGTAATTTGTTCAGAGCGCAAAGCATGAAAGTGGCAGGGCTGAATCTGGGGCCCATTCTCACACCCATGGCGCATGTGAGGGGCAGGGAGCAGTGGGCTAAGGGACTGAAATTCACTGGCAATTCCCAGCACACCTTCATCAACCTCAACCCTGAGAGTGAACACTGTGTCTGCTTCTCTGAAACTGTACTCTCTTTCAGTTTTGAACATTTCTGATGAGTTTGAAAAGTGATCCTCAAATGTCTAGCAAGAAGTGGGTTTGGGCATATACAGAGAGAGATCTGTCTTCAGTCATAGGGTTTGTTTCATTTTGCAAGTTGTAGCCAAATTGCTTGAGCTATTTTTATACTTGGATTCCAGACAGCTTGCTGAGATTCATATTATCTGATTTGGGGTGTTTTTGTGCAAAGCTTTTTTTATTTTATCAGGTGCATTTCACTCTACCACAGCCCAGGCTAATCGCCCCTCGTGATGCCTCGGGAAATTGGGTTGGCAGCTTGCAGAGGCGCTGGAGACAGGCATTTCCATAGGCGTTGTTAGTCCAGGTGCACAGGGGCTCCTGATACAGCGTCTCTGGGGATGAATTTGGGAGACCTCCTTCTATCTGATGTAATCATCTTTTAGATTCCGTGGGCTTCTGGGTTTCCGACGGGCTGGCAGGCTGAGTTGTCATGGTAGTTTTTTCCTAAGTTGAGCGCCATCCTCGGTGTGACTTTATTAACTGGATGTGGACATTTCTTTCAATAAAGGTGTGTAAATAGATGGGTACTCAGCAAACCATGTAAACTCAGGAGCTTAGACTTTGAGGGTCACACAACCTGGACTTGGAATCCTTCTCCTCCCTTTACTAGTTGTGTGACTGCAACGGGGAAGAACAAATCTGACTCCATATTGGATACGTTTCCTTCACTTTGAATCTCTGTATTCTATTGCTTTTGCTACAAGTTAAGAATGCTGCCTATAGCCTGAAATATACAGGAGAGTTCATTTTCAAGGCTCTGACCTTTAACTTTCCCCATCATATAGAGAGAAAAAGTTGCAGAACAGAGAATAAAATTTGTCTTTTTGGAGGTTTACAGGAACATCATGACCTGACCTATGTGGACACCTGCGAAAACAAAGGATTCCAAGAGTTTGCAACAATCAATCACACACCCTCTCCCCTTTTAGTATAAAAGAAGCCTGAATTCTAACTTGGGTAAGATGGTTTTCTGGGACCCGAGTTCACCATCTTCTCACTCTCCTGGCTTTCCAAATAAAGTCACTATTCCTTGCCCCAACAAATTGTCTCTCAATTTATTGGCCTGTTGTGTGGCGAGCAGTATGAGCTTGGACTTGGTAACATGACAATGGGTGAGCATTTTAACCAGTGCACACCTTAGTCTCCTCAACTAAAACATGGTAATATTAATACCTTTCTTCTAGGGTTGTTGTGGGAACTATACAAAATGGCATTGTAAAGCTCTAAGTACACTTCCTGGCATATACCACCCCACTCCCGAACCCCTGATTGGGAAAGAAGTTAAATAAGTGATAAGTAATCAAAGCGTTATTTTTATGCCAAAACAAAGACATGCTTTAGGTAGATATCAAAATTTACATGACATTTTAAGATTTATAAAGGAAACTTCCAAGAAATTTGAAGCTTCCGGCAGTTGCCTTGAGCTAAGCTTGCAGATCTCTAGAGGGAGACGGTTTTGTCTATTGTAGAGATTTGGTGGAAAAATTCAAGTACAGATCAGGTCCAGTCTTCCAACCATTGAAAGAAGAGTCTAATCGCCAGCCATAGATGCTGTTTACACATTTTAGTTGCCCCTTTCCTAGGTGGAATGCCAAAATTATCTCTGTGAATAGTTATGCAATCACTTCCTTGACTCGCAGAATTATAGAGAACTCAAAGAGAGCCTTTTTTATGCCACATGCACCTCGCTCTACCGGCCACTTGCCATAATTGGTCCAGGACAGTTCTGGAAATAGGTTTTCTGCTCGGCAGGAGACACAGAGAAAATTGTTTCCACAGGTGGTGATAGTTCAAGTGCAAGGTGGCTCCTGGTAGAACTTCTTTAGGTAGGACTGGAGACAATGGAATTTGCAACATTCTGGGTGAACACGTTGGGTTTTCCATAGGATTTAGAATGGGATTTTGAGATGTTAAGGGGCAGGAGACCACCAGAGGACCTCTTGGTCACACGGTGTTGAACAGACTGGCCAAATGGGGAGGCTTGGGAATCTGTGTCTGAGCTCGCAGCTCAGATCTGGAAGCCTTGGCCAGTCACTCAATCTTTCTGAACCTCTGTAAGGTAGGCCTAATGCTAGTAGCCACCTTGTCTGGTTGTGGTGAGGATGAAATAAGAGAAGCACGTAAAGCTCATGGCAGGGAGCTTGGCCCAGGATTAAGCCCTCAACAAAAGGTAGCTTACACCTCCCATCACTACGGCTACCACAACTAAACTAAACAATCATACATGGCTGACTGTGATCTTCCACATATGTAACACACTGCCTATGCTTCTTTCATGATTCATGCTGCTTTCTCCTTTGAATTAGCAGAATTTGTGTCCCTGTCATATCTCCTGTAAGTCACCTTGAGCCCAGTGACCTCAGACAATTTACGGCTGTGTCCTTCCAGCAGTCAGCTCAGGGCTATGTCTTGGTTCAGATCCCCAGATAAACCCCTTTTGCTGCCTATCTCCCCGCCCCCACCAAAAAAACAGAACACTTTGCAGTGATGCTTTCTTTCTCTGTCACTAGCTGTTCTCTGACTTAGTTGGAGCCTATAGACGTAATATCTGATGCTGATGCAACAAGTTATATTGCAGTCATTTGAACGTAGGAAAAATACATGTTGAAATGTTAGTGAGGAATTGACTTTAGCTCCATGTTTTCATGGAGTTGGGTTTACTTGTATCTGGGACGTTCAGTCCTGATGCCTGAACGCTTTTACAAAGATGAAAACTACCCCTAGGCCCCCCATTAATAGATAGGGTGTTATGGCCACCTTTCCGAGGCTGCTTGAGCTGTAAGATGTGCACTAGATCTGGCTGTTGCCTCAGAGTCAGCCCCCAGAAGTTTCCTTCCTGCTGACAGTGTATTGGGGACGAGCACACTGCCGGGACATCTCCACAGCCCCTTCACTATTGCAAGAGTGAGCAGTATGTGTCTTGAAGTGTGAAAAGCAAGATCCTTGACTCTCTTTTCTGGCCAGAGAGCCTCCTTTTTTCCTTCTTGGGGCCTGGCGAAGACAAGAGGGGTTTTAATCCTGTGTTCTTTGTGTAAAGCCCTTTATTTAGAGGGAAAAAAGTCTGCATCTCAACTTTTCTCTGGAAATAGAAAGTCAGTCTCTGACGGGACAGATACAGGTTGGCATTTAGTACTCAGTGATGTGTTTGATGACCTGGTATTGTGGAAAGGACGTGAATTTTAGAATTAGGCAGATCAAGATTTGGATTCCTGCTCTGCCACTGACTAATTTAGGCAAATCACTTCCTAAGCTTCACTTGCAAAATAGGGAAGATACCATCCACCTCTCAGGATTGAGACAATTTAATGAAATCACGTATTAAAATCACCTAGCAGCGCTTGCTTGCCCCCCGGTGAGTGCTAAACAAGAGTTAGTCTCTTTTGTTCCTCTTTTCCTTTGTGGCAAGGAAATAATTAATGTGGAGACTGCACTGGACGCCGGGGTAAGGGAATTCTGATGCGGGCTCCGCCACAACTGCTGGTGCACCAGGGGATGTAGTACCTTATCTTTCTAGATGTCAGTGTTCTCATTTTTAAAGCAGATATTAGGGAATTTGTCCGTCTAGCGTTAGCATCCTCGATTTGACATAGACCTTCTTTAAGGACAAACTAGCAGTCTGCTAAGAAGATCCCACTTCTCCGCTACTCCACGGCCACTTGCTTTTCCCTCTGCTACACCAGCTAGATCACAAGTGTCCAAGTCGGTTTTCCCTCTGCTGTGTATCATTAACGAATCCAAGTCAATTCAGAAATCTGCTGCCTAGTTATCTCCACAGTTCAAATAATTCTTTTCAAAATGATAAAACTGGGTCTTCTGTCCTATGCAGAACAGAATTTTGATTTTACCCAATTTCTAGCACAGAATCTTCTATTAATCTCTAGTTAACTATGATCTCATTCCCTCAAATCAGAGACATGTAGCACCCTCTTGCTTTGCATATTCTACGTGGACAGCATCTATACCAAGAAGCAGAATGTTTTGACAAGAACACAGGGTTTGTTTTCCAAAGCTGACCCAAAATGTTCACTTTCATGATTTGTTAGCCCTGGGACAGTGGGCAAATCACCACCTCCTGAAACCTCTGTGTCCTCACCAAGAAGATGGGGACATAGGAAGATAACACCTTTCAGATCCATCTCTTAAGGCTACTCAGAAGATTAGAGTAACACCATATACGTAAATGGGGCTTTATGAACTATTTTTATATGTGTGAAGTCTCTTTACCCTTCTGAATCTCAGTTTCCTCATCCGGAAAAGGGGTTGGTTAAGTCATCCTCAGTGAAGATGCTTAATGTAGTAGTTGGCACAGATGCGCACTCAGAGAATGGCAGCTTTTAATAATCAGTGCTGAATCTCATGATAACCCTTGACAACTGAAATACGATTATAATACCATTTTACACATAAGGAAAGAAAAGTGCTGTGTAAAAGTTATTATAATAGTACTCATCACTACAATGAGTATTTTTAATGTTTGGGAGCCAACCAGAGCTAGTTTATACACATCTTCTGTTCCTCTTCTTTGATATCAGTACCATGGGACTCAAAGCATGAAGCATGCTTATTAGCAATTGACAGTTTACTGAAATCAAAGAGGAATCAGCAGAGAATCCACTTCTAAGAGATGCTGTCAGCACCCACCATGGAGGATCCCTTTTACTGAGTGTGTGCTGCCCTTAGGGACTCCCGGCTGCTCTGAAGCCCAGTCCTTGTCAGTGTGGTTTTTGCTGCTTTCTCCATAAAAAGTAATATGTGACAAGCCTTCCGGGGGCAGGAAATAGTTTTGCACTAATGAGTTTGTGCTTCACTGATGCTTTTGCATTAAAATCATGTTAACTGTGCCCCCCTGATTATCATCTCCAAATCAATTTATTAATTAACTCATTTTGGGAAATCGCAATTTAGCCAGTGCTCTCCATCCAGCTCATTAGCATGTTACCAGGACAGAGAACATAGATGTCACTGAAATCCCTCCTTACATGTTTAGCTTGTCAGGGCATAGAGTCTTCTTCAGCCCTGCTGGTTTGCTCATTCACTAATTCATTGGATAAAGAATTATTGAAAGGGTCCCATGTGCCTGACTATGCTTGGTCTGGGGAGAAAAGATGCAAGGCACAGCCTCTGCCTCAAGACCATCAGAAGGTTGGGGGAGTAAGACTTGTGATTGGCCACAAGTGCCAGGGGCCTGTTTAGGGTCCTGCAAGCTTAGATGACCCTCAAACCAGGCACTGTCTCAGGAGCAGGCATCGCCTTTCAAAGTCACTTCTGATTCAATGGGAAATAGCTAAATGAGTTTCTGTAGGGACCTCTGAGATTATACAGCCCAACCTCCATCTTTATAATAATGAAAATATTAGTAACAATAAGAGATAACAGGACTTCCCTGGTGGCACAGTGGTTGAGAATTGCCTGCCAATGCAGGGGACATGGGTTCGAGCCCTGGTCCGGGAAGATCCCACATGCCACAGAGCAACTAAGCCCGTGTGCCACAGCTACTGAGCCTGCGCTTTAGAGCCCGCGAGCTACAACTACTGAGCTCGGGTGCCACAACTACTGAAGCCCACGTGCTTACAGCCGGTGCTCTGCAACAAGGGAAGCCACCGCAATGAGAAGCCTGCAAACCGCAATGAAGAGTGGCCTCCTCTCACAACTAGAGAAAGCCCACGCGCAGCGACAAAGATCCAACACAGCCAAAAATAAATAAATAAAATAAATTTATATTAAAAAAGAGATAACATTAATGGATTGATTACTGTGTACTAGGCACCGTCCTAAGCATTTTCTATGCAGTCACTCAATGATAATGACTTAATAACTCATTTAATCAATGATAATAATTTGAGTTAGAAATTCATCTAGTCTTCACTAGAATCCTATAAGGTAGGCACTAATAGTCTCTCCACTTACAGATGAGGAAACTGAGGCAGGTTACACAGACTTGAACCCAGGCAGTTCGGCTCCAGACTCACATAAGGAAATGAGAACCAGTACAGGAGGTAACTGGCCCCAGGTCACCTAGTGAATAGTGAGAACAGAACTTGGGCCTCCCCTGTGGCCAAACTGACATCCTTTGCCCTGTTATTTGCTTCCAGAAATTCCAACCTCTGGATCAGGCCACTGTCTCCTGAAGGTTCCCTGTAAGATATAATACAGACTGTGTGTGTCTTGAGGTTAGGGTCCAGGTCTCAATTTGACTCTGTATCTCTAGCGTCTGGCATATAATACTCACACAATTGATATTTATGGATTGGTTCTATGAATGTGTAAATATTTAGGATTTAGTCATTTGGTAATACAAAGATCTGATCCTAGAGAAGCTGCAACTTTCCAGCTGCGTAAGTGTGAATTCTTTCTAAGCCTCAGTTTTCTGCAAAATAAACCTGAAAATAACTTCCAAGGGGCATTTGTGAGGTTAAATGAAATGAAACTGAAAGTGTCTCATGAAAGGTGCATCAGAGGCTTAGTCTCCAGAGGCAGAGCCATGACTGATGCATATCCTGTGGTCTCAGCAAGGAGCCACTCCATAATGGTCAGTCGGTGTTGAAAGAGTGCACAGAGCTGAGGATTTCCTTTCATTTCTGGTGTCCCTGCTCTGGGTCCCAAATTTTCACACTCTGGTTCATTTCTCCTTCTCTACCGCCTCCTCTCACCATATATACAATCATCTTACACTTGCCCTTCTCTGTTTCTCCCAGTCCTGCTAATAATTCATATTTCACACCCATTTCCTCCATAAAACCACTGCCGCTACTTAGAATTTCTTCTCTCTTTTTCAGGCATTTGTTTTTTTGAGGGCAGGACCCCTGTCATTCATCACTTTATTCTCAATGGCTCATACATTACTTGGAACCAAATAATGATAATAACAATGATGATAATGATAATAATAATAATATGATCATAGCAGCTGTCATTTATTGAGCACTCACTCAAGACACTGCAAAGCATTTTACATGATTCATTTCATTTACAGCCATGAGTTGGTGAATTACCATTCCCATTTTACAGAGGGTAAACGTTAATGAATTAGCAGGACTCGGACCTCAAAAGTCGTAACAGTCACCCAACTAAATATTAACTGGACTAAATTGGAGGGGAGGGGGAAGGTTGAAGCAGATTGAACTCTTCCTTCTCCTCTCTCCGTCTGTGTGTGTATGTTTTCTTTCTTTTTTTCACCTTGAGCATCAAGAAAAAAGAATCCTAGTTCCTAGAGCTCCCAGGCAGGCATGCGCATTAATATGAGCCAAGCCCAAGGAGGTGCCATGATACCCATCAGGCCTTTGGGGGCTGATGAAATGAGGATTTTTCTGTGAGGCTCCCATTTCCCTTCTTGGAGAAATTTGTGACTCGGCAGCATCCCCTCTTCCCTCAGATGCAGGAGGGACCTGGACTCCTATCCCGTCCCCCACAGCAATCATGGAAACCCAGTTGAGTTGTAAATTAATATGCAGTTATGATCTTGGAAAGTGCTCCAAGGAAACCCAAAAAGGGCTTAATTGTGTGGTTCTTTCCCTTGTGCTCATCCCCAGACAAATGCGACGAACCACTTCCGATGAGCTCTGGCCTCAGACAGCACAGGGGAGGGCGCTGTGACCTCTGGGGGTGAAGGGTGCTGCCATCTGAGGTGTAGTGATGGGAATTCAACCTGACAAGTATTTGCTAAGCTTCAGGCGAAATTCATACCTTTAAGGAACTCACAACTAGAGGAAGAGATAGGAAAAAAAAACAATACAATACAAAACAACAAACTGGACTGCAACTAAAATCAAATGTCCTAAGTCTTCCCAAGTAGGATTCTTTGGAACCCTGTCAAAGGCTGGGAGTTCAGCCTATGTGGGAGAAGGTGGAGAAAGGCGGCCCAGCGTTAGTGCCCCACAGTGTTAGCTTGAGCTGTGCGGTGTACATGTCAAGGTTAAGACCCAGAATTGAGATTATAGGGAGGCATCTTTAGACTCCACCCCAATAATCAGTATTCTCATGAATCTCCTACTGCCCACCATACACAACAATAATGTCCAGATGCATTAACGATTTAAATGAAAAAAGGAGGGAAATTAGCAGCATATTTGTATAACCTTGGAGTTAGGGGAAACTTCCTCAACAAGACAGGAAATTTAGAAGCCTAAAAGGAAAAAATAAGTATATTTGAATATATAAGCAGTGAAAATGTGTGCACGTCAAGACACCATAAACAAAGGCCAAACCCTGCACCACGCTTCCCGCCCCCAAACCCCAAACAACAGTCTGCAAAAATATTTGCAAAGCATATGAAATAAGGATATAGGGTCCTAGGTTAATGTGCCTGTAGACAAAGTGCCTTTACAAGTTGACAGAAGAAACCCAGGCAACTTAATTTTTTAAAATGGGCACAAATTATACACAGCAATTAATGGGAGAGAACATCTAAATGGCCAATAAGCATGTGAAAGATGCTCAGTCTGGCTAGTAGCCAGAAAAATGGAAATTAAAGCCACAGTGAGATGCCACTTTTCACCATCTAGACTGGCAAACACCACAGATGGCAAAAATAACTATTTACACAGAGGATGTGAGGCAGCAGCAGGTCTCATGCATGGCTGGTGGGAGTATGATTTAGTGATGGTTTTGGAAAGTTACCTGACAATATCTTTTAAAATTAATATCACACAAACCATTTAACCCCAGATTTAGAAATCCATCCTACACCTAAAAATATTGGTATGTAAGGATTTACTTTTAACAAATTTTTTTTTTTTTTTTTTTTTTTTTTAGCAAACAACATAAAACATTACCAAACAGACCTGGAAACAATATGGATGCCCATTAATGTGAAAATTGTGAATAAATAGTAGTACATTTATACCATGGAATATTACACAGTTATGCTCTAAGAGTTCATTGTGTATCTTTGTATAAATTTTGACTTGGGGCACTCTCACATGGTACTGATAAATGAGAACAGCAAGCGTAATGTATATGTTATAATTTTGAGGGTAAAAACAAATGACAACAACACTATTTGTACACATACGTATATTTTTATGGCTATGAAGAAAGGTGTGGAAAAGGGAGTGGAGCGGGCGATGAATATTTCACTTTTTCATCGTTTTCATTGTTAGTTGGAATGCACATAAATTGCTTTCATATTTTAAAAAACCTGAAATAATGGGAATACAGAATGAGAACGAATGAATAAATTATAACAGTTAGCAAACAGACCCAGGGGATGGGCTGGCCACTCAGGAAGACAGTTGGAAGAGACTGGTGGACTGCAAGTCAGGATGCCCGCTCTGGTTGGGGGATTGAGTTGAAGACACCTGAATGCCCCTCTAGCTCGAAGAAACCTTGGCTAGGTTAGGGGCAAACCAGGACAGTGCAAGGGCACAGCAAAGTGATGAAGGGGAGACTTCTGAAGCGGAAGTGGCTCAGGCAGAGGCCATGCCACAATGGGGGCACGAGGGTGAGGCTCCAGGCTCCCATCTTTGATGAGCAGGTGGTGACTGGGGCCTGTAAGGGAGCAGCTTTGGACTGTCTGTAAGAGCCCTTGGATGGCAGGAATTGTAGTGGGGAGGAGTATAACCCACCGAGTCCGCAAGCTCTGGGCTGAAAGGTCAGTGAGAGATGGTAGCCAGGCGGAGGGAAGGTTTAAGCTTGGACACACCTGAGCTCATTCACAGAAAGGGTGCCGATGTGAGCAGATAATCTACTCACCGAGGTGTGCTAAGAGGCTGGGGGTGGGGTACTGTGCACAGTAAGAGAGTGTCTGAGTTTGGCTTGGGGGCAGAGCACTTGATCTCTGAAACAAGACAGCAGGAAAGGGAAGAAAGGAAGGACTTTGTGTTGGATGGTTATCATCTCTGGAGACAGGCAGATCGTGATTCACAATCCAGGGGACTAGCTCTGTGGTCCTATCTGTCTAAGCCTAAGTTACACTTATTAAATGGAGACACTTAATGCCCACTCCTTGTAGATATTCGGAAAAAAAATGCACGTCATGACTGGCCCATAGTTGGCACTGAATACATGACAACTGCTCCTACTGCATAAGAGGCAGCATAGCATGGAGGGGAGGAGGCGGAACTGGGAGTCAGACGGACAGGGGCCAGGATCCAGGCTTGGATGCTTGCTAGCTGGTAACCCTGCAGATGCTAAGGGAGGCTGGTCTCCTTATCTGTGATGGGAGCTCTGCATGTCAGGTTGTTGTGAGGTTCAGAGAGAATGTTTGGCGAGTAACACGCCTGGAACAAAGAAGGTGCTTAACACACAGAAGCTGTTACTGTTTGTTTTTCTCATCGTCCGTCTTATGGCAGGTGAGGTCATGGGGTGACGGTCTTTGCAGCCCATTAGGAACACTCTGAGAAATTCACAAACACTTTTCCCAGTGGCAGAGAGGCCCTGCTCTGTGAACATGATGTGCTCTAGCTGGTCTCGGCTTCCTGGACATGGGAGTGGGCAAGGAGACAGAAGATGGGGACCGAGAGGAGTAAGGAGAGGGTGAGGCTGGCTGCCCCCTTTGATCACCACCCCCTACTCTTTCTTGTAACTACACTTCTTTGTGAGCATTTCTCTTTTATTTATTTATTTAATTTATTTTAACATCTTTATTGGAGTATAATTGCTTTACAATGGTGGGTTAGTTTCTGCTTTATAACAAAGTGAATCAGCTATACATATACATATAGCCCCTTATCTCCTTCCTCTTACGTCTCCCTCCCACCCTCCCTATCCCACCCCTCTAGGTGGTCACAAAGCACCGAGCTGATCTCCCTGTGCTATGCGGCTGCTTCCCACTAGCTAGCTATTTTACATTTGGTAGTATATATAAGTCCATGCCACTCTCTCACTTCGTCCCAGCTTAACCTTCCCCCTCCTCGTGTCCTCAGGTCCATTCTCTAGTAGGTCTGCATCTTTATTCCCCTCCTGCCCCTAGGTTCTTCATGACCATTTTTTTTTTTTTAGATTCCATATATATGTGTTAGCACACAGTATTTGTTTTTCTCTTTCTGACTTACTTCACTCTGTATGACAGACTCTAGGTCCATCCACCTCACTACAAATAACTCAATTTCGTTTCCTTTGATGGCTGAGTAATATTCCATTGTATATATATGCCACATCTTCTTTATCCATTCATCTGTCAGTGGACACTTAGGTTGCTTCCATGTCCTGGCTATTGTAAATAGAGCTGCAGTGAACATTGTGGTACATGACTCTTTTTGAATTATGGTTTTCTCAGGGTATATGCCCAGTAGTGGGATTGCTGGGTAGCATGGTAGTTCTATTTTTAGTTTTTTAAGGAACCTTTGTGAGCATTTTTGACATGTAAAGATTTCTTTGCATCTGTGTGGTATTATATGGAACCAGCAGGAGACAGGGGTCCAGGTGGACCTGCAATTTGCTCAGTTGATCGCTTGCTTGCTGGATGATAATGAGCAAGGGGTTTTACAAGCTTCAGACTCCTGTCTGTAAGATGTCTAATGATTTGCACTTCGAGATTACATAAGCGTGAGCTGATACCGAGCCGGGCGCAGAGTAGGTGTTCAGTAACTATAAAGTTTGTTTCTCTTGGCTGCTAATGAGGGCCATTGTCTCATTCATCTCTGATGCTTCACAGCCAAGCATGAGTCCTGACCCAAAGAAGGTACTTACACAACAATTCACAAGTCAATGAATCAATGAGTGAGCAAATGAACTACTGAAGGCTTATGGGGACAATGTCAAAATGGATAATCCCTGCAGGTATTGGTCCACTGTAACACAGCCATGTGGTTCTGGTCTCGTATGGTACCTAAGAGAACTTGCTCCCTGCTATCAGAGGCAGTGATAAATGGCAGATTATTTTACGGCCAGCAGTAATTAGACAAGAGGGTCACTGGAGTCTCTCAGCTCTCTGGGAACATTTATGGGGCTCAGAGGGCAGCCATTTCCTGCCGCCCTTGCATCTGTGCTGATGCCTGGATCTGTGGGCCTCACGGACCCTGTGCTGGGGGAGAAGGCCAGGGTAGGGCTGCCGTCACTGCCTACCACAGCACATCCTAGGCCCGCCAGACCATTTGAGCAGGGGCCCGACTTCCCAGACAAATAAGCAGGATTTATTAGCTGTATGAGCTTTGCCAGGTCCATCCCCTTTCCGGTTCTCTCTTCAAAAAAATGGGAAGTTTACCTTAAATGACATTTAAGGCTCTTCCCACTTTTGAAATCCCATATCTGTATGGATCTTTTTGAAGCAAGTGTAATATTTAGCTTGATTTTGGGTCAGGAATACCCACCCACAAGAGACAGTGCCTGTGCAGGTTTTCTGGAAGTCCCTTCTGGAGCCCTCAGATGCTTATGGATGCTGTACTTACTTTAACAAGCTCAGCTGGTGATTACGATTACATAGAGCAGAACTGATTCTAAAAGGAACCCCGGTGGTCTTCTAGTCTAGAGCTTATGATGTATCACTGGCCAAGTTTGGCCATGGAAGGGTTTTGTTTGGCTGCCCTCTTTCTTAAATGTTTTAAAATCCCTTATTATCTTAACACACTTCCTGATTTACTAATTCTTTTTTGTGTGTGTGTGCAGTACGCGGGCCTCTCACTGCTGTGGCCTCTCCCGTTGCGGAGCACAGGCTCCGGACGCACAGGCTCAGAGGCCATGGCTCACGGGCCCAGCTGCTCCGCGGCATGTGGGATCTTCCCAGACCGGGGCACGAACCTGCGTCCTCTGCATCGGCAGGCAGACTCTCAACCACTGCGCCACCAGGGAAGCCCCCTGATTTACTAATTCTTATCGCCAATCTGCTCCTTAAGGCCTTCGAGTCTGTAACTCTTGAAAGAAAAGTCTTTTTATTTTATACACAAGTTATCAACTAAGAAGGAGGGAAGGTAACTTCAACAAGGGGCTTCAACAAGAACTTCTGACTCGACCCCAGGCTTTTTCTTCCACAGCGATCTAGAGATACAGCTCAAGTATGTATGTGACAGGGATGGGCAGGCCTTTGACATAAGCTACCTTGGGGGGTGTCTGATAGTAGAGTTCTCCTTGAAGTAGATTTCAATGGGAAGAACAGAGACTTAGAACAAACAACGTGTCTCACATGGTACTGGCCTCAGTTTCCTCCTCTATAAAAACGGATGCTCCTAATCTGCTCTCTACCTTGAAGAGTTTTGAGGGCTTTAAGTAAAACAGTGCCTGGACAGGAGCCTCAACGTACTCAGGACTGAGGGACATTTTCCCTGGAACTGCCTGAATATGGCCAATGGGTTGACTGGATCTTACTGTTCTAATCTCCCGAATTGAAATCATTACATGCATTCTTGCTTTCAGGACAGTGCAAAGGTGGAGAATATGGGCGATTTACAGGAAGATGCACACGAACACTTTGAGCTCTCTACCAAGAGAGACTTGGGAATATCAAGGCAAAGGCCCTCACGGCAACCTCTCTCCTTGTGGCACCCGTGCCTGAGACAGCCTCCTGCTAGGATGGACCATGGGCTTGACTCAATTTCCCTGCATTTGCATACTGCAGAAAAGCATTTCTTTTCACAGTCTTACCCTCTCTAGGCTGAGAAGCATTTTCCTTTGCTGAAAAGAGCCACTGCAGACGCATCACCATACTGACAACACATTCTCTCACCCAACAGATTGGAGTGATCACTTAAAGGCTCTGAGTGAAAGCTCAAACTTTGGATTGATCCAATCATATTGTCTTAAATTGCATATAAAAATACAGTCCATGCAATATTAATACACTAATGAATAATACACTAACTATTTGAAGCGTGCCGACCCACCCAAGGATTTTTCATCTCCTGTATGTTTCAGCAGAGACACTTAGTATATACGGAATAACTGTTAGGATGATGAAAATGATAATAACCATGAAATAACTATAGAGGAATTTTACCTGGTGGGGAAAAACATGAAAGGCAATTCTCAATTAGAAGTGAGAAATGGACACCTATGATCCAGGGATGGGTCTCTGCTTTTGGTGTATCACAGGCAAGGGCAGCTGCAGCTGTGTGGGAGTATATGTATAACACAACCTCATGTGTCTAGTGCTGTCAGAGGAGGTGGTATCGCACAAAAATGGAATTTCTTGACATCAGAAGTAAAATGGTGAGAGGCAGAGGATAAGGACTTTGGGGACAGCTGGCCCTGGATACAAGTGCTGGGTCAGTCACTTAATTGCCCTGTGAACTGTTTCAGGCTTCTAGTTTCCATCAGGAAAACAGGATAATGATTACCCTACAGGATTATGGTGAGGATGAAAGCATCATGTATATGAAGATGTCCGGATCAGGGCTGGAGACCTGAGAGGTGTTCAGCAAACTGTTTCCTTCCCCAAAGGCTGGTTGATGGTAACTGCAGAGGCTCCACAAACCTTAGTTCCCTTTTACTTACACCTGAAGCCTGAAAAATCCAGAGACTTTTTTCTTCTTATCTGTGAGTTTGAGAGTACATCTCAGACTACTGGGGTTTGGGGATCTCTGATCTCAAAACAGAGAGGTGTTACAGCACAACTACATCCAAATATGGATACAAAAGCATGGAAGGTGTGCCAAACGCTCTACCAAGAAGCGACCCTGTCGACAAGCATTATAAACTTTTTTTGAGGCAGGAAGTAGATTTTAAAAATCCATGATTTGGAGGAAACAATTTTAAATGGGATTTATTTTGTGAGGAGTTGTGGATTTTTTTCTCAAAAAAAAAAATAATAAGGGCATTCATTCATTCATTCTTTACTGAGTGTTGACAGTGGGCTAGTCACCATGCTGTAAACACCTAATCCAAGGAGGACGACAGACCCATAAACTAGCTGACTACTTAAACATAGTTAAAAGCTAGAAGAGAGGATAGAATGACTGGTGAATTCTGACACCTGTGCTGAGGGACTCTTGGGAGGAAGTGGTATTTAAGGTAAAGAAGGTTGGGAAGTGCGTTGGGGCTTCTGGCATAGAGTTAAACTGAGAAACGCATAGGGTCCTCCAAAGACTTTGGAGAAGGGTAAGGGTCGTAAGGTGGTGTCAGGGTAGAGGACGTGATGTGCTGTGTGCACATATATGTATGAGGGTGCTGGTGCTCATAGTGATGCTAACACTAGTCTTCTATTAGTCATTGGCTGCCCAGTGTGTTCCAAAGCACTTTGCAAATCAGTCGCCCATGTTGTCTCATTTGGGCAACATAACTGCCCTGCAGGCTATGCAAGGTTGTCCCCATTTTGCCTTTGAAGAAACTGAGATTCAGAAAGGTAACGACTGGGCAGTGCTGTACTTGGAATTCCATTTTGTCTTCCTGGTTCAAAGGTTGTGTTTGAGCTCTACTGAATTCCAAGGCACTGTTTTAGAGAGGTTGCAGGAGAGGATAAAACAAGATCTTGCACCCAAGAAAATAGTTGAGAGAGGAAGACTTGATGTGAACAGAAATCAAGAAATCAACAGAAATCAATTTCTGTGAACAGAAATTTTAAGACGCGATCAGTTTCAACCTGGAGGCAGGTGAGCTGCCAGGTTCATGGCTGGGGTGAAGTTTAACAGAGAAGGGGCTTTTTGAATGAGGTCTTGAAATAGGGTTAAGGCTTTAGCAAACTCAGAAAAGGAAAGGGCACACAGTCAAGGGGAACAACAGAGTCTGGGAAGCACACATCTAATTCTTGTTCAGAAACAAATCAAGAGGAAGACAGGGCTTCCCTGGTGGCGCCGTGATTGAGGGTCCGCCTGCCGATGCAGGGGACACGGGCTCGTGCCCCGGTCCGGGAGGATCCCACATGCCACGGGGCGGCCGGGCCCGTGAACCACGGCCGCTGAGCCTGCGGGTCCGGAGCCTGTGCTCCACGTACCGCAAAAAAAAAAAAAAGAAAGAGAAAAAAAAGGAAGACAATGTGAGTAGGGAACAGGAGTAGAAGAGACTGGAAAGACCTTTTAAACGTGGCTCCAGGACACCAGGAATTTTTTGCCACTTCCTTTTTTGACTAAATGTGACACCTTAGTTAGGCAAGGCTTTTGACCTTCTTTATTTAATCTTTTTTTTCCTCAACTGTCAAGAATGGTCTTAAGGAAGATGGCGGAGGAGTAAGACGCAGAGATCACCTTCCTCCCCACAGATACACCAGAAATACATCTACACGTGGAGCAACTCCTACAGAACACCTACTGAACACTGGCAGGAGACCTCAGACCTCCCAAAAGGCAAGAAACTCCCCACGTACCTGGGTAGGGCAAGAGAAAAAAGAATAAACAGAGACAAAAGGATAAGGACGGTACCTGCACCAGTGGGAGGGAGCCGTGAAGGAGGAAAGGTCTCCACACACTAGGAGCCCCTTCGCGGGCAGAGATTGCGGGAGGCGGAGCGGGGAGCTTCGGAGCCGCGGAGGACAGCACAGCAACAGGGGCGCAGAGGGCAAAGCGGAGAGATTCCCGCACAGAGGATCGGCGCCGACCGGCGCTCACCAGCCCGAGAGGCTCGTGTGCTCACCCGCCGGGGGCGGGCGGGGCTGCGAGCTGAGGCTCGGTTGCGGTTTCGGTCGGAGCTCAGGGAGAGGACTGGGGTTGGCGGCTTGAACACAGCCCGAAGGGGTTAGTGCGCCACGGATAGCCGGGAGGGAGTCCGGGGGAAAGTCTGGACCTACCCAAGAGGCAAGAGACCTTTTCTTGCCTCTGTGTTTCCTGGTGCG
>NW_006783002.1:988950-1041802 GCF_000442215.2 Lipotes vexillifer
CCCACCACCACCCCAGCCTCCCACTTTTCTTCCTAAGGAAAGCTCTAAAATAGAGTTTCAAAGGTTTCAACTCTCTTAACCAGTAGGCCCCCGAGATTCTGCCTTTTTGTGGGCACATGGCATTGACCTTATCTGCAGATCATCTCCGTGGATTATGTTTTCACTAGACATGCCCCTGGGGAAAAATATTGTCCAAAAAAAGGTCCTGTTCTAGACCCACCCAGAATGACATAATATTAAGTGTTTTCCATCTTCAACAGTGATACTCTTTTGAGAACTCACAGCCAGTTTGAATTTAGCTAAGTCCAATGTTTTCTTTCTCTTTTTGGTTCATAATTTCCCAGGGGCCTGCTACCTTCGTGCTTAGCTGAAAATGCAGCATTCTCCAGCAGAGAATGCTCTCTGGTATATTTAAAGCAATTAGGTCCCGGGACTTCCCTGGTGGTGCAGTGGTTCAGAATCCGCCTGCCAATGCAGGGGACACGGGTTCGAGCCCTGGTCCGGGAAGATCCCACATGCCGCAGAGCAGCTAAGCCCGTGCGCCACAGCTACTGAGCCTGAGCTCTAGAGCCTGCGAGCCAGAATTACTGAGCCCATGTGCCCCAACTACTGTAGCCCACGTGCCTAGAGCCCGTGCTCCGCAACAAGAGAAGCCACCACAATGAGAAGCCCGCGCATAGCAACGAAGAGTAGCCGCCGCTCGCCGCAACTAGAGAAAGCCGCGTGCAGCAACGAAGACCCAACGCAGCCAAAAATAAATAAACTAATTTAAAAAAAGAAAAAAAGCAATTAGGGCCCTGAATGAGAAGTTCAGTTATAGACAAAGATAAAAGATCAAATTTTAATTAGCTATGGAAATATTATTTTATTAAAGATAGAGTAATTATAAATTATTATAAAGTTATTTTATAAATTGAAAAGAAAAACAAAACCTTTCATTTTATGGGCTCTGTCTATATTTTGCCTTTACCTCATCATTTCACTTAATTCTCTCAAACACTGAGTTGAACGCTCTTATTCCTGTGTAAGGTATTTGCAATTGTGCTACAAATAGGTGACCAACTAGGGCTGAGGGGTTTCTTGGGATGTGGGACTGGCAGCTAAAAGTGGGCAAGTCCCAGGCAAACTGGGACAAATTGGTCACCCTAGAAACTACCCATCTATTTAGTAGCCTAAAACAGAATGATCATTTCTCACAGTTCTGTGGGCTGAATGGGTGGTGGTTCTGCTGTTTTCACCGGAACTCTCCATATGGCTGCTTGGCTGAGGCTGGATGGGATAAGATGTCTGGGGCCTCACCAGAGATGGCTGGCCCTCTTCCTCCATGGAATCTTTCATCACAGCACGGGGGCCTCAGGGTTCCACAGGGTAAGTGTGGAAGCTGCAGGGCCTCTTGAAACCATGCTCAAAAGTTAAGTATTGCCGCTTCGACCACATAGAGTGATGCAGACTCAGCGCCAGCCCAATTCAAGACATGAGAAAATAGACTTCAACTTTCAAAAAATCTTATTGAAAGATTCATTATTGATGAATTGGGAGATTGGGACTGACGTATATACACTAATATGTATAAAATGAATAAGTAATAAGAATTTGCTGTATAAAAAAATAAATAAAATTCAAAAATTCAAAAAAAAGGTAGAATATATACATTATGTGTAAGGAGTGAAAAAATATCACTAGAGATCTACATCATTAGAAGGATTAAGAGAATATAATAAACAACTTTGCTAAAAAATTTGATTACTTTCTTGAAATGGGCAAATTCCTTGAAGACAAAAACTCCAAAGCTCACTCAAGAAGGAGATTACTTGAATTAGCTCTATGTGTGTTAAATAAATTTAATTAATTAAAAAAAATCTTATTGAAAGATAGTGGACATACAATATTATGTTAGTTTCATGTGTACTACATAGAGATTTGACTTGCATACATTATGAAATGATCACACGAGAAATCTAGTAACCATCTGTCCACATACAAAGTTATGACAGTATTATTGACCATTATTGTGCTATACATTCCATCCTCAGGCTTATTTATTTTATAACTGGAGGTTTATACCTCTTAATCCTCTTCAGCTATTTCACCCACCCTCCCCTCTGGCAGCCATCCATTTATTCTCTGTATCTATGAGTCTGTTTTCATTTTGTTTAGTTTTTTAGATTCTGCATATAAGTGAGATCACATGTGGTATTTGTCTTTGTCTGACTTATTTAGTATAATGCCCTCTAGATTCATCCATGTTATTGCAAATGGTAAGGTTTCTTTTTTATGGCTGAGTAGTATTCCATTGCATTCCACACTTTTGATGGGAGGAGTTGCAGAGAATATGGTCATTTTTAGTCCATCACAATCCCCATCATATACATGAGATTCAGTAAATTTAAGTAACTTTTCCAAGACTACATAGCTCTTAAGTGGCAATTCGAGCCTTTGAACCCAGGTCTGTGTGTTTGAAAAACCCATGAGTTTTTCTGGGTTTGAGTCACCATGCCCTGGTGGGGTATAACTACAACATTCGATAATCCAGAGAGCAAATGGGTATTTTCCTGCAGTGCTGGTGTGGAGTGGTGGAGAACGGAGAAAGAGACATAGAAGCAGTGATCTGTGATGTCTGGATTACTGGCATCACAAGTTTGTCCAGTCTGTTTGGAGAATATATTTGCCTGATACTTGCCTGATTCTGTAAATATGTTCGGGCTCCTGCTGTTCTCCTGCCCCGTACTTGAGTACAAGCTTATTTCTAAAAGTAAATTCTTCAGTGGGACTCAGATATTCTATATTCTTGGCCTTGATGTTTCTCTTTCTCTTATGCATTGTAACATTCTTTTTCTACATAAGCCTTTGGATCATCTACAGTTTGAGAGTTTGAAAGACAGTTGTCCCAAGTCGGTTGTTTTCAAAGAGTGGGGGGTCCCTGAGTCCCTTTCAGGGAGTCCATGAGGTCAAAACTATTTTTATAATGCCAAGGTATTATTTGCTTTTCTCTGCTTTCATTCCATCTAGGGTGTAAAGTGGAGTTTTCCAGAAGCTAAGTAATGTGTGATACTGCAACAGATTTTAGTGGAAGCAGATATGAGAATTCCACTCCTTCCTACTAAGACATTAAAGGGACTTGAAAAAAAAAAACTAATGAAGTCTTCTCTTTTGTTCCTTTTTTTAAAAAAAGTTACTTTTTATTAAAAATGTATTTTTATGTTAGCATATTAAGAGTTTGCTGTGATTTTTAAATTAATACACAAATATTTTTAAAGTTTCTCATTTTGTTTCTCATAGTAATAAAATAAATTTTAACTTACTTTTAATTAAAAATTAATAATAGTCACAGAAGCTCTTTGGAGTCCTCAATTTAAGATAGAGTTCTGAAAGCAAAAAGTTTTCATTATTTTATTAGCTGCCATTTGCAAAGCTTGGGCAATTTGCTCTCTTTTAATCCTCCCAGCAAACCTATCAGGAAGGTACCCCATTAATCTCCTCCCAGAGGCATAAACTAGGGCTCAAAATCATTAGCCACACAGCTTGCATGCTGTGCAGCTAGAATTTGAAGCTAGTTCTATCTGACCCCAAAATCAAACTTGAAGGAATCAGTAACCTCCTTGCATGCAATATACCTGTTGCTTTCCTGGACAGAGAGGTTGAAGCAGAGGTCAAGAAGACTGGATGAATTATTTGAGATGGCTCAGGCAGCTAAAAGCCAAGACCTTCTGCTGTCTGTTCTACTCCTCATAGGGACTTGTCCTTTCAAATGGCAATTCCTTTTGTGAGAAAGGAATGCCTTCAAATTCAAATGATACTATGAACCTGGTGGAGGTCTGTTCCCCTTATAACAGGCATTTCTAATAGCACAGTATGCAGACTTTGCTGAGCACTCAACAAGGAAGAAACGTTTGTCCAGTTATCACATTCTAAACTGCCAAAATACATGTGCATTGCCTTAAGTTTTTCAATTATGTTACAGGTCAGCTTGTGCATTTTATCTGTTCGACTCTCTTTTGTAAAACAATTACAATGGTAAAAACAAAGAAACTATTGAGTACTTAACTATGCGTCGGTCACCGAGAGGAAGACTTGATACCAAGGTCTCTCTGAATCCTCACAAGAATACTCCCAGGCTGGCAGTGGGGTGTCCTACCTGCTTTACAGATAAGGAGATGGGCTTGCCGAGGGGAAGCTACTTGCCTGAGGTCACCCAGCTAGTAAGTAGGCGGTGAGTCAAGTATCAGACCCAGGTCCGGGTGGTTCCCAGGCTAAGATTCTTAACCAGCATGCATTGCAAGATCCTAAAAGGCAATGTCAATCTGTCTGTGGAAAGGAGTTCCCCAAAGTAAACTTGAAGTAGCCCAGGTAAATTAGGAAAGGGTCACAATTTTATGGTCAGAGATTTTAAGGAAAAACCAAGTGATGCAACCTCTTCATGTAATAAGAAAACAGATACAATTCTTTAATTTTGTCCTTAGCTTAACCCTTCACTAACATCCAGCAGCTCGGAGTGTACAGAGAAAGGCAGTAAATTCCTCATCTGTATCCCAGTGTGCCAACTGTTTTGGTTTTAATTGTGTCAGGTGTGTCTTCCTTCTGCCTGGAGGTCCTTCCTTAGGTTTGAAAATATCATGATCACATCAACAGTGTGAGAGGTGGTGGGAGAGCTGAGGTTCCACATGTGTCAACAACAGATGTGCACGTCTCCTGGAGCACTGGAAAAAAGAGTAATAGGAGTTCCCTTAGGGCTGTGCTCCACGTGCCCCAGGAGGGGATAAGGACGAAAGCCTCTGTAATTTATATTGACTGCTGAGGTAACCAGGTGCTTTCAGCAAGCATTCCAGTTGCAAATTTGGGTTTTAACAACCTTCCCAACAACCTCTGATTCCTCTTAAAAGTTCAGGTTGCAGAGATATGGGAACATATATATATGTATAACTGACTCACTCTGTTATAAAGCAGAAACTAACACACCATTGTAAAGCAATTATACCCCAATAAAGATGTAAAAAAAAAAAAAAAAAAAAGAATGGTCTTAAGAACTGTCATGAGGTTAAGTCTGACTCTATGTCAAAAGCCATCAGAAGTCACTGATGGGAAGGCATGCTGTCAGACTGGGGAGTCATACTGTAATGAATAATAGCAGCTTGGCCCAGGGCAGTAGGTCACCATGGCAGGGAGAGGGGAATGAACTAGACTCACATACCTACCAGAGACACTTCTGCATCAGGCAGCAGACACCTAGCCCATTCCTGAAACTCACCTCACAACGACCGAAACTGTCACTGTTTAAGCCTTTAGCAATTTAGGGAAAGTTTTGGGCCCTATGGCATTAGTAGACCACTTTTTGACTGAACCAATTAAAACGTGGATATGCCACTATTTGTGCTCTGTGATTCAGGTAATGCTGTTTTGCCTCCCTGGATCTCAGTTTGCCTATCTGAGGGAGGAGGAGATGTTCCCTAAGGTTATCTACAGATATAATGGTCTGTGACAATAGAAAACGACAGTTCATCCAGGGTTACCTGTGCATGGTCAACATTTCTCAAAATATTGTTCCATGGATGCTAATATGTATGAAGCAAAAGTCAGAATTAAACAAATAAAAGCAGACAAAGGAAATATTAAGGAGGAGGGATTCTATGGTCAAACTGGGTTAAACAAAATTAGACAGGGCTCTTTACTGTCTAACTTATTTATCTACATATCTAAAGCTTATTTGTCTACATAATCATTTTCTCCCAGAGCGAGTGTACAGCAGATCATACTTGATGAAATAATACACTAGGCTTGACCTAATGAATTCAAACCCTTGGTAAGTCTTCCTGAGGCTCAGAACCAAGCGTGATGCAGTAGGGAGGCCCTGGACTGGGTGTCTGGGCCCCAGGGGGGACCATGTTTTAAGTCTAGTTCCATCCTCCTTCCTGTTGTGTAACCCTGGGCAAGTCATTGCCTTTCCTTCTCTATAATTAAAATGAACGGGATGAAATGATCTCTGAGGCCTCTTCTAGTTCTAATATTTTATGAATACATAGTTTTCTGTGGCTTATTCATTCATTCTTTCATTCACTCAGCAAACATGTGTACACCACAGGATGCGTGCTCGTGACTGGAGATAAAGATCAAAAAATACATCCACTACCTGTCCCGGAGGAAGTCCCAGACCAGTGGGGGAGACAGACCCATGCCCAGGCAGTAAGAGTCCAGAGTGATCAGTGTTTGTGTCCAAGGGTGGCTCAGAGATAGCAGCTCACCAGCCTGGGGGAGGGGATGGTTAGAAGAGGCTTAGTGGAGGCAATGTCACTTGAAGGATGAGTAGGAATTAACCTGGGGGTGGAAGGAGCTCTGCATGAAGGGACATTGTGGATAAAGGGATGGAGGGAAGAACGAAGGAAACACATTTTGGGAACAACAAGAGCAACGTCATCAACAATAAAAGCAACAATAACAACAACAGCAACAGCAGGTGTGATATTTCAAGCAAATATTAAGTGTCAGGCAAGAGCTAAATGCTTTGCACCCAGTAGCCTCCAATTCCCACAACCCTACAAGTAGATATTATCCCGATTTTACAGTTGAGGCAATAACACGCAATTCGTTTTGCTTTGTGGGGATTTTTTTTCCCCCAATACAGTTAACTTTCAGCGAATCTCAACAGATCCACCCACTTCATCTATTACTCACGTCACTTTCAGTTCAAGACTGATCTCTTCCTTTCATTTAAGTTACTTCTGGCTGTTTCTTACCAACTCTAGAGAGGACACAATGCATAAACCCCTTTCAATGTTAGCTTAAGCAAAACATTAAGATGCACAGGGGTCGTGATGCATTTTCAAACCCAAAATAAATGATTTGCAGATTTTTCAATCAACAGCTCTCCCTTCCATTGGGGTGGATCATTGTGATGAGGGCTTAATTAATTCAGTTGTCCTTCCTGAAGGAAAGGCTTGGACATTTTTTATATTAATGCATTCATTCATCAATCACTTATTGAAAACCTATCCCATGCCAGACAGTAAATAAGATACTCTGGCGATTACCTCAAATCCCCCATAATTCAGTGAAGGTGGTACACTTTCCAGGAAGTCTTTCTGGCTCCACCTTCTCACCCCCCACCCCTGCAAAAAGCTGGGTCAAGAGACCCTGTGCTCCCAGACCGCCCTGGACCTTGCTTCACCATAATACTGGACAACTGTCTATTTGCTTATTTGTAATTTTTGGTTTGGTGTCTAGGTTATCGTCTAAGAGGGTGGGGATGGTGTGTGTTAGATTAACTGCTGTATCTCCAAAGCCTAGCACATGGCCTGGCTGCATTGTAAGGGTTCAACAAGTAGTAGTTGACTGAATGGATGGCCTTTCAGCTCTAGAAATACTGAGACTATGTCTAACGTTTTAAAAATCCCAAGTGCTTACAAAGCTATGTGGAAATAGTAGGGGCTCCTTAGATATTTGTTGAATAAAGTGAATGACTACAAGGTGAGAGCTATGCTCTCTATCCCAAGGAGATTATTATCTAGCAAGGGAGATAGATTACGTGTTGTTGACCAGCATCCATCTTCTCTGTGAAGCAAGAGGACCCCATCCTTCCCTACTTGTGGGCCAAGTTGTTTGGATGGGGATCCACCCCTGGCTATGGAGAGAGAGAGCTCAGTCCAAAAATTGATTCATGGAGAAAATATGAGCCCTATTTGGGGAGAGTGCTGGAGGGGACCCTGGCTTGCACTGCCATTGGAAGTAAGGATATGAGACTTGGAGCTTCTGCTACTATGAGGGAGGCATGCTGAGAGTGGAGCCAACCCAGAGGAAGGACGGCCAAGAAATTGCCCTAAGCCGAGCTCAGGGCCAGCATCGTTCCCTTTATTGCTGACAGTGGTGTGAGTTGGAGTTATCAGTCATTTGTAACAGAGATCTCCAACTGATAGAGGCACGGGCCCATGACATTAAAAAGAAGGAAGATTCTCGAGAGATGCGGAGAGAATTCAGGATAATGATCACCTCAGCGAAGAAAGAGCTCAGGAAGCAGGTGGAAATGCTCACCTCGTGCCATCAATGCAAGCGATCACTTTGAGCACTCAGGTCAGACTCAGTTGGAGATGTTTGCATCAGGCCTTGAGAGATAAAGAGGATTTGTCCATCAAGTAGGTGAAGCAATTCCAGAAGAGGACACAACAGGAGCAACGTTATGAGCCCAGAGTATAACGAATAATTGGGGCTAAATATCTGGGTGGATCCTGAGATCCATCATAGGCAGGGGCAGGGGAGAAGCAAGGACAGGTGACCAGGAGCTGGCTCACAAAGCCCTTGAATGGCAGGCACTGCAGACGAGCTCTGCAGCAAATCTGAATTTCTCTTCCTGGGGAGTATGGCATAAAGTGGTACTGCCCTATGGAATGCCCATGGCTTGTCTGCCAGGACCCACAGAGAATCCCCTGAGTCCAGCCCAGACTTTGGGGATCAGAAACAGAGCCCTATCCGCCTCTGCTTTATGACAGATACATTTCCCTATCTCTTTCTCGATGTCAAGTGAAGATTTCTGACTGCCTATTTGTTAGGACTGGGAGGGAAGAAAACAGTCAGGTACCCATGAAAAGGCCCTTTCGAAGCCACAGATCTCAAAATGAAAACTGCATCCTAAAGATATATTGACTGACAATGGGAATGAACCAAAGGAAGGGAGATGAGGAAATAATGAGAAAAGTAGTGCTGTGAAGATCCTCTTCACTTGTCAGGGCTAGAAAGGAGGAATGGGGCGTTGGAAAGTAATACTTCCAAACTGGCAACTGGGCACATCTCTGGAATTCCACTCCTATCTGAGGCAGAGGATGGGTTTTCATCTCCTCCCTACTCTGCTATCTGGACCAAAGTGGGTGTTTCAGGCTGTTTCTACTCAGCTCAGATTCAGTAAGAATTTAGGCAAAACGAGCCTTCTATGGAAGGTCAGCTTCGCAAGCGTGCCGTCTCGTGGGCCCCATGCTTATACAGACCCCGAGCTCAGTTTAATGTTCTGCTGGCACCCTCTTGAAATTCTTAGTACTTTTTGAACAAAAGGCCCTGCATTTTCATTTTGCACTGGACCTTGCACATCGTGTAGCTTACTTTGCTTCTTTTTCTCTGAGAACACAGGAAAGAGTCAGAGGTCACTGATTCGGATCCTCTCCTTTGGCCATCCTGGGTGGCAGGAACCTGCTTTCCCTGGGAGGTCTTACATACGCCAGCACCTGCCCTTCCCTTTTCCTTTCCTCTATTCTCCCTCCCTTAGAAAGTGCAACCTCCACCTCAGTGAGTCTAAATCCTCCCCACCGCTCAGGAGCAGGTAGAAACGATACTGCCTCTATCACGTTTTCTCTGATTTCTCTTTTAGATGTATTTCCTCTTTCTTTGTCACCTTATGCTGAACTTTTGTCACTTTTCTGTTGTATTATGGTTACTTTTGCCACGTGAGATGAAGTCAGCATAAGCTTTTAATTTTTTTTTTTTTTTTGCGGTATGCTGGCCTCTCACTGTTGTGGCCTCTCCCGCTGCGGAGCACAGGCTCCGGACGTGCAGGACCAGCAGCCATGGCCCACGGTCCCAGCCGCTCCGCGGCACGTGGGATCCTCCCGGACTGGGGCACGAACCCGCGTCCCCTGCATCAGCAGGCGGACTCCCAACCACTGTGCCACCAGGGAAGCCCCCAGCATAAACTTTTAGAGGGAAAGTCCTGGTTGCAAATAAGTGACCCAGGACGTCACAAACTCTCCGAGTCTCAGCATCTTCAGTGGTAAAATGGGAGGCAGAACGGTGCTTTGTTCAGGGTAACAATATGTAACTGACATACAAATAGAGGGCTGCATCTCTGGCTTGACCAGGACAGTCCTGGTCTATGCCAGTCACCCAGATGTAAATATTAATAGTGCCCCCTTTAGCCACAAATTGTCCTGGTTTAGATGACTAAGTTCGATGGCTCCCTTGTTTCACATTTAAAAGTGCCCAGCTAGGCATCTGACATATTACATAAAGATGCTCAATACAAGTTTGCTGAATAAGAAGCTTAAAAAAATGTTCCCTTCCCTCTGCTGTGTGTGTGTTAGCATTTTTGTATCTCTACCAAACTTTACAGATTTATAATTAACGATAAACTATGCAGAAATTCAAACAAAACAACAACTCAAAACACCACATGATGGAAAAAATGACAATAGCACCACTTTTATCGTGCTTCTGATTTTCCAAGTATGTGGTAAAGGGGTCCTGCTGATCTTTTATCTCCATTCCAGCGGCCCATGTGTTTGTCAGTCAGGGGCCCAGTGGCAGGGGGACTGTGACTGATTTTATTTTATATTTATGCTGAATAAATTGATGCTAATGCAGACCACACTCCTCCATCTCCCTTGGGGAAGTCTGGAGACTGGGAAGGGAGCCCCTCTTTGTGCAACTCTGAGCTATTTAGTGAGTATCTACTGTGTGTCCAGTGCCAAGACCAACCCTTTATACCGGCTACAGTGAGGTCCGTGTCCTCTTACAAGTGCTTCTGGGGTAACTGGCTTCATGGAATTTTGCTTCAGCAGGTACATTCCCCTCTCCTGCCATCCAGGGAACATCTGAACTGTGGAGCTGGTTGGCATGACCTGCCCAACTCTCTGGCCAGACCCCTCAAAAGACCCTGTTATAAGAGAAATGTATCAGGAAACGGAAAGCAGGGCATTCGGATCTTGTTTATTGGGCCTGAAACTTTGCCTTTGCTGCTTTTTTGTTTTTGTTTTGTTTTACTTTTTTAATTTATATTTTTAAAATAAAATTTGTATATATTTAAGGTATACAACATGATTTGATATACGTATACATAGTGAAATCAATACTACAGTCAAGCCAATTAATATATTTATTTCATCACATAGTTATATATATATATATATATATATATATATATATATTTGCTTCTTTAAGGAATGGGGCGTTGGAAAGTAATACTTCCAAACTGGCAACTGGGCACATCTCTGGAATTCCACTCCTATCTGAGGCAGAGGATGGGTTTTCATCTCCTCCCTACTCTGCTATCTGGACCAAAGTGGGTGTTTCAGGCTGTTTCTACTCAGCTCAGATTCAGTAAGAATTTAGGCAAAACGAGCCTTCTATGGAAGGTCAGCTTCGCAAGCGTGCCGTCTCGTGGGCCCCATGCTTATACAGACCCCGAGCTCAGTTTAATGTTCTGCTGGCACCCTCTTGAAATTCTTAGTACTTTTTGAACAAAAGGCCCTGCATTTTCATTTTGCACTGGACCTTGCACATCGTGTAGCTTACTTTGCTTCTTTTTCTCTGAGAACACAGGAAAGAGTCAGAGGTCACTGATTCGGATCCTCTCCTTTGGCCATCCTGGGTGGCAGGAACCTGCTTTCCCTGGGAGGTCTTACATACGCCAGCACCTGCCCTTCCCTTTTCCTTTCCTCTATTCTCCCTCCCTTAGAAAGTGCAACCTCCACCTCAGTGAGTCTAAATCCTCCCCACCGCTCAGGAGCAGGTAGAAACGATACTGCCTCTATCACGTTTTCTCTGATTTCTCTTTTAGATGTATTTCCTCTTTCTTTGTCACCTTATGCTGAACTTTTGTCACTTTTCTGTTGTATTATGGTTACTTTTGCCACGTGAGATGAAGTCAGCATAAGCTTTTAATTTTTTTTTTTTTTTTGCGGTATGCTGGCCTCTCACTGTTGTGGCCTCTCCCGCTGCGGAGCACAGGCTCCGGACGTGCAGGACCAGCAGCCATGGCCCACGGTCCCAGCCGCTCCGCGGCACGTGGGATCCTCCCGGACTGGGGCACGAACCCGCGTCCCCTGCATCAGCAGGCGGACTCCCAACCACTGTGCCACCAGGGAAGCCCCCAGCATAAACTTTTAGAGGGAAAGTCCTGGTTGCAAATAAGTGACCCAGGACGTCACAAACTCTCCGAGTCTCAGCATCTTCAGTGGTAAAATGGGAGGCAGAACGGTGCTTTGTTCAGGGTAACAATATGTAACTGACATACAAATAGAGGGCTGCATCTCTGGCTTGACCAGGACAGTCCTGGTCTATGCCAGTCACCCAGATGTAAATATTAATAGTGCCCCCTTTAGCCACAAATTGTCCTGGTTTAGATGACTAAGTTCGATGGCTCCCTTGTTTCACATTTAAAAGTGCCCAGCTAGGCATCTGACATATTACATAAAGATGCTCAATACAAGTTTGCTGAATAAGAAGCTTAAAAAAATGTTCCCTTCCCTCTGCTGTGTGTGTGTTAGCATTTTTGTATCTCTACCAAACTTTACAGATTTATAATTAACGATAAACTATGCAGAAATTCAAACAAAACAACAACTCAAAACACCACATGATGGAAAAAATGACAATAGCACCACTTTTATCGTGCTTCTGATTTTCCAAGTATGTGGTAAAGGGGTCCTGCTGATCTTTTATCTCCATTCCAGCGGCCCATGTGTTTGTCAGTCAGGGGCCCAGTGGCAGGGGGACTGTGACTGATTTTATTTTATATTTATGCTGAATAAATTGATGCTAATGCAGACCACACTCCTCCATCTCCCTTGGGGAAGTCTGGAGACTGGGAAGGGAGCCCCTCTTTGTGCAACTCTGAGCTATTTAGTGAGTATCTACTGTGTGTCCAGTGCCAAGACCAACCCTTTATACCGGCTACAGTGAGGTCCGTGTCCTCTTACAAGTGCTTCTGGGGTAACTGGCTTCATGGAATTTTGCTTCAGCAGGTACATTCCCCTCTCCTGCCATCCAGGGAACATCTGAACTGTGGAGCTGGTTGGCATGACCTGCCCAACTCTCTGGCCAGACCCCTCAAAAGACCCTGTTATAAGAGAAATGTATCAGGAAACGGAAAGCAGGGCATTCGGATCTTGTTTATTGGGCCTGAAACTTTGCCTTTGCTGCTTTTTTGTTTTTGTTTTGTTTTACTTTTTTAATTTATATTTTTAAAATAAAATTTGTATATATTTAAGGTA
Organism: Lipotes vexillifer; assembly: GCF_000442215.2. Taxonomy (NCBI): domain Eukaryota; kingdom Metazoa; phylum Chordata; class Mammalia; order Artiodactyla; family Lipotidae; genus Lipotes; species Lipotes vexillifer. The sequence continues at coordinate 1,001,913 of NW_006783002.1, forward strand.
TACAACATGATTTGATATACGTATACATAGTGAAATCAATACTACAGTCAAGCCAATTAATATATTTATTTCATCACATAGTTATATATATATATATATATATATATATATATATATTTGCTTCTTTTGTGGGGAGAGCACTTGATATCTACTCCCTTAGCAAATTTCCAGTATTCAGTACAGTATTATTAACTATAGTCATTATGCTGTACATTAGATCTCTAGACATATTCATCCTATGGAACTCCAACGTTGTACCCTTTGACCAACATCTCCCCATTTCCCCCAGCACCCCACCCCTGGTAACCACCATTCAGCTCCCTTCTATGTATGTGACTTTTTTAGATTCCACACATAAGTGAGATCATGCGGTTATTTTCTTTCTGTGTTTGGCTCATTTCACTTAGCGTAATGTCCTCCAAGTTCATCCGTGTTGTTGCAAATGGTAGGATTTCCTTCTTTTTTAAGGCTATGTATGTATATATACCACAATTTTTTTATCCATTCAGCTGCCCATGGGCACTTAGGTTGTTTCCAAGTCTTGTCTATTATGAATAGGGCTGCAGTGAACATGGGAGTACAGATATCTCTTTGGGGGTATTAATTTCATTTCCTTTGTGCATATATATATATATATATATATATATATATATATATATATCCAGAAAAGGGATTGCTGGATCATACGTTAGTTCTAGTTTTAGTTTTTTGAGGTGTTTTCCATAGTGGCTGCACCAATTTACATTCCCACCAGCAGTGTACAAGGGTTTCCTTTTCTCCACATCCTTGCTAATACTTGTTACATTTTATCTTTTTGGTAATAGCCATCCTACTAGGTGTGAGGTGATATTTTATTGTGGTTTTGATTTGCATTTCCCTGATGATCAGTGATGTGGAACACCTTCTCATGTACCTGTTGGCCATTTGCATATCTTCTTTGGAAAAATGTCTATTTAGGTACTTTGTCCACTTTTAAAATTGAGTTGTTTGGTTTTATGATATTGAGATGTATGAGCTCCTTGGATATAAACCCGTTATGAGATTCATGGTTGACAGATATTTTCTCCCAATCCATAGGCTGCTTTTTCATTTTGTTGAGTGTTTTCTTTGCTGTACAGAAGCTTTTTAGTGTGACGTGTTACCACTTATTTATTTTTGCTTTCGTTGCCTAAGCTTTTGGTGCCACATCCAAAACATCAGCGGCAAGGCCAGTGGCAAGGAGCTGCTTCTCTGTTTTCCTCTACAAGCTTTATGGCTTTAGGTCTTACATTTAATCCATTTTGAGCTGCTTTCTATGTGTGGTAGAAGGTAAGGGTCCAATCTCATTCTCTTGCATGTGGATTCCATGTACAATACATGGTGGATTCCGAATACCATTTATTGAAGAGCCTATCCACTCCCCATTATGTATTCTTATCATACGTAGTATGAGAATGGGTTGGAATGATTGGATTAGAAATGCAATGGGGCTGACCTAGACTTTAGTATGATCTTGAAATGTCTGACAGGTATTCTACCTTGCTCATGAATTAACTAAACAGTAAACAAATCTATTAGTTTCTTATCTAATTCATAATGAGTGTCACTGCGGAAAGGATCAACTTTAAACAAAACTGACGGCTGTCAAAATTGATTTCCCCACGGACTAGATTAGGTGCTTCTTCTTGACACTCCCTTGAAACTTCACCAGTGGTCACACTGCTTTCTAATATATGAGCTTAAGTGTCTCTCTTGCCAACAAGACTGGAAACTTACTGAGCAAAAATTCTTGTTTTTGTGTCTATGTCCAGTTCAGAGCAGTATTAGTCCAGAAGTCTAGGACGTGCCTCACCTATAGGGAAGGTGAAGCAGCTCATCCATCAGAACCTTTACCTCCATTTTAATTTTAATTTTTTATATTTTTTATTTATTTATTTTTGCGGTACGTGGGCCTCTCACTGTTGTGGCCTCTCCCGTTGCGGAGCACAGGCTCCGGACGCAGGCTCAGCGGCCATGGCTCACGGGCCCAGCCGCTCCGCGGCATGTGGGATCTTCCCGGACCGGGGCACGAACCCGTGTCCCCTGTGTCGGTAGGCGGACTCTCAACCACTGCGCCACCAGGGAAGCCCTAATTTTAATTTTAAAATGGAAGTATAGTTGATTTACAATGTTGTGTTAGTTTCTGGTGTACAGCAAAGTGATTCAGTTATGCATATATATTATTTTTCATATTCTTTCCCATTATGGTTTATCACAGGATACTGAATATAGTTCCCTGCGCTGTACAGTAGGACCTTGTTGTTTATCTATTTTATATATAGTAGGTTGTATCTGCTAATCCCAAACTCCTAATCACCCCCACTTTAGAATCTGCTGTGTGCGTGGAGAAAACAATACAGAGGCTTGTAAGTCACTGTAAGGACCTTCACTGAATTTTATTTTGAATGAGTTGGGAGCACTTAGAGGGCCTGGAGCAGATGAGTGACATGAACTGACTTATGCTTTAAAAAGAGGGTCACTCTGGCTACTGTGCTGAGAGTAGATTGCTGGGATGGAGGTGCAGGAGACTGGTTGGGAGGCTGTGTCGATCATTTAGATGATGTATGATGGTGACTTGAACCAGGGCAGGTGTGATGGAGTGGTGAGAAATATTCAGAAGTGTTCTGTATTTTGAACACCAGGCTGATGTGACTGGCTGTTAGAACAAATACGGGGTGTGATGGAAAGAAAGAGGAGCCAAGGATGAATCCAGTGTCTTTGACCTGAAGAAGAGAAGGTAGGAGTTGCTATTACTGAGCTGGGGAAGAATAGAGGTGGGAGTAGGTTTGGAGTAATGTCCCCTCTAGGGTGGGAGAGAATTGTTGTCATTGGGCTTGTTCCCAGCCTTTCCCAGCTCCACTTTGCTGCCTTTGGGAAACCTCAGTCCTGCTGTGGCTCCTAAGGCACCAACTTCTGACTCCTGTCTCCTTCAACATCCCTTTACGTGCTGCCCTTTCCCTGGAATGTCCTCGTGTCTGTCAGATGCAGCGGGAAGGAAAATCAGGTGCTACCCAATTAGCTCATCTTAAGTGGATTTCGCTGTGCATTTAATTAAACCTGTTATAATCTTGAAGGGTATTTTCATACATGGTACTTGATACAGAGTAATTAGACTACTGTGGGCATGCACATAAATATCTTTGGGCTGAGGTTTTAAGCTGGGCTCTGCTGCTATGGGTTTGTATGAGCTACCCTGCTGATAATTTCAAAGCTGATATGGTTTATACACTCCAAAGTTTGCAGGCTTCTCAGCCCTTCTGGCTGGTGGATCAGCTGCAGGGTCACTGGATATGTTTTTCTATGGCTTTGGGGAAGGACTCCTGATCCTATCACCCTCCTGTCCAAATGATTTTATGGCTCCTCACGGAGTATGGAATGAGGTCAAAACTCCTTGAGTATGTGTTCTTGGCCACACACAACTTAAGTTATCCACTGCGTTTCCAGTATAGACTGTCTGAACAACCAGTCCACGAGATACCTATATTGCATCTGCCTCTAAGCCTTTGCTTCAGTGGTTTCTTCTACCTTGGGATTCTTTTGTCTCGTATTCTGTGTCTGTCAGAATAGGCTAGGTTATGCTGCAGTAACAAATGACCCTAATACCTCAGTAGCTTATGATATCAAAGGGTTTGCTTTTTCTCACTCATTCTCTATGGCCATTGCAGGTCAGCTGCAGCTCAGCTCCATTGCCAGTTCTCAGCGCAGAAGGAAAAAGAGAACATGGTGAATCACATACTGATCTTAAAGCTTCTACTTACAACTAGAACATTCACTTCCACTAACATTTCCTTGGACAGATAAGTCACATGACCAAGGCTGCCATCAGTGTGGTGGGGGGAGTATAATCCTCCGAGGCAGAGAGAGTGAAAGTTTGGGAGTGACAATACAATCTAGAGCTGTATTACGGCTCTTTCTAAGATGAGCCCTCATTTTTATTTCCAAGGTGGTAATCACCTTGTACTTTCCATTAGAGATTTTTGTTTGTTTTGTTTTGTTTTTTTAAGTTTGTTCTTTCCTCCTTTAAGAGTCAGTGTGTAGCTGGAGGGAAGGGCCATGTTCTTTGTCATCTCTCTTATCTATTGCGCCTAGAGTGTGCTTTTCCCCATTGGACACTCAACACGTGTTCTATGAATTAAACGTTGCATTTCAACAATGTATTAGTACCACCCAGGAGGCAGCACCTTGAATTTGAGAAGCCTGAAAAAGCTAAAACTGCTTCCCTTAGAAATACCTACGAGTCTATTCTGTGATCATTTTATCACATTCAATCCTGTGTCAGCCTTGGGATGTTGGCACTATTTTTACCCCCATTTATACCTACCAGCACCTGCAGGCCCAGAGAGATATGGCCATGCTCACCATCATAGTGAACTAAATTACTGCCAATTTAGCACCTTTGAATTTAGAATTATGTCTACAAATGGTTATAGTTTCATGGCCAAAGGGATAAGCCCAAGCCTTTGGTCTAACAGGAGAATGCTTCTGCTAATACATATGTTCTCTCAGTTCCAGGGAGTGGGGATGGGGGAGAATCACCCAGTAACCCTGCAAGATTCAGAGATTCACTTAACTGTTGGAGTTTTCTCTGTGAGTTTTTTTTTTTTTTTTAATTACATAATCTCTTTATATTTGCCAAGATCTTTACTAGCTTTTAAAAATTTACCCTTTATATCTTTTTTCTTACATTAAAAATTTCGGTTCTTAGCAACATTAGTATTAGCATCATTCTACAATACATAAAATACATAAAATAAAATATTACTCTGTAATACATAAAATAGTTAAAAATAATCAAACTAATATTATTGCTAACAATTGGACTCCCAAATGACGTTTAACGTTTCTCTCCAGCTTTATTTTTAATTAAAAATGTGTGTGTGTGTGTGTGTATGTGTGTGTGAATTCATTAGATTATTTTGCTAGAGAGAGCCAGAGAGTAAAAATGGATCCTTTGGGGTGAGAGTGGAGAGAAGAAAGAAACAAAGAAGAGCAGAGAAGAATGGAAGGAGACAAAATATGAGTGGAGATGTGTTTAAGAAAGGAAATTTCTAGAAGAAATAGTCTTTAGGTGATTCATCATTTAGCACTATCAATTGCCAATACACGCGCTATGTATTGGAGATACAGAGATGGAAAAGAACGAGCCCTTGCCCTTGAATGAGGCCGCAGCCTGGAAGGGGAGATCCCTCCTGATGTAGGGCAGAGTCACAGCCATCCTGCAGGAGGCGCACACCAAACACACTGGCAACGCAAGTGGAGGAGGAGGGGGGAGAAGCCCTGCAGGGAAATCTGCTGAGCCCAGCAGTGTTACCCTAGTCCAGGCGGCTTATTAACCAGGTTGTCAATAATGTCATGGTAAGTGTTTCTAATGTTTTCTTCCAAAGCCTCCAAGCATTTTATTGCATTTGACCCTTCATCTGATAAAGCTATCTTCCTGCACCAAGTGGTGTCGGCACGCCACTTAACATGAGTGGCCCAGTCCGTTCCAAGACTCACGAGGGTGCAGGGGGATCCTTCGTGGAAAAGGGTCCCCCCCACCACAGGTCTGGCCCAACTCACACCCCAGGGCAATCTGAGCTGTGTCCTGGGGTGTGCAGGCCAGTCCCCCCCAGGCCTGCCTGAGTTACATCCTGGGTGTGTGTGTGTGTCCTAGTTCCATGCATGACACCAACAAGCTGTTCCTACTGGAACAGTTCCAAATAGCATCAGACAGGAGTGTGGGCTCTTGAGCCAGCCAGCATGTCTGGGTTCACGTCCTGGCCTCCACCATTGAGCCTAATCACCACGGTGAGCATCGGTTTTCTCATCTTTAAAATAGGAATTGTGACCACCTGCTTGCCAGCTTCCTGTGGCTACTGTGAATCTCTCAACATTTCTCTACTACTGGCCCTGCCATCGCCGGTAACACTCAATACTTAATGAAAACTTGCTTGGTGTCAGGCTGGAGGCTGGACACTTTCTTCTCAGGATCCTATTTAACCTTTACAACGCCTTTGTGCTAACTGTGTCTTTACCTCATTGCATAGATGAGGTAAGTGTGGTTAGGGTTAGGGTTAGTTATCTCAGGTAACTTGCTCAATGTCACACAGCTATTCAGCGGCTAAGGCAGGACTTGAACCTAGATTCATCATGCTACCAAGATAAACCTTTATGATCACACTCCATTCACAAAATAAACAGAGAAGTCACGCCCAAGCCAGGCTACATACATTACTTGGGAAAATTACACCACAAAACACACACACACACTCCCATCCCAGCGGATTCTGATTCTGTGCGTCTGGGGTGAGGTCCGGCAAGATGGTCCAGGTAATTTAGACAAAGACGGCACTTAACACAACTCTTGGAACCAGAATTTGACTTGAAGGATATCTTGTTCGACTCATCTCTGATACCTGAATCTGATCTATATCCTCGGACATTTTTAATCTCGCTGGAAGGTCATCCCTCCATCCACTGACTCTGTGTACCTTTGTGCTGGGCATTGGTGACAGAGGCGGGGGGAAGGCACAGTTCCCAGTTTGGAGGCACTTGTGGCTCAAGTTGCTCCTGTGTTTACCAGAACTCTACCTCCCTTCCGCTTCTGGGCAGTAGCTCCGGTACGTGTTCTGTGGAGGCCTAGTGGATGAGTCTTTTGTTGGCCTCCAGCCCTTCCTTGGTCCTCTCTTCTCTGGGTACAGTACCCCCGAAGGAGAGGATGGAGGGAAGAGTGGTTTGCAAGCGTGGGTTACATCTCTCAGGGCTCACTGTCTCTCTTCAGCGCTCCCTCATGGGCAGTTGGCTTGGTGAGGACCTGTGGCTGCTTTGTCTACCTTCCTGTTGCATCCCAGCAGGTCCCCAAAATAAGCATCAGCAGCCACAGGGGGAGCTACCCAGTCCCCACCCTCAACAGCTGAGGAAGGGGTTTAGCAACTTGGAGGTGGGATGGGGAGGGAAGCACAGCCAAACCAAAGGTTCCCCTGGGGAGTCATGGATGGGTTTTGGGGGGCCCACGAACCCTTGAAATAGTACACATATGCTTTCTATGCTTTGCATACGTGTGGTGAGGGGAGGTCCACGATTGGCTCTGGGTTTGCAAAGTGTTTGTGACTCTCAAAAGCTTGAGAGCAACTGCTATCCATTCCCTCAAAGTGGGTAAAACCCCGTCTTCAGAGAAGAGCTTCCATTGGGCCTCCCCCTTCCCTCAATTTCTTACTAAAGAGTCTCATCTCATTTGATCTCTGCCACCGTCCTGTGGAGTGGTTATTAGCTCTGCTGAATGATTTGAGAGATGAAGGTTTCTCAGTTTCAGTAAAACTGAGCTTGCTGTTTCAGACAAGAAATCGGCCCATGACCCACAGCTACCAAGTGGAAAAGGCAGGGTCCACACCTAGGTCCAGCTGACTCGCAGCCCAGGGATCAGGCCATGACATCATTCAGGCTTGCTCTCTGCCACGGTCTCCTGCTGGCCAAGGACTGAGACCCTATTTATGTGGACAAAATCATTCATTCCACTAGAAGAAATGAAAAGCCTCTCAATTGCTCTCAGGAAAAATCTGGGAAGCAACCACTTTAAATGAGTAATGGGAATTCAGTACCCCTTTCTGAGTACCTACTGTATGCCAGGCACTCATAGATATTATTTAACTTGAAGCACTAATGTATATTATTTCATTTACTTTTCATGAGAACTCTGAAAGTCCAGCTTTCTGCTCTACAGATGGGGAAGATGAGTCCCAAAGAGGCTGGAGAAAATGGCCCAAGCGTGCACCTCTGGAGTGCAAGGACTTGAACCTATGTCTATGGAAGTCTTCACAGTTTACAGTTTTGTTTCTTTCTAAACCATCCCCCCAACCCCCAACTGTGACTTATGGGATCTCTGTAGGAAGTAGCTGGCTATTGGCAAAAGCAGAGAGTTGAGGGAAGGGAATGGAGATGGCAGGCTACTAAAGCTCTCTGAACCTCAGTTTTCTTCATCTGTAAAATGGAAGTAAATCACCTATTGAATAGTGACTGCAAAGACCGAGTACGGACATGCATCTGTGAGCCTGACACGTGGTTGCCTTTGGCTGTTCTCATCTGCTGGGAGGAGAAGCACAGGCTGCCAGCAGTTAGGCCGCTTGTCCTCAGGTCTCGGCTGCCAGCAACAACTTCCTGGCCTCCTGTGAGGCGGAACCAGCTTTATTAGAGAGTTTCTCTTTTTTATCCTGCCGGGAGATTTGAGGAGTCAAAAACCATTTTTCACAATACGTTTTGACATTTAATTATACACATCCTCCTCTTTAGATATAACTTCCCCTGTCATGTCTGCAACAGGCAGGGGGTTTTGATGTACTAAAGCATCACTCCTGCCCCTCCATGATAAGTTCCCTGCCTTGAAAAATTAGTAGTCTGAACATCGAAGTCCAAGCACCCAGGTAACTTAATTATTTCCCCTTCTCCTTCTCTTAACCAAGAAGAACCAGCAAATGACACATTGGTTTATCTAGGATTTTAAAAATGTGACGTTAGACTGCACAGGGGAACCAGTGACCCTTCTCTCAGACCACATTCAATTAATATGCAAATGAGTTAGACCTTCTGGGTCAGTATTCAAGGGGGCGGGGTGGGGAAGGAATTAACCCTATGCCCTTTGAGGAGTTTCAGACAGAGAACAGAGTTTGAAATCAGATCAACCAGGATTTGAATCCTGGCTGTACCATTTACTTGCTTTGTTACAATGGTCATGAGATATACCCTATCTGAGCCTCAGTTTCATTAACCTTAGAGATGGGATAATAATTTTCTGTCCCCCTCTGACCTTACAGGTTGCGACGACATTTGCCGCCTGCCTAGATGTCTGCCCCTAGGAGAGCAGAAACTAAAGTTTCTATCCTTTGCTTTCAGGGGGTCATCGTTCGCCTCTGGTGCAGAGGTTGTGAACTCAAAGGCCTCCAGGTGTCAGGTAGGCAGTGCAAATGAGTCAAGTGGGCCAGGGTAGCATGAGGAAATGGTAGGGAGTGATGCTGCAAACTAGAGAGTGCAGGCCTCATACAGACAAAAGGCGGCAGCAACAACCCTGCTTCGGTGCAGCAGACCTGGGTTGTCACAACTTCTGGTCTTTTGAGACGAGCCTGCAATCTGGATTTTATGTAACCTCTCCCTGTGTGCATTGCTCCTGAACACACACAGCTGCAGGCTGCCTGTAGCTGGGGAGCATCCAATGTGCACTAGTCTAGTATACTTGGGGAGCAGAGGTTTGGCTCACTTTTGCTCAGAGTCAGTGTACCTTGTAGCCAGCCTCCTTCTGCACCATCTCCAATTTTCCTTTTAGCCCCTGAGACCCCCCACTTCCTATTTTCCTTAACCACTGGAGAGAAAAGTAAAAAATCCTGTTACTTTATCATGCACAGCAACTGGGCTCTCACTGGCCACCTAAAAGCAAGCTCTGGAACTTGTGTGTTTCCACCTCAGAAGGTCTATTAGCAAGCTTTCCCGAACAAAAGAGCTGTGTTCTGTGAGATGGGATCCCAGGCTGGAGCAGGGAGGAGGGATGGAGACCTCTGGACACAGCCTCAGGACCGGGATTCCGTTTCTTGCTCTACCACAAGGCAATTGGGTGGTAATGCTCCTGGAGATGTTTGCATCTTAGTATTTTCATGTCCGTGATAGCAATAATAACAAACACTTCCCTCCCTCCCTAATACTTTAGGAGAGTTAAAAATCCAACAGTAACTTAAAACATTTTCTGAGTGCCTGCTCTAGACCAGGCCCTGTGTAAGAACATGGAGTCGCTTAGATAGATGCATGAGACCAACCCTGTTTTCAACAAATGCAGAGTCTAGTGGAAAAGACACATGTTAGCAACCGCTTACTATAGAGTAAGGTGACCGGAGCATGGGAGGAATGTACCAGGACAGTGGTAAGGAGGAGGAGAGAGCCTACAAGTCTTCTTGGGGCAAAGACACCAGGATGTGTTCCATAAAGAAAAAGAATTTGTATTGGTTGGGTGAGAGAAAATAGTCAGTGTATTCTGTCAAACAGCAGTGATGTTATAGGAAGATATTAGAATTTCATTTGGTTTGTTTATTAATTTATGAATTTATTCAACACATTTACTGAGTTCCTACGAGTGTAAATCTCATTGTCTCACTTTAGTCATGTTGCTAGATCTGTTGACTCCACTCAATGAGCTGGTATCTGTATTCTCAGCCCTTAGTAGAGACCACTGAGTATTTATTGAAAGTGAGCAAACATATGAACACTTTTGATGCAGTCCAAAACTTTAGAACTGGTCTCTACATGTCCTTTTGCAAAGATAAATTTTTTGTGATTCTACTAATTTGAGTCTATTGCTGTCAAATGCACTGTGTTTGGGAAGAACAATCTTGCTTGGAATTCTTGAGTTCCTGGGGCTTTAAGAAGAATGCTTGTCCTATGCGACCAGTTTATCGTCTAGTTCAGGGGTGCCCAACCTCCTGGCCATGGACCGGTCCCCGGCGATGGACCGGTACCTGTTAGGAACCGGGCCGCACAGGAGGAGGTGAGTGGCGGGCGAGCGGAGCAAAGTTTCATCTGCCGCTCCCCATGGCTCACATTTCCGCCTGAACCATTCCCTGCCCCCACCACTGTCCATGGAAAAATTGTCTTCCACGAAACTGGTCCCTGCTGCCAGAAAGGTTGGGGACTGCTGATCTAGGTAATGCACTTCTGCCTGGGAAGGACTCAGGGACACGGCGGTGTGGAGAAGCGGGAGCCGGTAATCGGCAGGCTTTTCTCTCCTGCTTCCTTTGTCCAGTCTTGCTTCCATAGTGGAAGGGGTGTCACTGTTCATTTTGGTCCAGGGCATCAGACTGTGCTTTGATAGACAATGGGGTGTGTCTCACTGCATTCTGGAGCCAGGTGGACCTCCCAGGAGAGTAGGACAGGACTGGTACAGGCAAGGGAAGAGTAGGGTGGGGATTGAGGACCAGGGAGGTGGCTGGGGAAGGTGTGAACTCCCAGGGATTTGGTCTGAGCTTGTGGACACCTCGAACCTTCTCCGTGCAAGTGTTCAAGGCCTGCTGGGTATAGCAGCATGGCTCTCTTTCTGACCACAAAGCAAACCCTTTATCCATCCATCTACTTACCCACCCACTGACCCATCCACTCAATCTATGCAACCAATCATTACTGGCAGGCTCACCTCTAGCCACTGTGTATACAGAGATGAATAGAGAGCTATGGGCACGTGAGCAGGTAAATTAGGTTACAATATACCTAAAGCAATAGAGAGATGTTGAGAAAACCCAGGGAAGGAAACAACTAATGTGGTGAGCATGACCCACAGAAGGCTCCCCAGAGAAAGCGCTGATTGGCTGGGGCTAGAGGAATAAATCTGAGACTCCCAGGACAGGTGATGGTGGAGACTTACACCAGGAGCTGGAAGGGGCCATTTCAAGGGCATGCGGGCGAAAAGAGTGTGAAATACTTGGGGAAGTGTGGCTGGAACCCAGGCTTGTGAAGTTCACAACACATTTCGCAGGGCTGATTGATTTTTCGTTTGCTGAGTTTTCAAGAGCTGACCTTTGGTGGTACAAGCCTCGAAGACATCAAAACGCATTTAATATCAAACACGACTAGGTTAAATGCCCAGCTCTGTGCTCTCATATGTGTGTCCCCTGTATGTCCCTGTTTGAAATGCCAATTGCATGCTACTTCTTCTTTTCATTAATTTTAAAAAACAAATGTTTATTATGTAAGTACTCTGCCAACAAAGGTGCAGCGAGGTTAGTTTTTCCACATTTACCCAGCTATGTTCACCATAGTAAGTGTCTCCTCATGGGTCCCTTCTGCCCTTGTATATCAGTGAACAAAACAAACGAAGACTCCTCTCCTTGGAGAGTTTATGATACCGTTAAGTCCCCTGCATACGAACGAGTTCTGTTCCTGTGGGGCTAGTCTGGTGTCATTTTGGAGAGGCCTTAATGAGGCGCAGCATCGGCTTCATTGATAATGAGGATTATCAATATTGTGGTTCAGACCCTGTGAGGAGTTGTGTTAGGTTTTCTGGGCTTTACAGAAAGAATCTAGAACCTAGACACAGGAGGCTTGAGTTCTAATCCTGGTTCTGTCACTTGTGAGCTGTGTGATGTCATCTTAATTACTTAGCATCTCTGGGCCTTGACTCTTCATCTGTTAAAAAAAGAGGTTGGTCCAGTCATTTCTACTCTTCCCCAGCTACGTGCTCTCCTTTCAATTTCCACTGCTAATGAATTAATTTAGACTCTTTCGGGTAAAAACTGCTGCTATTGACTAAATGTTTATGTCCCCTCCATTCAAATGTATTTAGAAGGGAGGTCCTTTTGGAAGGTGATTTGATCATGAAGGATTAATACCCTTATAAGAGAGACCCCAGAGAGCTCCCTTCCCCCCTCCTTCCACCATATGAGGACACAGCAAGAAGACAGCCTGTCTATGAACCAAGAAGTGGGCTCGAATCTGCTGGTGCTTTGATCTTGGTTGGACTTCCCAGCCTCCAGAACTGTGAGAAATAAATTTCTGCTGTTCAGAAGCTACCTAGTCTATGATGCTCTGTTATAGCAGCCGGAACAGACTAAGACAACTGCCAAGACTCCACAGCTAGTTCATGTACAAATTAGAAAATGGTGATCCATCTGGGCATATGAAGTAGAAAGAGCTGACTTTCCTCTGTGACTGGACCAGGGGCTTGATTTTGACCCTCAACTCCCCCAAGGTAGGCACTCTAGCATACTGTACAACCTGCCCCAACATCAGCTGTGGCCCCATCTTCCTCACTGGTCTCCCAGCCACCAGACACAGCTATTCCATTCCAGCCCTTCCTCCGCACCCTTCCAGGAAATCACTCTCACACTGAATCTGATAGTCACATGCTTTCCTGCTCAAACCCTGACTAGGGCCGGCTCATGGTGTCAGGGTAAAACCGAGCTGCTTTGCCAAGCCTCACATAAGCTCTTCATCTCTCTGTGGGCCTCAACACGTACATCACATTCATGGCTCCCTGAACATGCAGTGCTTTTCCTCACTGCCAGGCCTCTGCAGGACCTCTGCTCAGAAGGTCTTCCCCAAGGTCATCCTCTCCATCCTTCATCTCAGCTAATGCACAGATACCCATTGAGACTCAAGCGTCATCTCTCGTAATCTTTCTGTGACCCCCCAACCCTCAAGACAGGTGGGGGTCCCCTCACTGAGCCTTTGCATAGCTGACCCTTTGCTAATAAGAATGAGAACGCCAGGAAGAGCATCACTTACTGAGAACTAACCGTGTGTCTGGAGCTGACAGCCCTCTAGTGATGGAGGCATTCTTATCTCCAGCTTACAGCTGAGGAAGCTAAGGTGATGAGTGACAGCTCTTAGTGTGGCCCCCAGTCCTACAGTACTGGCTGGAAACTTGGGAGAAGTGCAGAATCTCCAGCTGACCCCAGACCTAAGTGAATCAGAAATTCTGGTGGTGGACTCAGAAATATGAGTTCAAAGCCCTCCAAACAATTCTGATGCATGCTAAAATTTGGCTTATTGAGCACCTACTCTATGCAAGGCAGTTTGTGAAACAATGGCCTAATATGCAGCTGGTAATGGGTGGTGCTAAGATTTAGAGCCATATGAGTGACAGTTGAAAAAATTAATAAGCTTGTGCTTTTAACTTCTATGCTCTGAACACCCTTTGCTCAGGGAGGCCTCTCCTGGCCACCTGATTTAAAAATCACAGCTCCTCCCCTCCTATCATCTATTGTCAGCATTACAACCTCCTGCCCCTTTACTCCAGAGCATTTCCCACCAGCTGGTATGCTATATACACTTTTAAGTATTTATTTACTGTTCATCTTTCTCTTAGCTTGGGCTGCTATAACAAAACACCAATGACTGGATAGCTTAAGCAATAGGAATTAATTTTCTCGCAGTTCTTGAGGCTGAAGTCTGAGATCAGGGTGCTAGCATGATTGGGTTCTAGTGCGAGGTCTCTTCCTGCATGCATGGGAGCCAGAGAGAAAGAGAGAGAGAGAGAGAGAGAGAGAGAGAGAGAGAGAGAGAGAGAGAGAGAGAGAACGCGTGCAGGAGAGAGCACATGGCCTCTGGTATCTCTTCTTATAAGGGCACTAATCCCATCATGAGGGCCCCACCTCATGACCTCATCCAACTCTACCTCTCAAAGACCCCATGTATAAACACCATCTGGTTTAGGGCTTCAAGATATGAATATGGGGAGGACACAAACATTTAGTCCGTAACAATCTCCTACTACCTGATTGTAAGCCCCAGCTGGGCAAGGGTTTATCTGTTTATTTCATCTGTTAACTACTAAATCCTCAGTGCCTAGAACACTGCCTTGCACATAGTAGGTGCTCAACAACTGTCTGTGGACTAAATGGTCACACAGCTGGTTGGGGACGCAGAGGCAAGGCTCACTTGTCTCTGTTTATTCACATCCCAATATATGTGCTATGCTCCCCCTTCCTTGCCTCCATTTAGTGTTCTGATTAGCACTTCTTCCTTCCTAGAAGGGTCATTTTCCAGAAACTTTTCTTTACCAATCCTCACTTGCAGGAAGAGAATCTTTTCCCAACAGGGCTTGGAGAGAGGTTACCCTAGATATGATTTAGCTCATTTACTCAGTGCTTGGTCTTAATGGTTCACCAAGTGGAGATTCTTTCAGTAATGACAGTAAATGCATTTGAAATGTAGATATCGACCCAGGCAATGCTGCATATTCGGCTCATCAAATTTTGATGTTAAAATTAAAACCTTTTTTTTTTTTTTTTTTTTTTGGTGGGAAAGGAGAAAGCTAAGTGTTGATTCCAATTGCATCACTGGCATATTTTTTTTTTTCCAATGATAGGAGAACGTTTTAATCCTCTAGCCCTCCCTTGGCTGCTGCCACATAGTAGGAGATGATAACAAGAGAGAGGCAAAGAAACCAGATGTGTTTGGACATATCACGTTCTACTCATGGTGCTAAGCTCTACACAGGAAATGTACATGGCGTGCTTGGCCTCGCCACCCTCAGGCAAAAGAAATGCCATCATCATTCCATTCTTTCTCTCCAGTGAAATCTTTCCAGAGCTCCCAGCTGCCTCAGTCATTATCAGAGGCCCTCCCAAACCCTGCCACATTATTAAAACAATCCTCACGGTAGTTCATCTGATTTATCTTCTCCTCAGCGTAGCTTTACCCACCACCTCTTCAAATAGATAACCTCGATCTTCTCTATTACATCCTCCTAGTGTATATCATAATCCACAACTATTTTCTTCATTCATTTTCTTTTAACTAGTTTATTTTCCTTTGGTTTGTTATCTACTTTTAGGAGAGCCAAGACTTAGGAAAACATAGCTAGCCTCTCTTTCCTGGAGGAACACCAACGTATTTCCTATTCATTTACCCTCCTACCTATAGGGTCCTGACTTACTGCTTGCAACAGCAGGCTGAGGTAGGACACGGCATGGCCACTTTGTAAATGAGGCCATTGAGGCCAGAGCAGTTAAAGGGAATGACTGGTGCAACACAGATCATGAGTGAGGGGACCTCAATTACGACCAGGCCCACCCAACTCCAAAGCAGAGACCAGTGGCAGAGCCTGCAGGCTCTGAAGCCAGTGACTAGGTTCAGATTCTGGCTCTGACACCTGCCAGCTCTGGGCAGCTCTCTCAGCCTCGGGTGAGTTATGTAAGCGCTCTGTGTTTTAGTTTTCCCACCTGTGAAATGGGAATAATAATGACATTTCCTTCATGGGGAGGTGAAGGTTGAAGTAAAAACATAAAGGGCTTTGAATAATATCTGGCACATGGTTGCTATTCAATACATTTTAGCTAGTGGTTCTACTTTGCCATGCTGGTAACTCATGATTTCTCACATTTGAACAGGCTTTCACAAAGGTCTGAATTGAGATAGGTACTCCCCCCATTTTTCAGAAGAAGAGAGTACGGACCAGAGATTTCTAGCCACTTGCACAGACCACAGAGCTAAGAAGCTGGTAGAAGCAGGACTAGGTTCTGGGCCCCTCGCTCCTTCTCCAGTGGCTGCCTTTTCAGACCAAAATTTACATGGGCTCTAGGTTTCCAGGTTGCATTTGCAGACTTAGGGTGCCAAAGCTTTCCCAATTCCTTAAAGGGACTGACAAAACGCATAAAATGCAGCGAGGCCTCTCTCTGCCAAAGCAATGTTGTGAAAGGGATATCCAAGCCAAGGCTTTATAAAGAGTGGCTGGGGGGGTCTGTCAGAGTAGAGATCTGGGGCCCCTGTAAGTTTTCCCTGATGAGCAAGTGAGGGTCCTTCTAGCCCTGCTGGCATCTCCCCATCACAGGCCTTCGATTATCCTTCATGGCAGGACCTCAGCCGCTGGCCAGCAAGACTGGTGGCTGCCTGCACGGGGTGATTGGAAAAATTCCTCTTCTGTCTAATATATCCAAAATAATCTCCCCAGACAGACGGCCAATTCTACCATTCAAGATACTTCTCTGGGATAAAGAGCTGTTCTTCCAGCCTCTTGCCCACAGGGCAGGGGAAAGTTTTCAGGGTCACTTCTGAAATCTGGCTCTCCCTGGCTTTCCTCCAATCTACCTGTCAAACAATCCTAGCAAAAGGGAAGGAGCCTCATATTTTACCTCGGGCAGCTTCTATGTTCCAGGAACAGGTAGCCTCTTCTGCATATATTATATCATTCAACCCTATTTCAACACTGCAATATATGTAGTAGTGTTTTTGATGCATAAGGAAACAAACTCAGAAAGCTTAAAGAACTTGCCAGAAGTTACTTAGCTCATAGCGATGGGCCTAAAATTCAAACCCAGGCATGTGCAGCTCTGAAGTCTCTGCTGTTTGCATGATAGCAACATTTCCGAGGTCATGAGCTCAGCAGCTTGGCTTTCTGTGTGACCATGCACGTATCCATGCAGACTTTTCTGCCTTATTGGGCTATTTAAGATGGCACCATTGGAGTCCCCCTTTTTGAAAACCTGAGTCCGTTTTCTCGGAGGCTAGGGGTCATGCTGAAGTTCTGGAAATCTGTTTTCCCAAAGTCGAGAAGGCATGAGGGCTAATGCTAGATTAAGCTGGAAATCTCAACCTAGTTTTACTCCAGTATGGCAGTTTGTTGTTACCAAAACTTATGTCTCATGGGCCTCACCATCAATGATTCAGTACCACTCAGCCCTGAGGAGAGTGCCTAGGAGCAATGCTTCTTGTGGCCCCTCCGTTTTAAATATAAAATGGTCAAGAAAAAGGATGTGTGGGTGGTCCTCCCTGCATCCAAGAAACTTCTGGGGAGTCTGCTATGGCTCAAGCCTGAACCAGTTCTGGGTTCCGTATTAGAGTTACCTGTAGGTGAGCAGGGTGTATGGTTGGCAGCTCACTCTAGAGACAATATCAATTCTGTGTCTTTCTTTTCTTTTATCCACAGCCCAAATGCTTTATCTCACATTTCCACCACACTGTGTAGATGTCCAGCTTGATAGTCCAAAGCCTTCATCTCTCCCCTCATATAGTTTTTTTTTTCTCTTCTTTTTTTTAATAGCATATCTCTTTCCACTGTTCTATTACAGTCATTCAACCAAGCCCACCAAAGCCTTCAAGTGGTATGTGAGTTCCTGGTATACACTCTTAAGTTTTCTTTGTTTCCTTCGCCTACTCACAATAACAAAGCTAAAGCCATACATAAGGTACCGAACAGAAACTTGTCTCTTGTCTCCTCCATCCTTGCACTAACATATATCCTGTAAATCCAGCCTTTAAGGAAGGGGAATTAACATGCATGGAGCAACAGCCATACACCAGGCACCACTTTCCCTCATATGGTCTTAAGTACACCTCAGAGCAACTAAGAGAGGCAGGAATTTTCATACCCATTATACAGATGAGGAAATTGAGGCTCAGGGAGGTTAAATAATATGGCCAAACTCAAACTCTTGAGGGTCTTCTTTTGACCATTCTTTGCTTAATTTTGAAGGCTAGGTCTTTCTAGTACAAAGCACTGGCTAGCTAGCACTCAAGACCTTCAGCTCTTCTGACACGTTCTGCTTTCTGGAGGAACCAGGTATTACAACATGCTGTTCGGTGTCACTTGTGGCCAGGTTGAAAATTAGAGCAAGGCACGCCAACTTTATGCCTCAGCAGTCACTCTATAAAGCAACATGAAACACACACATATCCGCAAACGAAATCTAAAGAAACCATGACTTTTTAAAAGGTGTTTTAGAACCTACAATCAAAAAGCCATTTATTAACAGTCCCATCTACATTCACCAGTTAGGTGGCCCTGTCATTTATCTGCTTGGACATCAAGCGGGTTGGCAACTATTGTTTTAGTTAATTAATTCAACCCTTTATCCCCAGGGCAGGCCCTGGGAGACACCTGGCTTATTTTCACAGCGGTCCCTGATGTTCAGCTGTCAAGCCACATCACGACCGGCAGTATGAGCTTCATGCAAGGCCAAGCACTTAATCTCTTCAAAGGAGACCTGTCATCACTTTCTTTCACTCCGGTGCAGCCCCAGTCTATATTGAGACATAATGTCTCATGCACCTCTCTCCCCTTTCCCATCCTAACAGCCACCAACCGGGTTTAGACGCTTCTCAATTCCTCTCTGAATCACTGTTCCTACAATTTGAGTGCCTGCTCTGGGCTGGGCACCATGCTATGTGTTTCATATTCCTCTCCTCGCATTCACAAGACAACCATGCAGCATAGTATTGTCATCCCCAGATTCCCCCAGAGGAAATGGAATCTTAGGAAAAGGAAGTGACTTGACCAAGATCTTTTAATCAGGGAGTTGCAAAGCAAGGATATGAACTGAGCTCTGTATTGACTACAGTAATTACGTTTCTTCCACACTTCCATATTGCCTCTAGCCCTGCCTTTAATCTCTAAGATCTGGGAATGAAAAACAGGTGCTAGCTAGGCTATATCCTGCATAAAAAGGTAAAACCGGGGCCCCTGAAAAGACATGGCAGAGAGAGGACCTAGGGTACTTAAGAAATTTCAAACAAACTTTTAAGCAGTCTTCTGTGGAAGTGCCATGTAAATTCTCTCCATTGTTTTGTCTGTGGATGCTTCAGGAAATTTCACATTGTTCCTGATAGTTACGTACAGCATATTTATTTGGTGGTGGGGGTGGAGCAGGTGTTCGGGGCTAAGAGGAGAAGGAACAGACAGTAGACACTTGGAGTACACTTGGTTTTGTCATACTGGCTGAATTAAAAAAAAAAATTGTAGATGAAACAGGGTATTGGGGTGTAGTGGTCCCCAAAACCTGAATAAAGGAGGAGGATATTTCAGGTGAGGAAATAGCTGGTGCAAAATTCCAGGGCTGTGACAGGGCCCACATTCCACAGCCACACGTGTTCCTGGGGACACAATGGCTTTCAGAGGGATTCTTTCTGCATAGAAGATGCTGAGCTTATCTACTTATCTTCCTGACCAGCCTTCCATGCCAAGTCATCCATAGTTTCACAAGTTCTGACTTTCACATTCTTCCCCCTTGCTGCTAAGCATTGAAAAAGAAGAGGAAGGAGGAGGAGGAGGAGGAGGAAAAAATGTCCAGCCATTTCATAACCATTGCTTCTTAGCTGCCCTGGGGGTGCCACCTCTAACCTGAAACCTCCCGTAATTGTCTGGGGCACATGGGGTCTCCCAATGGCACCTTCATGTAATGCCATTACAGTGGGCTCCAGGGTCTTAAAGCCTGGTACCTGCCCTCTCTGGCTCTTGCTACCAGAAGGAATTGCACTTAAAAGCTATCCTCTATGTGACTAAATTGCCTCTTTCTATGGCATCTTGCCTCCAGGTGAGATGGCGGAACAATTAACCTTCTTATTCCGCTGGTCATGGAATTAGTAAGAAGCAGGTCTGCTGAGCGCCTCCCAAAGCATTTCCAGTAGAACACTCGGCCCATGATCGTGGCTTCAAAAGGCAAGTTTAGCGATTGAATATTCTTGGGAAACACGGCACACTCTATCTGAATCTTGGAGACCCCGAATGCATACTGGCAGATTAAAGGCACAGGGAAGTTCTGCAGTAGGAAACCTCTTGAACCAGGTATTTCCTAAACTTATTTGGTTAAGGAACCAAACTTTTTGCATTATCCCTACACCCTTTGAGAAGTGCTGCTCTAGAAAAGAATAACCCCTTCCTGGTGCATGTAATCTCAGGTTTTACATTCTGTTAGAGCAGGAAGTGTGGAAGGCAGTATGATTTGCATTTTACAGGCGATGACACTGAAGGGCAGACGTGTAAGTGACTTGTAGTACAGAAAGCAGCTGGTGGGAGGCAGATGGAATCAGGGTTTCTGATCTGAAGGGTGGGGATCTTGCTGCCAAGCTGCCCGGCTTTTTTGTTGATGCCGTCTGTACCCCTTTAATAGCTGTGTCTAGACCACACATACAGAGCAAACTGAGCTTTGTAAATAGGTTATTACTGTTTGAAAAAAACCGCAGCGGGGTAGTTGGGGAAAACTAAGTAAAGAAATACTTGTTTAGTGCATAGAGGGTGCTTTGCCTCCATTACCTCCTAAATGCTCACAATAATCCCGAGAGGTAAGTATTATTATCACCATTTTACAAAGGAACACACGGAGGCTCAGAGAGATTAGGTAACTTTCCCAGGGTCAGCCAAGCTTTACGTTCATACTTAATTGCAAAAAGCATTCCCTGTCCTCTTAGACCACTACCAGTTTTTCATAAATGGCACCATCTCTGCGATCCTAGAGCCCAACAGAGAGAGCTAGATTTATCTGGATGCCTCTGAGGATTGGACCCTGTTTGTGTTCCAGCAGCTTGTTTAGACAAGACTGGTTCAATCTGGAGGTTCAAGAACAATAAGAATATTGAGAATCAGTAATTCTGCACTCAAAGGAGATCAAAGGGAGTTTACATTTAAATGGTTTGACAGTGTTTTGTCCCACGCTGGAAAGTGTATTTGGGATTTTTATCCCCCAAGCCAAACAAAATTGTTGATGTCTTCTTAGGGCACTGAGTGAAAATAACCAAGATAGATTCTGGAGATTCCTCAGGCTGAGAAGTTGCTTATAAGCAAACAGTGGGGGGCAGGAAGAAGACCACGGTTCTATTCTGGGCTATGCACCCACAGAATGTGTGACCTTGGCAAACCTCTTAAACCCACTTGGCCTCAGTCTGTCACATATAAAAAACAGGGGTGTGAGAAGATGCTCAGAGGTGATAATTACTGTGAAGGATAAGGTCTGTCTGGAGGTCAGAGGTTACCACTTCTCTGACCTGGACGGCATCCTCTCACCTAGTCAGTCCTGCAAAGAGAGGTCATTTTAGGTCCATAGGATGGGAGAAGTTTGGGTGCCCTCATCCTTCCCAAGTGAAAATGAGACAGTGTCCCCGAACCTGTACCTTACAGGGAGGGCGCTGGGACCCACAGGCCTCAGGTGCTTCCTTCAGTGGTTTCCTGGTTACCTGAGTTTGTGTCCCAGTTGGGGAACCTACAGACGGCTTGTTTGTAGTCTATCTGTTTGGGGCTGGTTGGCGTGGAGGTGCAGGGACCCTACTGCTTCAAACCTTCTACCGCCAGGCTCGGGTGAGGCGGGCCCTCAGGGGTGGAGAGGGCTGTGGTAGTGCTATAAAGAGGGAAGGATGCCGAAGG
Organism: Lipotes vexillifer; assembly: GCF_000442215.2. Classification (NCBI taxonomy): domain Eukaryota; kingdom Metazoa; phylum Chordata; class Mammalia; order Artiodactyla; family Lipotidae; genus Lipotes; species Lipotes vexillifer. Next base: position 1,023,511 of record NW_006783002.1, read on the forward strand.
AGGTCCTGGGGCTCGTGAGAGGGACAGGAAGGAAGCCAATTGCTGACCTAGGCCTGGGCAGGACCCCGAGCTGAGCAGTAGAAATTTCCAGAGGCTCCTACGATAGGAGGTTGGTTTAGGCAACTCCTCAGCCCCCTCCCAGCTCACACATCAGGTGTGATTTCATTGCCCTGCCTTACCCCACTGCAAACAAATGCCTCGGATGAGCTCAGACTTGAGAGTGACTCACAAAAGAGCATCGGGGCTGCCAGGCCTCAGACAGCAGATTACGATCGGCTCCTTTGTAGGTCCCTGTGCATGTGAGGCCTGCTCCAGAGGAAGCTCTCTGTCTCCTGTCCGGGTTTCCATGGGCAAACACAGTGCACAAGTGTGGCTCAGGCCCTCACTGGGACCAGCTGGGTACTGGATTCCAGACGTTCTTGGGGCCTCCCCGGGAACACTGCCAGTTCACCCGACAGAAATGAAGATCTTAAGAAACCTCACCTCCTGGGTCCCTCAACAGAGGAAAAGGAGAGGAGCTCTGCTACTCTTTGGGAGAGAGACACAAAGGCGGCCAAGCCTAGATTCCAGAGTGTGGGCGGACGGATGTCATCAATATTTCAGTAGCACCAGCTGTCAGGACCCAGCCCCGGGCTTCCCCTCCACCCCTCCTTGCAAGGCTCAGGGTCTTCCCACCAGAGAATGTTGGCAGGTTCTCCCAGGCTGAGGGCTGGGGGCTGGGGGCAGGAAATGATGTCAGCAATGCCGTCAAGGTGAAGCTAAAACATGGCATCTCCAGGGGACAGCCAGTCTGTGGGTCATGGCTGAGTGCGTGGCTTGGTGTGTGCAGGCTGTGTGAAGGCAAGGACAAGGCTTGCAGAGTCCCTGACTGCCGTGGTCCCTTAATAAACAGTTGTTGAATGACTGACAGAGAGGTGGTAAAGTGAGGATTATTGAGGGGTCTTAAAGAGTGTGACTGGAGAGCTTGGGTAAGCAGAGGTCTCCGGGATTTGGGTTTGGAGAGGGAAAAGGGAGAATTAGGGAGGGATCGAGTACTGACTCTGTGGCACAGACATTGTGGTTAGCACTTCACATGATTTACTTCTTTTAGATCCTACCCAGGAGTTATTACCCCTCTGTATGAGCTGAGGTTTGTGAGGCTATGTGAATCGCCCAAAGATAAATCATTTGTTAAGTGGCAAAGGCGGGATTCAAACCTGGGTCTTTGGATTTATCTGCCTTCATATCGTTAGGTCGTGATTTTCCCCATTTTATACAGAAGAAGACTGAGGCCCCGAGAAGCCAACTCACAGGTAATAGAAGGTGGAGCAAGGATGAGAAGTCAGGACTCTGACCTCATTCTTTCCAAGCCCTTTGTGGCCTGCCTGACCTCCAGTGACAGGTCTCCCTCACTCCAGGTGGCACTGAATACATTCCACAGCTCAGCCTGTCCCCAAGGGGGCTGGGACTCCCCTCATCCCACAGTCTGCATCTTCTCCCTCATCTGCTCATTGCAAGCCAGGGAATCCCTGGCAGCCCCTTTGGGGAGGGCAGACATCTGGCTCACAGCTGGCCGAGGTACGGCTCATGCAAGTCTGTGGCAGAGAATGTGGGCTTTGTGTGTGTTTATTTTTCTTTTCTCTGTAGACAGTAAAGCTGGTTAATGAGCCTGATGAATGAAGTGCCTCCAGAGACTGGTCAGGAGTCCTGGTTCTAGCACTTGCTAGAGGTGCCAAGCTGTGCCCCTGGAATGCCCTTTCTGGGTCCCCAGGTTCCTATGTGCAACACCAGAAGGTGCACCAAGTGACACCTCAGATATTCTCCCAGCGCTGACTTTCTAGAAATCTATTTGAAACAGGTCAGCATGCATAGACCAGAAGAGTCAAATACTCTTCCTTATGTAGCAAACTCTAAAATTAAACACACATAAAATATTTTGATGTTTAAATCAAACCTTGGCATTTTCTATTCTCTTTATCCTTTTATCCTTGTATGAATTTAAAAAATTTTTCCCTTCACAGATGCATAGAATTTCAAACTCTTCTTATTGTTTGCATGCATTTTTTTCTAAAACGTAATTAAGAACCACAAAAATTGAGGTGGCTACAGTGGTGTAAATATAAAAACTTTCTGGGGTCCCTGTTTATCTGTATCTTATGATGGTTAATTTTATGTGTCAACTTGGTGAGGCTAGAGTGCCCAGTTGTTGGTTAAATACTAGTCTAGATGCTGCCATGAAGATATTTTTAGGTTATGAATAGCAGTTGTAATCTGTTGACTTTAAGTAAACCAGATTACCCTCCATAATGTGGGTGGGCCTCATCCAATCAGTTGAAGGTCTTAAGAGCCAAGACTGAAGTTTCCTAGAGAAGAAGGAATTCTGCCTCAAGATTCACATGGAAATTGGCCTATTGGTTCTGTTTCTCTGGAAAGCGCTGACTGATATGTCTGTTAGATTCAAAGATTCTTCCACCAGAAATGTCATAAAATTCATTATTGTTAGATTTTTTCCAGGAATGCTGTCTTCACTCTCTGGCTATGTTACATCGTGGTCATGAGTTCGGGACTCAAGCAACCTGAGTGCGACTCCAGCCCTGCTGCTTACTAGTGTGGGGTCTTGTGTGGGCAGGGCTCCCACTGGGCCTCAGTCCCCTTACCTATCAAACAGAGGCTGGGGAGCAGGGTGTGTGATGGTAACCCCTTTGCTCAGGGGTTGCTGGAGGGTCAGATGAGTTGATGCATTAAATCATCTGAAACAGAACATGAACTTGATAAAGAATAAACACTACTAACATAATGAGTATGACTCCTCCTCCTTTTATCAGCATTATTAACTGGACTCAAACAATATTTTTGGTGCACCGGCTGGCAGCCAGATCCTATGCTTGGGAGCTGGCGATGGGAGATGAAAGTCAACGTCCTCCCCCTTCAGGAGTTCAGAGTTGACTGAGGGGGGAAAGCTCTGTGTGCTCCATGAGCCACAAGACAGGAGGCCATAAATCATAGCTCTCCCAAGCTTTTAAGGCCCAGTCCAAATCCTATCTCCTTCACGAAACCTTCCCAGATCCCCCTCTTAGAAATTAATGTCCCAGCTCCCATGTCCCCAGGGCCTTTGGCTTGTACCTTTCCTGCGGTACTTACCACTATTTACCTTGTATTAGAGTGATTTATGCACAGGTCAGCCTCTCCCCCTAGAACGTGAGTTTCTGAGGACAGAAATATTTATGAAGGGCCTTTCCATGACTTTGGCTCTCGTGTGAAGGACCAACATAACAGCATCAATAATCTGCCTCACATATTAAAATGATTTTATGGCCAAATAACTAAAGGGAATATAGTTTTAAAATTATTTTCACATTTTTATTCTCATAGTCATCCTCTCTCTTTTTGTGTCCATTTTACAGATGCTGTGCAGAAGGTAGAGAGCTTGCCATGACCTGTACAAGGTCACAGAGCCAGTTAACAGCCAAGCTAAGCCTAGAACCTGGACTGTTTGTGCTCAGCTGTCTAAGGCTGGCACTCAATTGAGATGATCTGTGTAGCATATTCCTGGTCCTATTAGGTCACTCTTACTGACTAATTCCACATCCTGCCACGCACAAGCAGTTTGGTGTCCTAGTCATGTGAGTTCCCTCCCTGTTTAGATGAAATGAAGCCAGATGAAAAAAACTGCATCTTTTAACTGCCTTTCCAGTCTGGTTGTGACTCCTGTCCCGACAATTTTCAGGTTGGCAAAGGCTGGTCTCCAGCAATTTCTCCAACAAAACCATGTGGCTTTGGAGTGATTAGAGCTGGGCGTGCTTGCCCACTGATCTTTCCACTTTTCCTCCCTCGGACTTCTCAAGGCCTTGTGACAACACTGAGATAGAAGCTCAGTTATCTGCTACGGACAGATGAGGACCCTGAAGCTTGAAAAGATGGAGTGAGTTACGTGCCCAAAGCCACACATAGCCAGGGTTCAAATCCATGTTTGTTCTGATGCTAAAGACTTTCCATTATGCCCACGCTGGATTCCTTCTCTAACTGCGGGGGCGGGGGACTTAGAAAGCAGAGGCTGATTCTCCTAACTCTAGCTGACCAACTTCCTAAGATGAGTGAAGTTGGTCAGCTAGGGATAGGAGAATCAGGCTCTGCTTGGAAAGCAGAGGCTGAAAATCACTAGAGGACTGATTTTCTTGGAGAATTAGTCAAAATCATTTGATGACGACAGCAACCCAAAGAATCACTTTTGAGATTGGTACATACTAATAGAAGGCTGATTATGATTCTTTTTCCGTCTCCCAGTTTGGAATTTGAACACGTTAACTGGCAAAACTTTCCACTGTGATTTTCTACTGCAACCTTCCTTCCTGCAGCCATATCTGACTAATGAGAACACTGAATAAAACCCTTCATCCTCTCACCCCCATGCCTTTACTTCTGTCGTGTTTTCCACTTGGAACGTCCTTTCTCCACACTTATAACTAGGCTTCCTTCCCTCCTTCAAGATCTGACGTGATTGGGCCTATGGACTGACTGAATTGAATTAATGCCGATTTTTACCTTGGTGTGAGACCAGCTTTCATGCAATAAATAGTAGAGGAAGAGTCAAAAGTGAAGGATAACTAATAATCGGAGGCAAAGTAGGGACATTGGTGAGGGCCACATTTGGTTAAGAAATTTGCACTCCCTTTGTTGAGTGGTGGGGAGCCATGGAGCAGAGGTGTGGGCCACATGAAAGGACTTATGTTTTGGGAATGTAAATCTGGCAGGAGAAAGTAAAAGTGTTGTCACTTTTACTACTCCATAGTAGACGCTTAGAGTAGTCTAATTATGCGGTGATCAGAGCCTGAGCCAGGGAAGTGGCCGTGGACTGGAGAGGAGGGAGAGACAGGAGGTATTTCGGATGTGGGTAAACTAGAGTTATTTCCTTGGTGGAATCTTGAAAAAAGGGGGCACAACACAGAAACAGGGACATGGGCTCTGGAATGAGGCAGGCTCGGTTTTGAATCTCAGCTCAGCCACCTGCAGGCATGTGACTTTGGCAAGTCATATAAACTCACTGAGATTCAGTTTCTTCATCTGTCAAGTGGTTAATACTGTTGAGCACTCATAGGCTTTTGTGAAAATCAGCAGAAACAACAAAAACACAAAGGTAGTCACATGGTAGGTGATCAGTTAGTGATCAGCTTCATAGGCGACAGAGGACATCCTGGCTAAGACCTGGGCTGGAAGCATTGCTCTGCTGTCCCTTGTCAGCTCTCTGAACTTGAGCAAAACTGAAGCTAGGAGAACTAGGTGAAGTGGAGATAATAATGGCTCTCACAGGTCTGTTGTAATGAACTTTAAATCCACTGGGAGAAATGTATGTTAAGTGATGGGCCCAGAGGAAGTCCTCAGGTAGGAGGGAGTTGTTATCATCAGCATTATTAGTGCACCGTGGACACTGCTGGTTGGTGACCCGACTTCCATTTCCACCCCCTTCCCTCTTTTCCCCTCACATGATAGAAGCTACAAATGCTAAATACTCTTTTCCCCAGCTTCCTTTGCAGCTAGGGTAGCCATGTGACTGAGTTCTGGTCAATAAGACATGAGCACATGTCTGCTGGGGGGATCCTGGGAATGCTTTTACTTCCAAGATTAACAGAAGAGACACAGTCAGGATGGCCCAACACCCCTCTGCCCGATTCCTGCTTTAAAGTAAGGGATGATGTCTGAGGCTGGGACTGCTAACTCACAACCATGAAGAAAAGGCTAAGAAAATGACAAAGATGCCAGCCAGCCCAATGCTGGGGAGCTGCCAGTGTACACTAGTGCCAACAGCTATTCATTTATCCAGAGTTCTCATCCTGTGAGGAAAATAAACCCTTATGTCCAAGTCACTGTATTTGGGTTTCCTGTGTACTTGTAGCTGAATGTTGGCCTAACTGATATAAGAAGTAAGGGAAAGACAGCAGAAAAAGTCACTAGGTGGTTTCGAGCAGCAACATTTCAGCTAAGGAAACTGTTCCATGTTTTTCATATAGGCTCTGTGTTTCCCTCCTTCTGTGCTTTCTCTTACAGGAATCTCCCTAAACGGAGCCTTCCTGCCCTGCCCAACCCCCATCTCTGTGTGCATAAATCTTCCCAGCCTCAGCCTAGTGCCACCTCCTCCATGGACCATCTCCATCCCTCCATGTACAATGAATCTCTCCTCTTTAAATTTCTGTTTGAAGCACATTAGGTTTCTATTTTTTAATTTACATTTTCAAATACTACGTAATAATTTGTTGTCGGTGTTCATATCTTACCTCTTCTCATAGGAACTAAGCGCCTCTACATACATTATTTCTAAATGAGATTGTGCGTGAAAAGTGTTTGGCACAATCTTACAAAAAGTTAGGTATTATTATTATTATTTTGTACTTCCAATGTTTGGTCTAGTCATTCAACAAGTATGAAGTAAGAATCTACTTAGTACAAACATGTGATGACGATCTATGTGTACCATCGGGATTAATAGCATCTGCTCTGAGGACAAACTGTTTGGGTTTCATGGGACTATTTTCTCAGTTTCTTTATCTTTCAAATAGGGATAATGGTAGTAAAAGAGATATTATGGGGAATAATTGATTTAATATATGCAAAGCATATAGAACAGTGCCTGGCATGCATCAAATGGAATATTATTATTTTGTTATTATCATTACTAACCATGCCATTAGTCTCAAGGGAGATACCTAACATGCTTTCTACCATATAGTAGGACCTCAATTACAACATTGTAAATCAACTATAATTCAATAAAATCAATTTAAAAAAATAAAGGCTGGGTTAAGATTCTTGTTCCACTACTTGCTAACAATCCCTCCGTGCCTTCGTCCACCATGTACAAAATGGAATAGTAACGGTATCCCTCATACTGAGTGACTGGGAAGCTGAACTGAGTTAATCCAAGTAAAGTGGTGAGCGCCATGCGGAGCAGAGGGTGTGTGTTCAGTAGGTTGACTCGTCTCATCTCAGTTCCTCAGCAGTGCAGCCTCTCTGAGTTGTTCCCTGGGTTCCTTCCACACTCCACAACTTTGCACCCGCCCATCACACATCATTCTTTTTCTTGTTCTTCACTGCATAAACGCCTATTGATGCATCCAGACTCATTACAAATGGCACCCTCAGGGGGCGTATGACATGACACGAGCATGCATTCCCGGAGTTTATAATCTTTGGGGGGAAACCAACAAGTGAACAATAGCACTAACAACAACAGATAACCTTACGAGTGAATCACTTAAAGGACCCCTTTCCCAAGCACCCATAGATCCTACTAGTCCGGGATATTTGACATGTCTTTCTATTCACCGTTTGATGTAAGAGAGTGCTAGGAAACACGGGGGAAGACAGTCCTGTTCCCTTGAATTGGGGTAGAATATCCGATCTTTGCTGATCAGGGAGGGGACTGGTATTTGCGGAGTACCTATCATGAGTTGGCCCTATGGGAGTACTTCTTTGTTTTGTTTTGTTTTTACATCTTTATTGGAGTATAATTGCTTCACAATGGTGTGTTAGTTTCTGCTTTATAACAAAGTGAATCAGTTATACATATACATATGTTCCCATATCTCTTACCTCTTGCGTCTCCCTCCCTCCCACCCTCCTTATCCCACACCTCTAGGTGGTCACAAAGCACCGAGCTGATCTCCCTGTGCTATGCGGCTGCTTCCCACTAGCTATCTATTTTACGATTGGTAGTGTGTATATGTCCATGTCTCTCTCTCGCTTCTTATGTCCTCATCTTTAATCTTTACTATCACCCTACGAAGTAGACAGTGTTACTCATTTTAAACAGGAGGAAACTGAGGCACAGAGAGGTCATATGACTTGCTTGCATTGACACAACTGTATGCTGGCTCTGGAATTTGCATTCAAATATCTGTGCTGACAGAGTCATGTTTCCTTGGGTTTTGCTGGAGAGGAGATACGGAGCAGTGCGGGATTAGGGGAGCGGAGGGAGAATGAATAGAGAAGTTCAGGCAGGCAGGAAAGTCAGATTTTCTACCCTTGCCAATCCTATTAAGGGCGGATCCTGACCAAAATCCTGCCAGGTGTACATCAATAAGAGAGGAAAATATTCCTGCGCAGGCTCATTTTATTTGCAGAGTGGGAATTATTGGGCTATGATCACCAGAAGCACTTCGCTTGGAAACCAAGAACTTTGGCCACCGTATTCTGAATTCATACTGAATCACTCACGTTGTGTTGGAAAGCCTGCTTTAGAATCAGTCATTCCTAACTTGGGATCTGGATTCTAACACACAAGTTGTCAGACTTCAGGCCAGTGATGTGACCTCACTGAGCCTCAGTTGTCTAAAAATGGGATTATTGGAGACACCAACTCAGAGGTTGATAATGAGAGACTATAAATGACGTGTGACTAGGGTGCATGTAAAATGTATTGTTCAAACGGGGACACTGTGTGGGGAGAGTCCTGCTGAGAATTATGCTGGGACAACAGGGGTAAACTGGTGCCGTCTTGAGGAAACTGCACAGTATGGTCACACCAGGTGTGAGCTGTAAGAAGTGTCTAGCAGAGAGGCTGCTACCTGGTAAAAGCCCCTGCAAATGCTCTCCCCTGCCAGTATTTTAAGCACAATTCCAAAGTCAAGCTACACTGAACCACTTACAATTTTCTGATCATATTAGACTCACAGGCAGAGAGAGCTCAGCCTGGCTCCTATTTGTCGTCAGTTAGTCATATTTTTAAGTCTGATCGACCAATGAACGCGTGGAGACTCATCAGAACAACGTAAGAGGCTTCTCAGTGTAGTTAGGACAGGACAACGGGAGAGAGTTTGTTTATAGGGAAGAGGAAGGAAGGTGTGTGCTGTAATCTATTTAGAAACAAACAGAAGACACACGAGCTTCAGAGCAGAAGATGGGGGGGGGGGGATGTAAAGCAACAGGGGGAAACAAGTTAGAACACTCCGTTTAGTCACCTATATCTGCTAAGTAGTGAAGATGGAGTGGCCAACATACTCCAGCAAGGTGAGGCATCTTTAGCAACTGATGGACAATACCTGGTGGAAATAGGAGAGAAAGGCAGAAATCCTAGGATTTCGTTCTTCCTGACACACGGTGGATACTTAATACGTGTTAAGTTTCTTTCCTTTTGCTTCTTTTGTGGTAAGGATTTGTAAAATAATCTGAGAAGGTGATTTATAGTTTATGTCCATAGCCTAGAAGCTGATGATCACGAATGCCTGCGTGGTCATCAATTTCTCTTCCTTTCCTCCCTATCCCCCACTCCCTCTCTTCCCTCCTTCTCGCAATTTACTGAGCCAGGAATTGAGGATATGAGGGTGAAGAGACAGGTTCATATTTGTCAGAGAAGACAGACCCTGAGCAGGTAATTAACCACAACTGTAGTTAGTGCCCTGAGATCGAGGGTGCCCCGCATCCCAAACCCTTGACTTTTACTAGGGTTGACGTGCCCATGTGGCTTTAACGCTGAACTCATGGTCTGCCTCCCACATCCGGCTCTTCTTCCTGCCTTCCCTGTCAGAGTTGATGACATCACTAACCCTCAAGCCCTTGTCTTTTTACTACATCGCAGTGCATGGTTCACTGGAGCAGAGTCTTGGGGAGAATGTGATTTGAGTTTTCATAGAGACCTACAGAAAGCTCACGGGAGAGCAAATGTCAGGGCGTGCAAATTCTGACCACTAACTTTGGGGTTGCATTGTGTGTGTGTGTGTGTGGCAGTGGGGGGCCTATGTTGGGGGTGGGAGAAGGGATCTCTGAGTCGAGATAACAATCCTAGCTCTGATGAATCCAAGTTCATCATGCATCGAGGAATGTGTATCTCCCCTTCCTCTCTGCAGTCACCCTCCCCCCTTGATTTGTCATTTTCATCATCAACAACAAAAAAAACAAAATACAGTAGGAGAGCCTAAGTCTCTGTTCAACCTGTGTTCTCAGAATAAAAAAGACTCATTTGCTAACTGCCTTCTGTGACAAGAAGACAGCAGCTCCTGTGGAAATCTCCACCCAGACACTCTCCAGCCTCATCCCTCCTTATCTATCATCTATTTACCCATTTGAGTAATGGGAGGAAAAACCAGCTTCATAATCAATCTCATTCTCCCCGAGTGCTCTGTTAAAACTCATTTGCATTTCGACAATGGTCCAGCCGTTTCTTATCCCAACCATCAATGTGAATGATAAATTGGCTGCCCGGTTTCCGTCTGATCGTTAAATGAATAACTGCATGTTATCAACATAAATTTGCAGTTTGGCCTAGAGCTTGTTATTCATGGGGGGCGGGATTTGCTTCTTTACTAAAGCGTTTCCAATTCTAAATTTATGTTATGTCCACATAGTAGTGTGTGTGTTTGGAGAGGAGGGGGGTGTGTGGTGGAGAGAGAGAGCAATGTGACGGGCTGGGGAAGAGAGACAGTGAAGGGGTGAAACCACAGGCGTGAACACTAATTAGAATGGGAAAATAAAATTCTTTCACTTGGGGCCACAGGCAATGAATATTCCTTAAAAAAAAAAAAAAAGTGAAGCCCCTAATACTTACAGATTTGCAACCAGGTAATAACTTTGCAAAATGTGACTGACAGTTATCAGGTTATCTCCTTTATCACACCTTTATTTTTATTAAGCAGGGCTATGCTCCCAGCAGGTTTCAAACGTGTTAATGCTGAACATCCCATGGAAGAATCAAAGGGCTGTAGTGACTGGAGCTTTGTGGAGGGACTCTACAAACAGAAATATCCAGAAAAAGGGGCAGAAAAACCAGGGCAGAGCAACTACAGCTTCAGTCTGCTCTGGCTTAAACAAATATCTCTTGCCCGCAACCAGCGCAGACTGTCATGAACTTCGGAGGGAGGTGATAGAAACGTCGAGGAAGGCATACAGATCAGCAATCCTACAGAAATTCTTTTTTCTTTTTTTTTTTGGTCTCAATGAAATCTTAGGATTCTAAGAGTTGGTTGTTTTAAAGGACTAATTCCCATAAGACATAATTAGCATTTATACATTTTATTATGAGTGTTCTTTTTAACCTGCCAGTAAACCCTCAGCAAGAGAGGAAAGTGATCAGAGTCCCAGTTTGTGGTTTAAAACTGAACCCATCATGAGGTCCAAGGTAGTAGTTACTGGATCCTCTTCCCAGGAGTTTGCACAGAAGGGGCAAAGGGAGATAGAGGCTAGTGAAGGATCTAAACTAGGTACTGCATATCTATTAACTCAGTCAATCCTACCATCTGCACTGTAAGCTAGGTACTGTTATCCCACATTAGAGATGAGGAAACAGAGCCCAGAGAGATCCATTAACTTGCTCATATTTAGAAAATCATAGTTAGGATTTACACTCAGATCCTTCCTCATTAGCCAGCTAAGTGGATGGAAAAAAGTGCTCAGGATGGTCTCTAGGTCCATCCATGTCTCTACAAATGACCCAATTTCATTCCTTTTTAATGGTTTAGTAATATTCCATCGTATATATGTACCACATCTTCTTTATCCATTCCTCTGTTGATGGACATTTAGGTTGCTTCCATGACCTGGCTATTGTAAATAGTGCTGCAGTGAACATCGGGGTGCATGTGTCTTTTTGAATTATGGTTTTCTCTGGGTATATGCCCAGTAGTGGGATTGCTGGGTCATACTGTCATACAGAGTGAAGTAAGTCAGAAAGAGAAAAACAAATGTCATATATTAAAAGGTATATGTGGAATCTGAAAAAATTGGTATAGACGATCTTATTTACAAAGCAGAAATAGAGACACAGATGTAGAGAACAAGCACATGGATACCAAGGGGGAAGGGGGTGGTGGGATGAATTGGGAGATTGGGATTGACATATATACACTATTGATACTATGTATAAAATAGATAACTAATGAGAACCTACTGTAAAGCACAGGGAACTCTACTCAGTGCTCTGTGGTGACCTAAACGGGAAGCAAATCCAAAAAAGAGGGGATATATGTATAGCTGATTCACTTTGCTGTATGGTATAAATTAACACAATATTGTAAAGCAATTATACTCTAATTTAAAAAAAAGATCAGGAGCTGTTTGGAGGTTTTCTCTCTGGATCCTATTTTGAAGGATCCCTGCTTCCCCTGTTTTGTCTTTTAAATTTCCTTCCAAAATCCGAATGTGTGCATGTTTTCCATTGGCTCCTTCACATTCACTCTTTTCTACCCTGATCTGTGCCTCAGAGAACAGCCACCCTTGCACTCTGGCTTTGAGTGGTGTTTGGCCAATGGGAGGACCTGGTGGCAGATTGGAGGGATGGAGAGGATGATCCTGGGTCGCTGCCAGGTTGCAGTGGTGGTTTTCCAGGTCCTGCCAGGTGGCCATCTTCACAGTGACTCTCTCCAAATTGCAGTCACCCAACAGTTCCCAAATGTTTTGATTCAGGACCCCTTTAGACTCGTAAAAATTGCTGAGGATCCCCCAAAGAGCTTTTGTTTCTCTCTCAGTGTTTACCACGTTAGAAATTAAAACTGAGAAATTCTCAAACACAGGAATCCACAAGCATACATTCCAGTAAGCCATCAGAGTGAGGACACCATCACAAGTCATGCAGCCTCTGGAAAACTACATTGAGCGCTCATGACAGGATAAGAGCAAAGGAGGCCAAAAAATATCTTAGTATTACTGGAAAAATGGTTTTGACCTTGTGGACTTCTAACAGAGTCTCAGGGACCCCACAGGTTTCCAGCTTTGAGAACCACGGCTCATACTGCCCCTTCAGACTCACCCTGGGACACTTCCCCAACCCTTGTTAGATCTCTCACTCTGCCTGTACCTTCAAAATTACCCCCTTATTCAACTCCCCTCCAACATTCCATTTTGACTATGCCCTCTGCTTCCTACCGGAACCCTGACTCATCACGGACTAGGGTATGACTGGAAATTCACCTTGGAGGTAGGGCTGGGGCCAGAAGTGGCTCAGGAATGCCAGCAGCGAAGAAAAATATTCCTTCTGCTTGCACTGACCTTTTTCCTGTGAACTTTGATTCATCTTTTAAATTGTATTTATTAATTCCTCACTGATAAAAGGGTGTATCTAGAATCAGAGAGATGACCGTTCCTCTTTCCTAGACTCAGGCCAGAACATAAGAGATCTATTTCCTGTTAGAGGTGTAGACAAACTGGACCACCTTTAGAGGAGACTCTGGAAACCAAGTTCGTAAGGAAGAAATTAAGGAAAGTTTTCTCTGAAGAAAAGGAGCCTCAGAGGAACTTGGCCATTTTCAGCTATCGCTTCATCTGGTGGCCTTTGTTTCAGGGAAGAGTTCTTCATCCCTTCTACTGGGGTCCCATTGAATTTGTACCAGATCTCAATTGTCCCATATCACTTTATATTGTCATGATTTGCATATTTCTCTTTCCCCTTCTAGACTGCTAGCTCCTCAAGACAGTTTCAGTCACCAAGGCAGTTCCATCTCCAGTGTGTGATAAATGTTTGTTGAAGGAAGGAGTAGAGATGGCACTCTTTTTCATGGCCGCCATTTTGTTTCCCATAGTCAACGGGAGACAGTTCCTGCTTAGCTGCAAAGACCATCTTTTTTTTTTTTTTTTTTTTTTTTTTTTAACAGTTTTCTAGGGGTATAACTGATCTACAAAAAAACGCACATATTGAAGATGTATAATTTGATGAGCTTGGACATATGCAAACACCCATGATACCATTAGCACAATCAAGGACATAACCAGTACCAACCCAACTTTCCTTATGCCTATGTCTCTTTTTTAATTATTGTTTTCTGTGGTAAGAACACTTAACATGGGATTTACCCTCTTATACTTAACAAAATTTTAAGTGTGAATAGAGTGTTGTTAACTGTGGGCACTGTTATACAACAGATCTCTAGAATTTGCTCATCTAGGTTAAGTGAAACGTTTTACCTGTTGAACAGTGACTCTCCATTTCCCCTTCCTCCAGCCCCTGGCAACCACCATCCTATTCTCTGCTTCTATGAGTTTGACTATTTTAGATATCTCACATAAAAGTAGATATCTCACGTAAGAGGAATCATGCAGTATTATTTTTATAAATCACATAGGAAGTCATTCAATATGCCTGCAGAAACAGAAAGGGAAGCCCCTGAAATGTTTATGCAGGTCTTGTGATACCTTGGGGATGCATGACTGGAAATAAAAAAAACCTGAGTTTCCATCCCAGCCCCACCACTGACTAGTGGGCTGCCTTTTACAAGTCACTTCCTTTCTCTAAGCCTCACGTCCTCAGAATGAATGGTTTGGACTAGAAGAGTGAATGCCAACTTGTATGCATGGTTCCACATCTCAGGGTGCCATTGCAAGGGATCTGGAATCCACAAGGGTAACAAACACTGTTGGATGCCTAAAAAACTGGTATCTCTGGTGCGTATCTGAATTATGTCTTCACATATATGGAGCTGTGCTTATAACTGATAAAATATGAGACTCTCAAGTCACTCTTGAAATTGGCATGTATATTTTGACTCTTTTCCAATCAAAAGATAATAAAATTATTTGGTGTGTCATACTCTGACTCTAGAAAGAAGCTCTTGTTCTTGGGAAAATCGGAAATCACTGAGCCTCAAGCCTTGGTTTTGCCTCTGAAGGCTGTGGATCTGATGCAGGAAGCAAGAACAGGCAGTTTTTCTCACCTGCAGATAGGGGCTTTGTTAACCATAGTTATGAACACAGATCTAAGAAATATCTGGAAAAAGTCAATGAACATGTTTTCTAGTTTTCTAATTTATTTCCTTCTTCATAGACAGCATCCATGACATAAACATAGGCTCCGTACTATGAGAAGAGCCTGAAAGTGTTTTAAGTGTGTAGAGGCAATAAGATCTTTTTTTTTTTTTAACCAGACAAAACATGATTTGCTCTCACTTTCACCCATCCTAATCTATTATCATCACTCAAAAATATTTTAGAAACTTCCTTCCTCTAATGGATGAAAGAGATTGGGGGGAGAATTAAAGCTATGGAATAACATGTCTGGGGAGCCACTAAACAGATTAAAAGAAATCTGTTAACTTTCAGGGATATTTATCAATGCCCAGTTCAAGAAATTCAGTGACAACTGAATGGGAATTGTCGCCTCTTATAACCAATGAACTAAACAATCATGCTTTAAAATTTTTCGATAATAATTCTTTTCTATATTTTCTGCTACCAAAATAATACATATCTATTGTAGAATTTCAAAAATATAGAAAGCCTCAAAAGAAGAATACATAAACTACCATTAATTTACATGCAGTATTTTATATGCTTACATATATCCCTATCTCCATACTTAGAAATTTTAAATGGTTTCATATTATTTATTCATGCTGTTTGATAACTTGCTTTCTCTCAAAAATTTGTATTACATATTATTAGACACATAATAAAGGACTGTAAATAAAGTATGTATAAGTTATAAGGCATGATAATAAAATGAATAATCATTAAGCTACAATCCTACTTACAGATTCAAATATCACCATTATTGTTGAACCTATCTATATGATTCTCCCCAGTTCTCCTGACTTGAATGCAGATGTGATGCTGGAGCTATAGCAGCCATATGGTGGGCATGAGGAAAAGGCTAGGAAATTTATAAAAAGTCTGGCCTTGACAATTCTTGCACCGACCTATCCACAAATTTCTGCTTATGTGATTTTAAAATCTGGTTATATGATTTGCTTAAGTGCTATAAATCTGATTTTATGCAAATGAGAAATGAATATAGTCCTGATTGAGATGGCATCTTTCATCCACTTAGTCCCCAAACTAGATCCTCTCATTCAACAGCAACCAAAAAGGTAGTGAAGAAGTTCCACAAGTAATTTTTCTAAATCAGAGTGTACACATTTCTTAGTGAGGCTAACATGGTCTGGCCACTCCCTGTTTTCTCAGAGTGTTGTTGTCACTCTGCCTCACGCATTTGACGTCACCCACTCGACCCTTTACAATTTCCAAGAAAATACTAAGTTCTTTCCAGTTTCATGTCCTTCAAGCATTCTATTTCATTCGCCTGGATCTCTTTCCCCCTAAGTTACCTTCCCATTCTAAATGAGCCTCGCCTGTTACTACCTCTTCGTAAGCAAGTCACTAGGCTTTGAGCTCCACTAGAGGAACCTCTGTGTCAGCTTTGTGGATTGTACACCAAGCAGAGCCTAGCACAGCGCAGGAAAGATTATAATCACTCAGAAATGTTTTGTTAGATGAGAGGTGAATATGTCGTGTACTAATCAAGTGTCAAACAATGCCTATCCCCAGTTGTTCTTTAATTTCCCAATCTCGGGTTTTTCATCTTTGAGATGGGTTAATAATCCTTCCCTCTCAGTGCTGTTTGAGAAATAACTGCAATCATTGTGTGTAGGGGCTTAGATAGGGGCTTGAAATGTGGTTCATTTGCCTCAATAAGGGGACTCTTTATTCCCCGATCAACAAATTTTCCTTCCAACTTCTCACTTTAAAAGTAATACTTGGTAGAATTATTATTACTGATAATTATAATCCACTCCAACACATGCTGAGTGCTTGCTCATATACTTTACATGCCAGTATGTTACATACATTATTTATTTTTGTGATGTAGCCTCTGTTATTATCCCTTTGTTGCAGATGAGGAAACTGAGGCTGAGACTAAGGACAAGCCTCTTGGGGTGCTTGGCTGCTGCCTACAGACAGACACCTGCAGTTGGGCTTGGTCAGAAACTAGCTAACCAGAGAGCCTGCTGTTTACAGGATGTGTTCCCTGTACTTGTTTCATTTTGTTCTTTTCCTGAGAAAAAAGGCAAAGCAGAATAAAATGAGCTGATATCAAATATTTTTTAGAAAAGCACCTTCTAAAGGCTGCTCTGAGGTCAATACAGATTTTCATTCCAGTCTTCTCTCCTCCTAGATCCACAGGCTCTGAAATGAAAATTGATGCTCAAGCTGGTGACCCCAAGGCAGGATCCTCAACCAGAAAACAATGCCTGAGTCAGGCCTGGTGCAGCATACTTGCCAGGTCCAGAAAGCAGATTGATACACATTACAGAGATTTTGCGACAAGAATTGATAGCAAAAGCCATTTGTTTTAACCAGAGCTCCGTATTTAGAACCTTATATGTAGGAGGTGCTTAATAAATGCCGGTTGAAATGCACTCCATGGTCTCATGTTACAGTGAGATTTTATGATTTTAATATAGCTTATTCTGCATGTCACTCAATTTAATATAGCAACACACGCTCTTCAAAACTTGCCCCAAACTTGCCTTCCAGTTTCTTCTCTTAACATTCCAGCTCTTGCACGTAGTTCTAATCACACCTGAGTACTGTTTCCTAAATACTCCCTGGTGTTTAGTTGCTCTGTGCCTCTGCTTGTGCTGCTTCCGAGAATTCCTACACCCCAGCCCCGCCTCTTTTCATAAAAGTGGCCAACTCATCCTGTAGGTCTCTGTTACAGTAACTTTTCCCCCATGAAGTCCATCCCAGGTGAGACATATCCATACCCATGAGCTTTCCAATTTTCTAGATATAATTATAGCAATATTTTCCATCTGGTGGCACAGCGTGGCTGGCGGATAAAGCATAGACTTTAGAGTTGGAAATATCTGGCCCCAAATCTCAACCCTGCCACGTCAAAGTCATGCATCCTGGTGTGATTTACCTAACTGTGAGCCTCCATTTCCTCTTTGGAAGTGAGGGTGCTATGACCTGTCTGTTAGGGCTGTTGTGGGAATAAAGGGGGAGAACATTTAAAGTTCCTAGCACAGATCTGGTTCATGGTCAGCAGCTGCTTCGTTCTGGTTATTCAGGTTCTCAGCTCAAATATTCTCTCTCGAGAATGGCCTCGATCTAAATATCCCACCCCTCCACCCTACTCCCTTCTTTAAGCTTTGGGCCCAGGTTGTCCAAGTTCAAATTCCAACTCTGCCACTTATGAGTGCGGGTGAGTTACTTAATTCTGTTCCCTCACTTTCCTCATATGTAAAATGGGGCTAATGATAATAATGGTTTCATAGGCATGTTATAGGGATCATTGGAAGGCTCAGACGAGTACCAGGCAAAGAATAAACTGTACATGTTCCTGTATTGTTCATTTCTCTATCCCTGGGGTACACATTAGTGCCTGGCCCAGGGAGGTACTCATTTTGTGTTTGTTGAATGAATAAGTGCACACGCTGTTTTTTTTCTCCTTCCCTTGCATCTTTTCCCTGGTTCTTAGAATAGAATGTGGGCTCTTCTGGGGCAGGAGGAAGGTGCCATTGCTATTAGGTGGTTAGCGCCCAGCACAGGGTCTGGCACCACGCAATGCTTAGTCAATTTCACGGAATTGAAGGGATGTTTTCCACGGTGTATTCCTGCT
>NW_006783002.1:1041957-1073554 GCF_000442215.2 Lipotes vexillifer
CCTGCTGCGTTCGGTTGGAAGTGAGTTCATTAGCATCAGCTGGCAGAACAGTCAGCACTCTGCCCACCACTCAGCAACCTCTTGCCATTGCTTACTCAAGCACACTTAACAGAGGGTGACCCAGGGACGCAAAGCCGCCTCCTCTCTGGCATGACAAAGACCCGGACCATTATCTCTCTTGACTGGGTACAAGCTTTACCTTATTCTGCTGGCAGATGTATTTAGATGATGCCCTGTTTGGCTGGCAGCAAGAGGACTCTTTTCTTTTTTTGTGGGTCTAATCCCTTGAATCAATATTTGTTTCCACCTACCCCTGTTTACAGATGGAGACTGCTGGGCTGAAATGGCATCTCCAAAGTAAGAGGACAAGTGTGGGCCAGGAGGAGAGAGTCTGGGAAAGAGAAGGAAGGGTCCATCCAGAGGGCATTTCAACAGGTCAGGGGCTCTGCTTTCCAGTAAAACCAGTCACTTCCTTGGTGAATTAATTTAACCTCTTTGCCAGTTTCCCAAAAGAGGTGGTGTAGGAGGGGTGGAGGGGCAGCCAATTAAAATTCAGTCTGACCAACAAAGAGAAGTAGGCCATGGCTGACTAACAGAGAGGCATTGACTGAAAGAGGCCCTGGCACCAGGAGGCCACATGCTTGAATGTTCTTTTCTTCCAAAACAAGAGGGCCTCCCAAAGCATGGAGTCACACTGTCCATGTCTGGGTTTGTAAAATGTGCGTTTCTCTCATGAGGAGCCCAAGGCACAATCTCTTTGGCTGGCTCGCCATTCCCTCCCTTCCTCTCTATGGGACACAGACTATTTTTGTCCATTCTCGATACCATCATCACTGAGTTTTCCTCCTATTGCCAGATGAATATCTCTGCATAGCTGCAGGCAGAGTCTGACTCTGTTACCAGACTGTTGTCATTTCATCACACATGCACTCTGGATGTCAACACGAGAGCCTTTCCCAAGTCTTCTGCTGGCTGACCACTTTTTAGGTCAGATGGGAGGAGAGAGGGGGAGAGGGGTAAAGAGAGAGAGGGAGAATGACTGACCGAGGAAGCCAAGGGAGTATGAGACTTGCATCTCTGACTTTTAAACCAGATGTGATGGAAGGCTGCTTGAGAGAATGGCATACCCTACTTTCATTTGTGTGTCCTTGAAAATGTGTATGAAACCTGCAGCAGGAGAACGTCAGTCCAAAAACTTGTAGAATAAGGACATTCCCTTAAAAGCTAAAAGTCATTAAACATTCACTAACTTATCTTTACTTTTTAGAGATAACAGTTGACATATAGTCCGTTCATTTCATACATAATTGTTAATTTGGCTCTTCTCTTGCACAAATGAACACAAGCTGGAAAGTTTCAGCCTAAAATGGGTCCAGCTGAGGCCAGAGTTTACTTTTTGGACAGTCAACATTTGCCGTCCTTGACTCAGTTGTATTAAGGTAACAAGACCGGTTTTACTTCCTGTAGCTGTCACTTAGCTTTTATAACTGTCCTTACTGTTATTCTTGTCACAGATGAGGGAGGGGACACTGCTCTTGTCTGGGGGTCAGCATCTCCATGTTCACAGTGTTTATTCCACCAACCGAATGACAGCGGCACATGAAGTGGAAAAGTCCTGGTTGCTAAAAAGTCACGTTAAATAGTCAAGAGCCATCTGTGGTGGGTAAAAAATTGGGTTTTGTCAACGTAGGAGGGCTTGAATCCCATTTGCTGGTTCTGAAACTCTTTCCACAGTGTCTGGGATCCAGAAGACCAGGATATGCCTAAAGGTCAGCACTATAAATATCATCATCATCATGAGCTGAAGCCTGATCATGGGAGGAATGAGTCAGAATAAGAATAAGCCCTATTATCAGCTAGTAGTGAAATTTATTTGCGCTGGAAGGGGCTGGACAGTTTTAACACTTGGCATCTCTTTTGTCTGTCAGCTCACCCAAAGCCACCCAAGCTGGGCTTCCGTCCTTTTCAGTAAAGCACAGTGAAGGTCCTAGACTTGAGAGTCCCAGAGCCCTGGCCCAGATCTGTTCTCCTCATCTTCTGCGTGAACTTGGGTACATTCATTACAGCATCTGAAATTTCATTTCACTTATCAAATGAGAATAGTACTGTTTACTTTATATTAACTCTTAGGAGTGTTATGATGTTTAAATGGATACACATATAAAATTATTAGCACAATCTGACACATAATGAATACTTCTTAACAGAGGGTGATTTTGCTGCCCAGCAGACATTTGGCAATGTCTGAGACATTGTCCCAACTGGAGGACTGGGGGCAGTAGATAACACAGGCATCTATTGGCTAGATGTCAGGGATGCTGCTATACATCCTACAATCTACAGGACAGCCTCCCATAATAAAGAGTTATCTGTCTCAAGGCGTCAACAATGCCAAGGCTGAGAAACTCTGGCGAGGTAAACAACAGCCATTATGTGTCAGGCATTTTCCTGTAGACATCTGATCTCTTTCAACTCTGCAGGTTCCAAAATGTGGATGCTGAGTTGTAAGGCTGATAACAATGACAACATCTACTCATTTGTGAAGAAATTTCATACATATATGTATATATCTAATTTCATTTGATTTTGAAAAGGACCTGTTATAAGTATTATTAATGCAATCTTATTTTACAGGTGGACAAACTGAGGCTCAGAGACCTTGGATCACTCAGCTGGTAAACAGCAGCCCAGGTTTAGGACACTGTTGTCCTGCATTCAACTCTTGTGCACCATCACATGTTCAGGTAACATGGAAGCTCAGCTTTGAATAGTTTGGGTAATCCATTCAGCTGTGAAATGGGACAAATCATACTGATCTTTGGGGAGCAATCATCGCAAGGAGGACATGAAATGACGTACACAGCAGGCACTCAA
The DNA here is from genome assembly GCF_000442215.2 of Lipotes vexillifer. Classification (NCBI taxonomy): domain Eukaryota; kingdom Metazoa; phylum Chordata; class Mammalia; order Artiodactyla; family Lipotidae; genus Lipotes; species Lipotes vexillifer. The sequence continues at coordinate 1,044,832 of NW_006783002.1, forward strand.
AAACCAGAGCTCTATCAGCGTCTCTGATTGCTCTTGATGACTGGGCAACATACGGTCCTTAACCCCCATATGTAAGCCAAGAGACTCTCAAGGCCAACCCAGTCTTTGTGTGTTTTGGCGGGTCCCCCGGCATAAGCCTGTGCAGGAGCCTCTGGCTTCACCAGGCCCCACCATCCATAGTTGCTTTGTTCACTGAGTGACACCGCCTGTCAGGCATCACCCTGTGCTGGTTACCGAGGCTTTGCAAGGGCCTCCAGTCCTTCTGGTACCCAGTACCCCGGGGCTGACGCCATGACAACTGTGCCACTGCTCTCTCATTACCTATCAGGAGGGTCACCTTTCTGACAGACAGCTCTGAAAATTCTTTATTAAAGATTTTTTTTAGTAGAAAAGTCAGATTACTTTATAGTTCTGACATGCTCTACTTATTATGACATGAAACAACGTTCTTGTTTCTTCTGCTTGGGGACGTGTAACTGCTGACTTAGGCTCGCATGGCATGTCACTATGATGTATTGCATATTTGGTCAGACCTTCCATAACCTTTACATATGCATTCATTCATACATTCATTCACTCAACTATGCATTTGAATTTCTGTTGTGAACCTAGCAGTCTGCTAGGCATTTACTGGATAAAAAAAATACATTTCTATTCAATCCTTGATCTTGAGGACTTCTCAGTCTAGTAGGCAAAGCAAGCGTGTAAAGAAGATAAAATTTTAAAGTGGTAAGTGAAACAGAAGAGGTATGTGTTGGACCTGGCAGGATGGAATTCAGAATTAGTAGTGGATCTGTAGAGTACGGTGCCTGGTTCACTCTGGATGGTGATGGTAGAGAAGCAGCAGAGGCTGAAGACTGGATTTGGGTGGAATATGCTGTAAGCTGTGTACAGGGGATGGAAGAGGACTGAGCATCCACAACTGAAGTAAGCTGATGATACTTTGATCCGGAAGAAGGCCCGGAAGCCCATGTTTTGGCCCTGAGTGACTTTTAACAGCCACGATGTATATCTGATGAATGATATCTCAGAGGCACCGCTGAGTATCTGAATGTATTAGCAGAAAGCTGTAGAAAAGGGAGTTACTAACCCTGCCCCAGAAGATGTGTTATTTAAATAGGGTATAAAGTATTTAGAGAGGCTCCTCTTGTGGGGAAGAGAAGTGAGGGCTTTCTGGGCAGAGCAAGTGTGAAGCTGACACCCTCAGAGAAGGGTGATAATGTGGCTGGAGCAAAGCACGGTGTGAGGGAGTGAGGAGTGAGGTCGGGGGGGTGGGGTGGAGGTGAGGTTTGAGGGCCCTTTGGGCCATTTGAATGCTGGGCCAGGGAATCTGGACCCTCTGTAGTGGGACTTGCTGAGTTGTGGCTGATTTATGCAGAGAGGCGGTTTGGTAGCATCTGCACTGTTGACGCATCTCCCTGGGAGTGGTAGGGGACTGTGGGAGGCTGGCCCGGGAGCTCAGAAACAGGAGGCAAAGGGACAAGTCAGGCGGCTGCTGCAACCACCTGAGAGAGACTGTGAGCTCTTCCTCAAGTTTCATCCAACAGAACAGTCTGTACCCCAGCCCAAGCTGGTTACCCATGCGTCCCACCAGATGCCCCAGCACATATTCAGAGAAAGAGACAGGGAATAGGCCGAGAATGAATGAATGTCTTAAACAAAAATTTAAGAGACAAAAGTACGATGTGTTAAATACTCCAGCGCCTCGTAGAATCTGAAGTGCACATACTTGATGGAATAAATGCATAAAGACATGAGAAACAAGGAAGTACAGAGTGAGGGTGAGCGTCTAGTCAAAGGGGCTCTGAAAATGTCGGTTAGCTTTCCGCAGTGCTAATGTCAGTCTCACGCCCAGACAGGTGTAAGGCAGGGGTTAGTGATCTGATTCATCCTCTCCTTAAGAACCGCCACTCCAAACTGTGGAGCTGCTGTTATGGTTCATCGTGCATGATGCTCAGGGCACCACATGTACCGTTTCAGTCCATCTTTGTAACAACTACAAAGCAGGTTTTATTGGCCCTGAGGTTTAGAGAGTTTAGGGATTTGCTCAAGGTGACAGCGTTAGTAAGAGTGAAATTGTGATTTGAACTCCAGTCTGTCCAGCTCTAAAGCCTTCTGCATTAGTGAGTACACTACTGAGAACAGCAGATCCATCATTGTAGGATGAGAAATGCATGCAAGTTGTTAATATCACCTCCCTTTCTGCATAGTAAAGACCCTGATTCAGAGCCTTTAGATACCAATGTGGACAGAAAAATCAGATTTGGGGTAAGGGAGGAAATGGTGGGAAAGAGAAAAAGAAGAATAAAATATCTACCTCCAATTTTTGTTTTGGGTTTGTGTAAGCTCATTAACCCTTTGGGTCTGAGATTTTTCTTCACTAAAATGAAGGAAATCAACTAAATCATATGCAAGCTATATTCTGCCTTAGCAGTCCTGGGATTCTATGCCCTGAGCTGAACTCCTTATCATGGAGTGGAAAGCAACATCGTGAAATATGATGGTGTTGAGTTTTTTTAAACCAATCTGAAGATAAATTAGGAAATCACTGTGTTCAGTTTCAGAAGAGAATGGAAATGTAGAGTTTCCAGATTTAGCAAATAAAAATTTAGGGTGTTCAGTTAAAGTAGAATTTCAGAGAAGCAACACATATTTCCTTAGTATGACTATGTCTCATGCAATATTTGGGATGTAGTTATACTAAAAGCTTTTCATTATGTACCCAAAGTTCACATTTAACTGGCTGTCCTGAATTTTACCTGGCAAACCTAAAACCTTGACAAAATAAAAATAATGGATGATTAAAGCCAGAAGGAAAGGCTGAGGAAAGTACAGAGGAGCTTATCTCACACAGTAGCAAACCAGTTGATACCACCTAGAGTGAGGGTTCAAGAAACAGAGGTTTAAATTTAATATCTGCGGTTATAAAGATAACCCGTAGAAAAACTGATCAGCAAAGTATAGTAATAATAATAAAACCCCCAGGAGGCTGGGAGGGCAGGAGGGAAGTCATACAAGGGTACCAAATGCTTCTTTTAAAGAAATGAGCCCAAGATATAGTCTGCTGTGGATGAATCAAAAAGTAAAAACATAAAGGTAGTATTTAGCAATATGGTGGTAAATGCCAAAGATCTGAAAATGAAACAATTAAAAAAGGCTTTTTCTGGGCAGTAGGGTTTGGAAAGTGGGTAAAGAGAGAGAGACAGCTAATTTTCATTCTATTCTACCCTCATTAGATTTTTTAATTTTTTGCCATGGGTAACATTAGATTAAAAATAAAATAGCTATATTAACCATTATTACTGCCAACCATCATTCAACGGATTATAAGTGTTTTGCTCATGTTTACTCTCATGTTCTCAATCCAAAGCTTTTTTTATTTGCCTCTACCATCTTCATTTGGTATAAAACCATTAACAATCAGATTTATGAACCCAGAGGATGCACAAATATCTGCTATTGCTTTGCATGTGTGGCAAAAATATTTCCATGTTTTCTAGTATAAAAGATAAGAAACTTCAGATAAATAAACATGGTTCATTTAATTTAAAACAAATATTTGGGGAGAGGCACTCCCGTAGCATGCCTTTAATTGTGAGTTGCCATACATTACCCTTAACACATACCTGCAAATGAATTAAGCTTTCATAAGCAGAAATCAGAGTACCAGCCAGAGCAAAGTTCAGTTGACTTGCTCCGGATTTGAGTGTTCTACCTTAGAAATATATGGATTTTTTGTTGGACGCTCCCATTCAATTGGAAGGAAGGTACATGAGTTCAGTTGGGGCTATCAGAAAAAGTTAAGTATTAAGAAGTCACTTGATGTTGAGGCCTGATTGTGTGTGTGTGTGTGTGTGTGTGTGTGTGTGTGTGTGTGTGTGTGAGAGAGAGAGAGAGAGAGAGAGAGAGAGAGAGAGAGAGAGAGAGAGAGGGAGAGAGATACATAGCATGCCTAAGAGGCAGATGGTTTGGACCATAAAAAAGTTGCTGATTCTAAGGTGAAATCCCATTAGGAGAATGCCTGTTAAGTACTATAAAGATGTACAGCTGTAGCTTGTGACTAACGGTGCTTCCGCCCAAAACATTACTAATGCATCCTGCAGCCCACAAACCTCTAGTTATCTTACTTCAAACCAACCTTTATCATCCTTAAACCCTCCTGCCATCACCAGCTTGTTGTAGACCCTTTATATGAACTTTATAATGTGCTCAAGTACACCATATTTCTAAGGGCATTAAAGACCCTCCCCAAGCTTGCTGATCTCCCAAGGTGGAGATCAGTATACAAACTGTATTCCTAGGCAGTGCTCGTGGAGACTTTGAAGGGACCTCCACAGCAACCCACATTTTGGCCTGCTCTTCTTACTTTGCCCTGATATGGAATCAAACCTTTCTTTACAGCCTGGCCGAAAGGCCACCTCTTCCAGAAAGACCTTCTGTCTCCCTCCAAATCAAGAGCTAATATCTTCTTCTCAACTCCTTTCAGAGTTAATTTGAAGAATAAATAAGATGATGGTGGAAGCTTATTAAGGAACTGAAGATTTATATTATGCAGAAGGAAAAAAAGCCAAGGCCTGTCTGGTTCCAGGGCAAACGACATAAGAACTTTAGAAGTAACAATAAAAACAGCAACAACTACTACTGCCATAATTTCCGTCATTTACTGAGTACCTATTATGGGTATCTTAGGGGTTTTATAATTTTCATCTTATTTTAATTCTCACTACGGGATGGGGCATTCTTATCCCTCACTTCAAAATGAGGAAAACAAGGCACAGAGGAGTTAATATCCAAAATAAAGAAAGAACTTGTATAACTCAATGGCAAATACTCAAACAATCCAATTAAAAAATGGGCAGAGGAACTGAATCGATATTTTTCCAAAGAAGACATACAGATGGCCAACAGACACAGGAAAAGGTGCTCGTATCATTAATCATCAGGGAAACGCAAATCAAAACCACAATGAGATGTCACCTCACACCTGTTAGAATGGCCATCATCAAAAAGATAAGAAATAACAAGTGTTGGGAAAGACATGGAGAAAAGAGAAGCCTGGTGCTCTGTTGGGTAGGAATGTTAATTGATGCAGCCATTATGCAAAACAGTATGGAGGTTCTTCAAAAATTTAAAACTAGAATTACCATAGAATCCAGCAATTCCACTCTGGGTATTCATCTGAAAGGAATGAAACACTAGCTCAAAAATATACCTGCACCCACACATTCACTGCAGCATTATTTATAATAGCCAAGATAGGGAAACAATCTAAGTGTACACTGATGGATGACTGGATAAAGAAAATGTGAGAAATATATACATATGTATGTGTATGTATACACACATACACATATATATGTATACACACACATACACACACAGTGGAATATTACTCAGCCATAAAAACGAATGAAATCTTGCCATTTGCGACAACATGGATAGACCTTGAGAGCATTATGCTAAGTGAAATAAGTCAGAGAGAGAAAGACAAATCTCGCGTGATCTTATTTATATGTGGAATTTTAAAAAAGGCACAGAGAACAACAGATTTGTGGTTGCCACAGGTAGGGGATAGGGGTTGGGCAAAATGGGTGAAGGGGTACAAACTTACAGTTCTAAAACAAATAAGTCCTGAGGATGTAATGTACAGCATGGTGACTCCAGTTAATAATACTGCATTGTATAATTGAAAGTTGCTAAGAGAGTAGATCTTAAATGTTCTCACTGCACGAAAAAAATGTGTAACTCTGTGTGGTGATGAATGTTAAGTGGACTTACTGTGGTGACCATTTAGCAATATACACATATATTGACTCATCATGTTACACACCTGGAACTAATATAATGCTATATGTCAATTATATCTCAATAAAAAAAATTAAAGAAAAAAAGGAGGCATAGAGAGGTTAAGTAACTAGCCTAGACTCACAGAGCAGAGAAGCTACAAAGACATAATTCAAGCCCAGGCCTGTTTCAATGGGAAGCCCATGCTATAGACTAGTCCATGGAATTGCCTCTCTGGGATTCAGTAAGAAGGGTAAAGGAGAAACTCATACTAAATAGCAGAAGCAGTTTATAAATAAGCACTGACAAATTTTGGGTGTGGTCCACATTAGCTATTTAAAATCACATGCCTAGAATCCCCTTCTAGGTCATCCTTCCACCCAGAAGTGTTCAAGCCTATGTGAACGTGCACTGAATAAGGAGGGCCAGCAGTACGTACATGATGGCACATTACTGCCCCATGATGGTGGCACAGAACAGAAGAAAGTGTGGGCTGGGGGTCACACAGCCCCGAGCAGCTGCTGAGCAGAGATAAACCTTGAGATGCAGCCCAGCTTTTTGCCTGGACTGTACAAGCCAGGCAGCAAATGACGCTGGTCAGATACTCCTTGGGGTGTCTGTTGCTGCAGGGCCCCAGGGAGATTGTGGCCACCTGAGAGGGCTTCTGATTGCAGGGAGGGGGGTTAAGAGCATGCAACAACTTCTGAAGCACTAGACAGGCATCAGTTACTCTACAGAGAGGCATTTCCATGGGCTAGTTTACAGCATGACTTCATACTGAAACTGACCTGAGTTTGAATTATGCCTTGCAGCTTTTTTTCTCTGTGATTCCGGCCTTGCTACTTAACCTTTCTGCGCCTTATTTTCCTCACTTTGAAATGAGGAATAATCGTGCCCCATCCTGTGGTGAGAATTAAATAAGATAAAAATTGTCAAACCCCTGATATACCCACAGTAGGTACTCAAAGATGGTGGAAATGCTGGGGGTAGTAGTTGTTGCTGTTTTACTGTTACTTTTATAATGCTTATGTCTTTTGCACTGGAACCAGACAGACCTTGGCATTTTTTTTTCTGAATCCCATTCAGACTTGCCAAGTCACGTGGCTGGCCTGGTAGGAGTGGACAAGTTGCTTCCGGTTGGATCAGAGGATGGCTTGAGATTAAGGTTTGTCCACTGTGAGTGTGGCTGCCCCTGCTTCTTCTCTCTTGCCCAATTCCTCCTTTTTTTTTTTGCAGTATGTGGGCCTCTCACTGTTGTGGCCTCTCCCGTTGCGGAGCACAGGCTCTGGACGCGCAGGCTCAGCGGCCATGGCTCACGGGCCCAGCCGCTCCGCGGCATGTGGGATCTTCCCGGACCGGGGCACGAACCTGTGTCCCCTGCATTGGCAGGTGGACTCTCAACCACTGCGCCACCAGGGAAGCCCTTTTTTTTTTTCGTCGTATCTTTTCATTTCCTGTTTTGGCTCCTCTGGAATTCCTGGTCCCTGTTGCAATGGCTTTCATTTAATTGCTTTTCCTGTCTTTACCTAGTCTTTACTTTTCCGGTCTTTACTTAGTCCCTTAACAGAATATTCTTTACTGCACCAAATACTGTGAATATATAAGATGAAGGACTATTTCCTAGGGACCGGACAACACCTCAGGGAAAAAAATTGTCTGTAACTATAATATGGGATAGGCTATATTAAGTGCCATTCTTAAGGTGTTTTTTTCATGCAGGAAATAGTTTTTTTCACCCCTTCTAATTACCATGCACTATGCTTGGCACAGATAAAATTCTGTGGGAATTTAAGAAGGGTGCAATTGCTTCTGGCTAGCCAGTGGCCACCAAGAGGGCAATACTGGTGAAAATAGAACATTTACCAGAGATAAATGTTAGGCTGTTACCAGAAAGCCCTACTCCTTTACATTTAGTCCTCTATTGGCCAATAAAATAGGATTTTCCGCTGATACTTCTGGTCACGTAGAAAAGCATCTTCTCTCCGTTCTCTCATCTGGTGTTACCTATGGCCACGGTAACTATCTCATCACACACACATGCACACACACGCATGTACATCATTTCCTCCCCTCTGTCTTCTCTGTATTCCTCCTGTTCCCTGTGACTGGCTCTTTTCTTTTCCTTCTTCCTGTTTTTTTTTTTTTTTTTTTTTTTTTTCCCAGCAGTGAGTTTCAGTTTTATTTGGGGACCTTACTGAGGACTAAAACCCAGGAGACAGCCTGTCAGATAACTGAGGAACTGCTCCCTTCCTTCTTCCTTTTCTCCTCTGGTTAACTCCATTCATTCATTCTGGTAGCTTTAGTTGCCATGAGTGGTGCTCAGCTCAGAATGCTCGCTGACTTCGAAGCATTCAGCAGTGACAGTTTGATCATGAGATATTTTCAACAACTACATGTTTAATATCAGGTGTGTGGTTCTGTGAATTATTATTGTTCATTCATTTCACGGAGTATTATGGAGGCTCACTTTAACCAGATCTTTGCTTAACTGCATCTCCTCAGACAAACTTCCCCTCAGACAGCACGCTAGCCTCCTAGCCGGCCTCAGTCTCCCTTACTGCCCTTACAACTTAAGTGATTCTCTTACTGTGTGTCTCCTCCACAACATGGCAAGCTCCCCGAGGCCAGGGGCTTTGTCTTCTCTACTAGGCATCTGGCAGATGTTCAATAAACATTTCTTGATTGAATGGATAAGTATAGGCATTATAATTGTATAGATGCATAATATTTAATAACACGAAATTTCCCTTTCTATTAAGTGAAATGGTAGAAAATTATGCTATACCATCATCTCAATTGCATAAGATATATGGCAGAGAAAAACTATGGAATGGAAGGATTCGTGTTCACTGTGCTTATCTGGGTGGTCATATTTTCCTTAGATTGATCTATATTAATCTGAATTCCCCTGATATCTTCCAATAAGCACAATAATTTTTTTTAAAAAAAATTAGCTTCCCAGGGCTTCCCTGGTGGTACAGTGGTTGGGAGTCCACCTGCCGATGCAGGGGACACGGGTTTGTGCCCCGGTCCGGGAGGATCCCACATGCTGCGGTGCAGCTGGGCCCGTGAGCCATAGCTGCTGAGCCTGCGCATCCGGAGCCTGTGCTCCACAGTGGGAGGGGCCGCAACAGTGAGAGGCCCGCGTACCACAAAAAATAAAAAAATTAGCTTCCTTTAAATAATAGTGAACGCTGCTGGCTCAGTGCAAAGATTTTTGTGGCTGGGACAGACGGAGGGATGTGAAAGTGACAGAAGGATCAGTGCATGGCTGGGAAGATAGTCCGGATCTAGATGACTCATTGCCCTGACCAATAGCTGAAGATTCCTTTGACTGCCAGTGATATGTTTAAAGTGAATGTTTTGATGACACAGTGAAACTGAAGAAGTAGAATCAACAGGCTCAAGATTGTTTTCAGGGTGTTAGAGCTGAAACATAAAAGAAAGTGAGGGTTTGGCAGAGCCTGTGTTTTGATGGGTGCCGAACCCTAAATGATCAAAAACTGCTTCAAGATGTTGATGAAACCTCAAACAGAGGTTGTACACAGGCCACTCATTCGGTCTTAATGTTTTGCAGACCAGGACAGACTGAGATGGAAGGTCACCCCTTTGGCTGAGCGGATTGAGGGAGGATCTATGGAGAAGGGTTTTTTCTGCCCTTTCAGCGTTTTACTTGCTGCCACTGGTGGTATGTCCTACCCACAGACTCAGCTTTCTTCTTCTCTGAGCATATCTTCCTTCAGAAGAGCACATTCAAACTCACCCAGTAGAAGTTCAAAGAAGTCTTGCTCTCTGAATTTTCATCCGTTCCTTCAACCGTTTATGGAGTGCCCACTATGTTCCAAGCACTGGGCTGGACTCTGGGAAATACACACATTAATAAACCAGACAAAAATCTTTGCCCTCATGAAGTTTACATTATAGTAGTGGGCGCATAGTCTAGTCTTGAGTGCCTGCCAAGCCGCAGTTTTCTCTTATTGCTTTTAGAAAAATTTCTGGATTAGTTTCAGTTTTACAGTGGGATGGTTGCCTCAGTTCCCCAATTAGCACTAGTTCCTGGAAGGAGCTGGAAACAGCCTTGGAAAATAACTTTGGCTATGACCCCGACGCACTGCCTTGTTCCTAATTTTCCTCAGCAAATCTCCTGAGGAATCTGGAGATTTGTTGGCCCCTGAACCTTTACAGCCATCTACAGTTTGGCTTTGAACCAAATGTTTAACCAGAACAACTACTCTGTTAGCTGTTCATCCTAATAAATAATAATAGCTATCATTTATTGATCACTCACCACGTGCCAGAAATGTGCTGAGCTTTTTCTTTCATTGTCTCATTTAATAGTCACAATGTCTGTGAGGTTTTTGCTTTCAGTATAGCCAAGTAAACTCCTACCAGATCCTACCCTTCTACAGGTCACATCTGTAAACTGTGGGCTAAATACAAAAGCAAAAATGAAAATCAAAACAATGATGTACAGGCACTAGAAAGTGACAAAATAGCAGGTGGATTCTGGAGGGAAACAAAAAATTTGAAAGAAGGGTGTAGTCTGGGGTATGTTTTTCATTTTTACGTTATTTAACCTGAGGACAAGCCAAACTGATGTTATGCTGAGTGGGTAAACCTATGATACAAAACACTCAGTCCTTCCAGCTTGAAGAACAAAGTAAAAGAGTTCAGCCCCTGAAAAGTGAGAGAGGAATCTCAGAAAAGAGAGCCAAAGTGTGTTTATAAACTCTGTCTAAGTCTCCGGCTTATTCCTACATGTGTGGGGCAAGCTGAAAGTAGCTTGTACTTAAGGCTTAAACATCTACTACAAGTGTGCAATTTGCTGCAGTGTGAGTCTAACCAAGTGTGATGGTTAGTCTTAGATGTCAATTAGGCTACGTTATAGTTTGCAGTTACTTAATCAAATACTAATCTAGGTGCTGCTGTGAAGGTATTTTGTAGACATGGTTGATATCTACAATGGATCGACTTAAGCTAAAGGGGATTACACTTGATAATGCTGGTGGGCCTCATCCCATCAGCTGAAGGCCTTCAGAGCAAAAACTGAGTTTCCATGGAGAGGAAGGAATTCTGCCTCAAGACTGCACATCAAATCCCACCTGAGTTTCCAGCCTCCAGCCTCCAGATTTCAGATTTGCCAGCCCTGTAATTTTGTGACCTAATTCCTTAAAATACATCTCTTTTATCATAATCATATGTATTGGTTCTGTTTCTTGGGAGAACCTTGACTGAGACCCCAAGGTAATTGCTAAAACAAAAATATCAACACTCTTCAGAACTGTAATGAATCTAGAGGTTCCACAACATAATAATCACAATGACCAGAATAAAATCCAAAACGACCTGATGTACCAAGAACCAGAAAATTGTAGCCCAGTTGCAAGAGGAAAGACAACCCACTGAAATCAACTCTAAGATGACCCAAGGGTTGGAATTAGCAGACAAGGGTTTTAAAGAAGCCATTTTAACTATGCTTAGTGAGGTGGGGAAAATATGGTTGTGGTGAATGAAAAGACACACAATCTCAATAAAGAAGGCAATGAATCTAATAACCAAATGGAAATTCTGCAAGTGAAAAATACAATCTGTGAAATAAAAATTCCCTGGGCGGACTTAACAGAATGGAGATGATGGAGGAAAGAGTCTAGATATCATCCGAACTGAGAGTAGGGAGGAAAAAAATATTGAAATAAATGAAAGGAGACTCAAAGGAACTAGGACAATAACAAAAGGTTTCCTTCTGAATATCCAGAAGGAGGGGAAAGAAAGAAAGGGGCAGAAAAATTACTTAAAGATATAATGGCTCATGGGATGGTTAATACCATGTGTCAACTTGACTGGGCTAAAGGATGACCAGATAACTGTAAAACATTATTTCTGGGTATGTCCGTGAGAGTATTTTCAGAAGATATTAGCATTTGAATGGGTTGACTAAGGAAAGACGATCACCCTCCACAATGAGGGTGGGCATTGTCCCATCTGCTGAGAACGTGAATAAAAGTAAAAGGTGGAGGAAGGGTGAATTTGCACTTCATCCCTCAGCTGAGACATCCATCTTTTCTTGCCCACAGACATCAGTTCCTTGATTCCTATGTACTGAATTATGCCACTGTTATTTCCTGGCTCTCCAGCTTACAGATGGCATATCATGGGACTTCTCAGCTTCCGTAATCACGTGAGCCAATTCCTATGATAAATTTCCCCTTTTTTATACCTCTCTCTCTATCCTATTCGTTCTGCTTTTCTGGAGAACCCTAAGACAGCTGAATTTTTCCAAACTTTGAGAAAGACATAAATTTACAAATTCAAGAATTCAGAGAACTGCAAGCATGATAGATATAAAGAAAATCACATCTAAGGAAATCATAGTCAAACTGCTGAAAACCAAAGATGGAGAGAAACCTTTAAAGCACCTTAAGGAAAATGACACATTACATAAAGGGCAATAACCATGCAGAATAGTGCTGACTTCTCATCAGTAACCATGGAGTCCAGAAAGTGGTGCAAATATCTTTAAAGTGCTAAAAGGAAAAACAACCCAGAATAAGAATATCAACTGATATTTTCTTTCAAGAATAAAACTGAAATAAAGACACTTTAAAATAAAACAAAACTAAGAGAATTTATTGATTGAAGATCTGCGCTACATGAACCAATAAAAGGAGGGGCTTCAGGCAGAAGGGAAGTTACACCAGATGGAGACTTGAGTGTTTGGGAGGGAAGAAAAGGTACTGGGAGTTGTAAGTATCTGGGTAAATATAATAGACTAGATTTTTCTATTAAATCTCTTATTTAACATATACATATATATATATATATATATGACTCATTAAAGCAAAAACTGTAACATTGTCTTGTGGGAATTATAATGTATGTAGTTGTAATAACAGGGCAATTATAACTCAAAGGAAGGTGAGAAGAGATAAATGGACCTATGATGTTGCAAGAGTTCTACATTTTATGACAAATGTTGCAAGATTAACTCTAAGCAGAGAGGAAATTTAAGAATGTATATTGTAATCTATAGAGTAGTCACTTTTAAAAATGCAAAGAGGTATATTAAAAGGCCAAGAGAGAAAATAAAAATTGAATTCTAAAAAAAATTCCAAAGAAGGTCATAAAGAAGAAAGAAGCAAAAACAGAGGAGGCAAACAGAAAGAAAAAAAAAACAAACAAACTAGTAGAGCTAAAACGAACCATATCAATAGTTACAACAAATGTGTATGAAGTAAACACTCCAATTAAACATCAGAAACTTGACAGAAGGATTAAAAAAAAGACAAGGACCAACTATAGATGCTGTCTAAAAGAAATGCATTTTAAATATAAAGATGCAGGTTGGTTGAAAGTATTTGGACAGAAAAAGATAAACCATGAGAAGAGTAAACATAAAGAGGCAGGACTTGCTTGATTTGATATCAAACAAATTACACCTTTTGCCAGTAAATAATTTATTGTTTCTCATCTCCAAATCCATCCTCCTTGGCCTGCTTTGTGATGTTGGAGGTGGACCCTGTAAATATTTCACCTTTGCCGGTTCTGTTAACTTTTGTCAGTAGAGGGCGCTGTAGGGCCACTGCAGGAGGAAAAGGCTTCTCTCCCTGATTGGTGTGCTTTTCTCCTTACTCTCTGCCAGGGCATGTGGTGGTCCACAGTGTGTGTGCAGGACCTCCAGTGGTGCTCACTCCCCATGGACTGTCAGTGGCATCCTTGTGGGTGGCTTCTTAGCAAGTTGACACCAGCACCCGAGCTGGCAATCCAGTGACTCTTGCAGGTGCCTCCTAGGCACCTTCCCCGTGAGTTTCAGTAGCAGCCTAGCAGGTGTCTTCCGGGAGCATTCATTTGGTGCCTCAGAAGGTAGCTTTCAGTGAGTCTCAGTGATACCTCAGTAGATAATTTCCTAGTGAATTTCATCAGCTCCCTAGTGTGTTCTTCCCTATATGAGAGCTGCGGTCTGTGGCACCTCACTGACTTTCTCTGCCACCAGTTTGTCAAATCACACACTTTCCAACGAGGTGTGAGTCTCTTGCTTAGGGTCCTCTTCCTTGGGTTACGATTCCTCTGCCCCAGAGGTAGTGGCTGCTCCCTGTATCAGCTATTATTGTGTTCCTCAGAGGTCTCTTTTCCCCTTGGTAATGAATCCTCTGTTACTAATTAATAATTCTTTACATGAAACTTGCTCTTCAAATGCTGTGTGATCTCTGGATCCTGCCTGATACAGACTTGAAGACAGAGAGCTTTATCAAGGATAGAAAGACCCTTTGTAATGATAAAAGGACACTGGTGAGAAGACATTTAAAATTGAGAGAATTAAAGAAATAAATAGGTAATTCCAATTACAGCTGGAGACTTTAACACCTTTCCCTCAGAAACTAGAAACAAGGAAAAAGTAAAGACATAAATGTTCTGAACAGCACAGTCAACCACCTTGACCTAACTGATATCTGTAGAACACTATACAACTACAAAATGCTGTTTTTTTCAAGTGCACGTGTTCATCAAGATAGGCCATAATTGAAAAGGATCAAAATCACATAGAGCTGTTCTCTGACTTCAGTGGAATTAAATTGAGGTCAGTAACAACACAATATCTAGGAATATCTAAAACATTTGATAAGTAATATACTTCTAAATAGCATATGGACCAAAGAAGAAATTAGGGAAATTAGAAAATATTTTGATCTGGATGCTAACAAAGATACAATATATCAAAAATTTTAGGATGGAACTAAAACTGTGTTTAGAGGGAACTGTTGATTTAAATGCTTGTATTTAAAAAAAAAGAAAGCTTAAAAAAAAATCAATGACCTCTTATTTAACCTTAAGAAGCCACAAAAAGAATAGCAAAGTAGATTCAAAGTAAATAGACAAAAAATAAAAAAAAAAAGTGTAGCAATCAAGGAAATAGAAGATTGGTAAGCAATAAAGAAAGTTAACAAAATCCAAAATCCATTCTTTGAAGAGCCTGAGAAACTTAGTAAAAGTCTAGCTAGATGGATCAAGGAAAAGGGAGAGAATGGAAATGACCAATATTAGTCATAAATGAGGGATAATTACTACAGATGCTGCAGACGTTTAAAGGACATTTGAAGGATTATCCATGACTTAAGAATTCAACAAATTTCTTGAAGAATACAACTTAGCAAAACTGACTTGAGAAAAAACAGATCATTTGAATAGTCCTATATCTAATAAATTTGAATTCATTATCAAATACTCCCCCAGAGAAAATTCTAGACCTACAAGTTCTGACTGGGGAATCCTATCAGACACCAAAGGAAGAAATAATATCCTATCAGAAATGAAAGAAAGAAGCTAAGTCAGTTTTAGATAAATTATTTCAGAAAACAGAGAAGAAAAAACTTCCCACTTGTTTTATGAAGTCAGAATAACTATAGTACCAAAACTTGACAAAATATTTTAAAAAATTAGACTAACCACTGTTGCACATAGATGCAAAAATACTGAATGAGAGATTAGCAAACTGAATCATGGAAGGCTGTTTTAACATTTAAAAATCAATTAATGTTATTTGCCATATTAACACAGTATAAGAGATAAACTACATAATCACCTTAATAGATGCAGAAAAAGAAATTTCAAAACCCACTCATGATAAGGAAAAATTCTTAGAAAACTAGGAATAGTTGAGAATTTCCGTAACCTGATGAAGCACTCCTACAGAAATCCTACAGCAAACTTCATACCTAATAGAGAGTAATAGAAATACACTGGTAAGGAACAAGCCAAAAAAATGGAAAGAAAGAAAAAAAGGAAGGAAGGAAGGAAGGAAGGGAGGGAGGAAGGAAGGAAGGAAGGAAGATGATTGCAGTAGAGTACAACTGACTGTATTTTCACATAATATAATCATTTACACTGAAAATCCAAAGGAAACTACAATACATATATCAGCCCTAATAAATGTAGTTAATAAGATAGTAGGGTATCATATTAATATGCCTAAGTTACCTGTAGTTATATACCCTTATAGCTAATATGTAAAATATTTCATTTAAAACTGTTTATAAAATATAAAGCATTTTGGAATAAACTTAACAAAATATGTGGAAAATGTCTATGCAGAAAACTATAAAACATTGCTGAGAGAAATTAAAGTAGATCCAAATAAGTGGAGGAATATACCATGTTCAGTTACTTAAGATGTAAACTCATCCTAAATTGATCTATAGATTCAACACAATCCCAGTCAAAATCCCAAGAGGATTAATTTTTTGGTAGACTTTCACAAGCTGATTCTAAACTTTATATAGAAATGCAAAGATATCCAAAGCAATTTTGAAAAAACAAAGTTGGAGAGCTAACATTACCTCATTTCAAGACTTGTTCTAAAGCTACAGTATTCAAGATAATATGGTTTTGACATAGAGATCAAGAAATAGATCAACAGAACAGAATAGAGAGATGGAAATAGACTCCCATTTATACTCTGTCATTTTATTTTTCAACAAAGGTATCAACTCAATCCAATAGGGAAAAGACTTTTCCCCAAGTTTTAAAAATTTGTGGTAAAATACACAAAACATTTACTATCGTAAGCATTTTTAAGTGACAGCTCAGTGGCATTAAGTACATTGATACTGTTGTGCAACCGTCACTACCATCCACCTCCAGAACTCTATTCATCTTGCAAAATTTGAACTCAGTACCCATTAAATGTGAACTTCTTCTCTCCTCCCCCCAGCCCCTGGCAGCCACTATTCCACTTTCTGTCTTTATGGATGTGACTACTCTAAGTACCTCATATAAATGGAATCATAGGGTAATTTTTTTGGGGGGGGGTGGACTAGCTTATATCACTTAGCATAATGTCCTCAAGGTTCATCCATGTTGTAGCATGTGTCAGAATTCCCTTCCTTGGGACTTCCCTGGTGGCGCAGTGGTTAAGAATCCACCTGCCAATGCAGGGGACACGGGTTTGAGCCCTGGTCAGGGAAGATCCCACACGCTGTGGAGCAACTAAACCTGTGCACCACAACTACTGAGCCTGTTCTCTAGATCCCATGAGCCACAACTACTGAGCCCACGTGCCTAGAGCCCGTGCTCTGCAACAAGAGAAGCCACGGCAATGAGAAGCCCGCGCACCGCAACGAAGAGTAGCCCTCACTCGCCACGACTAGAGAAAGCCCGTGCGTAGCAACAAAGACCCAATGCAGCCAAAAATAAATAAATACATTAATTAAAAACAAATAAAGAAAAATAATTCCCTTCCTTTTTGAGGCTGAATAATATTCCATGGTATGTATACCACATTTTGCTTATTCATTCATCTACTAATGGACACTTGTTTCTACATTTTAGATACTGTGAATAATGCTGCTATGAACCTAGGTATACAAATATCCATTTAAGATCGTACTTTCAATTCTCTTGAGCATATATCAAGAAGTGCAACTGCTGAATTATATGGTAAACCTATTTTTAATTTTTTGAAGAATAGTCATACTGTTTCCCCACAGTGCACTATTTTACATTCCCACCAACAGTGCACAAGGGTTCTAATTTCTCTATATCCTCACCAGTTAGTAGTCAGAAAGAAAATTTTTATTTTTATGTTTTAGTTGTACCCATGGCTAAGACTTATTATAGTGACATAGTAAAGGACACACAGCTGGATCATAAAGGAAAAGGCAGGCAGGCAGGGTCTGGAGGAATCCACGTGCAGGTTTCCTTATGTTCTCTCCCTTCCTTGAAGGGACACACAGAGTACACCTCTCCCCCAGCATTGAAAATGCAGCAACATATGTGCAATGTTTTTGCCTAGGGCAGCCCATTAGAGACTCAGCACCCAAGATTTTTACTGGGAGCTGGTCACATAGGCACCAGAAAGGAAACATTTTTAACAAATGTGCTAGAAAAACTAGATGTCTGTAAAAAGCAAAACACCCACTGTGACCCTCCATCCTTACTTCTCACGATATACAACATTATTTCAAATGAATCATTTAACTCTCTCTGAGTAGCCACGTGCTTCCCTGCTAGGGAAGTGGGGGATCAGAGCAATGAAGCCACTCGAAGATTACACAAGTAAGCGGCAGAGTCAGGCTCTGAAGCCCGATTTCTCCATCTCCCACACCTGCGCTGTTCATTGATCTTCAAGCGTCATCCTAGAGTTCTACTTAATCATCTTTTTCATCATTGAACACCCAGGGACCAGCAGCTTCTGGTTCCCAGTAGACACCTTGTAAATATTTGTTGAAGAGATGACTGAATGGTCTCTAGGACAACCTGCTGCCCATCTGAGCACCACCCCCGTCACAATATGCAGCACACACCGAGTAGCCAACATCTTGCCTGGCTACCTCCTCTGTAAGGAGCTTGGCTGTCAAGCTTCATACTTAGAGATTGTAGCCAATTTAAGAAAAAGAGAGAGAGAGAAGATCACTATAGGCCTATACACCACAACAGAAGTAAGTTTTATGTAGAGAGTTAGTGACATATGAATTTAAGGTAAAATAAATTTTAAATATTTGAGCTCAAAATCAACATCATTTTCCCTCTGATTCCATCTAGAGAAAATTTAAGATACTCAAGTTGCTTATCTTTAAAATTAAGAGGGGGCCATCAAATTCTATGTACGATGTATTGCAATTAGTGGAGAAAGAGGGCTTGTAGGAGAACAGATGAGGCTGGAAGATGAAATAGAAAAAATGTGGAAGGGAGAGTAGGGGGAGGGAAAGCACACGTAGAGGGAAGGACCGTAAGGGAATGTTCTGCTCATTAAACAATGCATGGAATCTGGCTCAGTTTTAAAGTATCTAAATGGTCAGGACTGGGTCCCGATGAGTTTTTCCTCTCCTGTGGGCTGTGATCCCTGATGCCCCTGGGGTGATCCTGGGTCTCAAGAGTATAATGTTCTGCTTTTGAAATCTAGCCTCAGAGTAGAGAAAAGCCTGTGTGTAGCTGTGTAGTGGAGCACATGACATCTCTCAAATTAACACTGCCGCACTCACGGAAACCCCAGAGGAAAATAGGGGCACCAGAGCCACTGTTACATTCACAACACACAGATTTCTGCCTCTGCAGGAGGGAAGCCTAGGGACACCCAGGGACTCTGGCCTGGCTTCCTGCCTTCTCCGCTCCAGGTCTGCCTCTCCTGCCACCATCGCTTTATCTCTTGCTCCTCAGGTCTGTCTGCAAGAGTCCACGTCACCTTCCCGATTGAGGTCTCCAAATCCCCATCTTTAGTTCCCTTGAGTAACTTGTACCCAGTCTCCTCTTCTCTTTCTGTCATGAAGAAGATGACTCTTCCACAGTCCTCAGTCACCTGCATTCATGGACATACAGAGTTCACAGGCACTTGCTCAGAAGCAGCCTTTTATGATTTGACTGGGGTTCCTTATTCATTCATACAATTTATCAGTCAAACCTGGATACTTCTGCAAGCTAAACAGAGACCTGTTAATAGTTACACGGGGACAAGAGGCACACACAGGTTGTTTGGGGCTGGATGTATGGTTGCCTTAGTCATAGACTCACAGTGAATAGATACTCTAACCCCAAGCTGTCCTATTACAGTTTGTAATACAAATCATCACACAAACAGTAATAAACTTATTTTCTTCCAGAGAGAAAGATAAATAGAGGGAGAGAGTCATACACATAAAACTATATAGGAGGGTGAGAGGAAAAGGGAGGAAGAGAAAGAAGAGAGAGACATTGTAGGTAACTGTTTCTACAGGTGCTGGAGTGAATGCTCATAGCATAGGTCTTTTTCTATGTTTATACAGAAGAAATTTGTCCTTTGGAATGTTAAATGCTCTATTTCCTTAATTCTAAGAGGGACACTTTTTCGTATTTTAATGATTCTGAAATCTGAATGTGT
This sequence comes from Lipotes vexillifer, assembly GCF_000442215.2. NCBI lineage: Eukaryota > Metazoa > Chordata > Mammalia > Artiodactyla > Lipotidae > Lipotes > Lipotes vexillifer. The sequence goes on from NW_006783002.1 coordinate 1,064,462, forward strand.
ATTACAAGGGAAGCCAGAAAGAACTTTTCACTGCTCCTAGGAAGAGGAACAATTTGTGACAGAGTTGTCACTGCCTGTATGCGTATGAACTCAGCAGCGGGTAAAAGGTAGATCTGTTCAGACTGACATCTTGGGTGAGATATTTGCAGTGGTAGCACCCCATTTTGAATTTTACATTGAATTTTGATAAATACTAATTGTTTCAAATGTCCCCAGAATGGTTGTACTCCCATGTCATATTATAACAAAAAGTTACAACATGCAGAGAATGATCTGCACTTTCCAGGCAGTGCAATTAAAGGCAGTGGAAATCACCAAACCTCTTCAAGTGATTCACAGAATTTTCAAATCTAATAGAGGTAGATGTTGACAAGTCATGTTTCAAGAAGACCTACCACTTAGGTGCCTGTTGTCTATCTCTCAGAGGCTAAGGCTGACTTTTAAGAGAAATCTCTAGAGATAATTAGTTCAATTAAGCAAAAAAAAAAAAAAAAGCTATGAATTTAACCATACAGCTGATGTAGATCAAACAGTATAGTCTCTTAACATTTGCTGTGAAATCACACTGTCCTTTGCAAAGGTGTTAAAAAGGACGAAAGCTAGGCTTGCCCCGTGATGCAACACATGACTGCTCATGGCCAAAATATTCCAAAGAATCGCGAAGTGTTAAGAAGGTTCAGACTCCCATTTTCACGATGACACTTAAAATAAATGGTGTGTATATGAGTAGATAAATTGATGTTGTTATTATGTTTTCTAAAGTTAATTTGCACATAAATAAGTGTGCACTCCCTGTATACCAATAACTACCCCCAAACACTGTACCTGAATTAACGGTCCATTTCCTAGTTGATTCTGTTTTAAAGTTAAAAAGAATATGATAGTTGCCACCTCCACACCTGCCTTAATCCTGGTCTCTGGAGACTCCATTATCATGGTTAAACTCAAGTTGCCTACTCAGGTGGGAATCACTTAACGATGCAAGAGTAGTAATTAGAACCCTATGTCTTCTAGAGCTGAGAGATACCTGACCAAGAACTGGGTTTATCTCTGAGACGAAAAATGTGTATTCCTGATATTGGTATACATTTTAAAGCTAGATACCAGTGGTTCAAGGTGTCTGAACTAAGAAAAATACATTGAGTATGTGATAGCAACACCACTGCAGAATATTTTAGGAAAATTTAATTTTGATAGCATTCATGTTGCATCAGTACAAATTTAAAATATTAGCCCAATTGAGTGGCTACTGGAACATTTAACATTAAAGGTAAATGCCAGATGAGAAAAGATTGATTGGTTCTTAATCCCAAGTTAGTAAACTTTAGCCTTAAAGTGAAACAAAATATTCACTGACTGTGCTTTTTAGATGATTTCTCTTAGATTTTAAGTCTTGCATGGGAAAGTTAGAATCCACCAGAGCACTGAAAAACCTGAGGAAAAAGGCCTAAACACATCATCGAAAAGGGTAATCATTCTTGTGGTACTATTATCTTTCTGTTGTTTCATAGAATATTTACAGAAATATTTTTGTTGAGATTTTGGACAAATCATTCTATCCAACTTGCCCTAGAAGTAAAAACTGACTTCAGATGAGGTTAATGTACAATATTATTTCCCTGTTACATAAATATTTACACTAAAACATTTGATGCTCTGTCCTATATTAATGTTAGCAACTGAACTGGATTCAATAGCATTGTAGAGATGAAAATAATTCCCTACAGGTGTGTTGAGGGACACACCAGAAAAGTTCCTTGCAAAGGCATTTTGGGATTTTAAGATGCACACAATATGTTTTTCAAATGTAATTGAAATTCTGATTTTGTTTTTTATGATGTTAAAAAATGAAAAAGTTGGGCTTCCCTGGTGGCACAGTGGTTGAGAATCCGCCTGCCGATGCAGGGGACACGGGTTCGTGCCCCGGTCTGGGAAGATCCCACATGCCACGGAGCGGCTGCGCCCGTGAGCCATGGCCGCTGAGCCTGTGCGTCCGGAGCCTGTGCTCCGCAACGGGAGAGGCCACAACAGTGAAAGGCCCGTGTACCGCAAAACAAAAACAAAAACAAAAACGAAAACAAAAACAAACAAAAAAAGAAAGTTTCAAGTACGCCAGTGTTTTCAACAATGTGCCAACAATCCAAAAGTGATTATATTGTACTTGGATGGGAAAATAGAAATGGAATTGGCTTAGAACCAAAAGTAAAAATAGTAAGGCATTTGTAATACGTGGTGATGGGAATGGAGGAAGGGATGTAGGAATATATGATCAGGTTGGTAGAAGGAATATAATGACTTTATCTTCTGAACCAAAAATCAAAACGCAAGGTCTAAGACTCCAAATATATCAGTGGGATCAAGGATAGAAAGTTATGGCTGCCCCAGAAAATCCAAATATTGTTGCTTTAGGAGTGCATGAAGAAGTAGTGAAACATTGACAAAGTGTTAATACAGGGAAAGAAAACCACAAAAAGAAGCAATTATTGTAAAGTGAACTAGATTTTTCAAATCTGCGTCTGTTCTCCCCAGATTATTGCTAGTAGTACAGGCGAAATGTGTGGGTATAAAAAAATGTGTTATGTTAACTGTGCCTTCTGAGTACATTTACTATTCCCAACTCACGCATCAGAAAAATATCTTGCGCAAAAAGCAAGAAACAACTTAGTCTCCAGAATGAACCCTTTTCTTTATAGAAACAAGACAAGCTTCTTATCACACACCTCTAGGTGCCTCCCAATAAACAAAACTGCAAATCAACCTCCCTCAAAAAAAAAAAAAAAGAACAAAAAAAAGAACAAAAAACTAGAACAATATCCCAATCATTCAAAAACTATAAAACATGCTCTGAAGAAGAGACCAAAATAGATAACATGTCTGGAAATATATTCTGCTCTTCCATGGGAATATAGCTAATGTGAAGGTCAGAATTCTTTTCAAGCAGTTTTGAGATATCTCATTTTAATATCTATGCTTTGATTTTTCTCAATCTGGGGCAAACTCTGTATCTTGTCATCAACATTTCAACAACATATCAAACCAAAGCAGTTATGGCAGCAAAGTTTCATTGTTGAACAGAAGATACACTTCCAGTGTGAATAAATGATCACTTGTTGAAGAAAACAAAAAAGGAGTGATTGTTTAATTTTTCAGATAAAAATTGTTTAATCTGTCATATTTTAACAAGGATTCCTTTGAACATCCAATTTCTCTAGAGGATGTAAATTTTATATTTGTTTCACAAACATCTGGTTTATACACAACTCTTCAGCAATGCACCGGTGGCCTCAAGAAAGTTTACCTCTAAAGGTGTATAGAATACCTATATGCCTAGCAGAGTATCCAAGCTACAAGCCTGGGAGGTTTGAGAATCATGAATACAAAAGGACTCAAGAATAAAAAGTACCACTCAAGTCAAGCTCTGACCACAACTTAGCTCATGACCAAAGGTGACCAATGGGAAGTAAAGAACCATATAACTCACCAACACCACCGTTATCCGGGTAGAAGGACCCCGTGAAAAATCCAAGCTCTATCAATGACAGTCCTGTAAAGAGAAAGAGGAAAGGAGTGTTATCACTTCTGCAGAAGTGGAGACATCTATGAGCAAGGAATACAGTTGACCACATTTTGACGGAGCCATATTGCAAGGCAGACTTGGGTACATGATGGGAAGGAAAGGGAGACCGAATATTAGAACTGCCTTGCTCCGACTTCTTCAACCCAAACCCCATATGTCTACTGTACATCCCTCTGGCTCACATACTGAGGCCAGTTCCAACCCTCAGCAAGAAGGAACTAGCAAGGTTTTGAATAATACCTTCTTAATGTACCATTAAATGCACTTTTGCTGGTCTTTCTAAAATGCAGATATTATCAAGGTACTTCTCTGCTTAAAATAGCTTCCCACTTTGAGGGTCAGGGCAAAACTCCTCACCAGGATTTATAGGGTCCTCCAGGACCTGATTTTAGCCTCCTTGCCTTCCCAGCTTGCTGTCTCCTTTCCAGCCTTACTAACTCATTTGCATCTTTAGAAAGTCAAGCAATCACCCTCACCCATAGGCCTCTGAGTATGAGGACCCCTCTGCCTTGAAAAACATGCCTCCCCAGTTCCCATAAAACCTCTTACCAGTCTGACCTCATTCACGCTCAGAACTCACTCAGTTATCATCTCCGGAAAGCCTCTCCTGACCACCCAAAGCTGATTCAAGGGCACACTTACCATTGTTCCTACACCACCTTATTTCTAATTCTACCTTAGCAGTTAACAGCTTAGATTGTGACGATTTATCAAAGAATCTGGTCTTTATTGTTTTGTATTGTTATATATCTTACTTACTGTCATACTGTCAGTACCTAGCAGAGTTCCTGGCATATAATAATGCTAAATATGTGTCTGATGCGTAACTATACAGACTGAATGAATAAACATATGACAAGTAAATAATTTAGTCACTATTTATCAAGTGTTTATATACCAGGTACTGAGCTAAATTCATTACATATGTTCCCTCTTTGTTCTTGCCTAGATTCTGTCTTCAAATGGTACAAATGATTTGTCTTGATTCTCTAAACCTATTCGATCCTCAAGAATGTTTGTTATTCAGCCTGCTAGCTTGGGTTCCTGGCTTAACTACCAAATCTGGAGTTTGCCTGAGGAGACCTGTCTTAGCGGACTTTCTTGAACTTGACTCTGAGGGTCTGCCAGAACTCTTCTTAGTTTTGAATGAGGCTTTTGGTTCTTTTCTTACGATAAGAGCACTGAAGCTATTAAAGCCCAATAGGCTATTTGGTTTAGTTAGGCCATTTGGTTTAGTTTAAGAGGTTGACAAACTATAGCGCATGGGGTAAATCCAGCTCACTGCCTCTTTTGATAAATAAGGTTTTACTGGCTCACAGCCATACCCATTTGTTTACATATTGCCTATGGCTGAGTTTGCGCTACAAGAGCAGAGTTGAGTAGTTGGAACAGAGACCATATGACCTGCAAAGTATAAAATATTTACTATCTGGCCCTTTACGTGAAAAGTCTGTCACCTCCTGATCTAGAATATCTTCTCATCTAAAGATGGCACCTCCCTCTACAACCTTCCTGAGACATGGTTATTCAGTCTTTTCACTGACGAGAAGTTTTTAACTTGTTTAATTATTTATTGGAAGATCTAACACAGAAAGATCTCTCTTATGTTAAATGGAATCTCTATGCTACAAAAGCAAAGAACAAGACAAGAAGGAAAATCCAAAATGTTAACTTTCTTTGGTCACTGGTATATTTGAATTGTAGACGTAAAAAAAAAACCTTTTTATTTTTCTAGACTTTTTAATGTTTTTCTTTAGTTATAAGTGAAAAAAGAGAAACATGTAAAGACTTTTGCCCATTTGTCCTAGGTCTATCTACTCATCTGAGCTCTTTATGGAGGTTATAGACTCTTTTTCATGAATTTCTCTGTAAAGGGAGATGGTAAAAATATAAGAGTGAACAGAAACTCTGGTCGTACAAATAAAACTATCAGGGGAAGCAGATAGCTTCTAGATTGCGTTGGTGGCTTTAGTAGGTCTAGAATAGGAAGACCATGAGGTTAAACCGGTCATTGAGAGTTACCCTACGAAGAAAGAGTCATGTGAGTTCTTCTCTTTGGACTTCCTGCCTTTAGTCTGCTTTTCCCAGAGTTCTTGAGACCACCAAGCCTCACGGCTGGCTGCAAGGAACTTTAAAGTTCCTTGGTTCTCCCTTGACTCCCCTATCCAGTCCTTCAGACTCTTCTGCACCTCCATCTCTGCAGACTCATACCACACATCTCTAACAATGGGCACCTACTTTCTCCAGAGGTAACATTCTGCTCCTGAGTTATAAAAAACATTCTTTGACATCTCATGTTAAGATTGATCCTCCAGCATCTTCCATTCATTGGTTCTAACTCTTTCCATGTGACCCTACACACCAGTCTACTCCCTTTCTTCATGGCAACCCTTGAGAAGTTTGAATCCCTGAGTTTCTTCTTCTTCCAGCTGGACATCCCCAGTTCCTCTAGATTTTCCTCACCTGGTTCCCTCACCATCCTTTGTGCCTTCTCTGAATATACTCCAGTTGGTTCCTATTTCCAGTGTGCTTTGCCCCAAGGCAGAGGGGCACTACCTCCTTCCTACTTTCAGATACTGCGTTTTACTGAGTCAAATGTTACATTACGCCTGATGTCATGCCCTTGCTTACAGCCTTTCAATGCATGGTTACTTATAAGTTCCAGGTTTTTACATGGTTCTCACATCATAATTTTAGATCACGTTACCGTATTCTCTCTGGGAAAGACCATCCATTTATGTGGTCAGTGTTCTGATATTGGATATTTAGGCTATTTCTATATTTCTTCTGTTATAGACAATACCACAGAAAGATTACTTTCCCCCGGCCCATAACTCTCATTCTTAGAACTATTTTAAAGACTTTCTCCCTAGATAATTATTCTTCATCAATAAATAATTTTTGGTTGAAAAACTGTAAGATAATAGAATATAAGCACATTTTAGAGATCACTGAATCCAACCTCTCATTATAAGTAAAGTCACTTGACTGGGAACAAATAGCAACTTATCAGGAGAACTCATGCACCAGACTTCAATCCAAAGGATGTTTTTATGACTTTCCTTTTCTACCCACCCCCTACCAGAACTACTATCTCTGTCCATTTAATGAGGCACATAAAGTCCACGTGAGTAATGTGTATACGTTCCAAATAAACACAGTGATTAAAACATGACAGAAAATAAAACAAATTAAGAACCTCTACAAAACAAAACAAAAATTCCCCAAGTAGATATATTTTGAAAATATTTCCATTTCAATGATTTAGATTACTAGAGGAAATAATCAAAGGGGTGTGGATTTTTAGAATATGAAGATTTCTATATAGAGAATAGTCTTAATTATTTAAAGCTTGTGGAATTGCTCAGCTTTTCAAGCTTGCCTATATGAGAAAGGCTCTTCCACTGCAAACATATATAGTTTTAAATATGCACAACTTCTTGGATTATGTGCAGGATTTGCCTCAAAATCTTTAAAAACATTTCTCCAAGCACTAGTACCACTTTCAAAATCCTAGACACTGAAAATGCTTATCTATCCCTCACTGGAGCAAGACAGGCAGAGAATATCCTCCTGTGCTATCTCTGATATGTTAACCTGGGAAATATTTTCCCTCACTTCCTTTCCTTCATTTCTTACTCTTCTTTTTGTACCAGTCTGGGTGTGTGATGAATAATACTTTCCCCTTGAAGTTTCTGCATCATTTAATTAGTATATCTCCCATTTGCACTGAGTTCCAGGCACCACGTTTGGCACTAAGAACACAGCTGTGAACATGGGTGTGGTCCCCACCCTCATGGTAGTTACTGCAAACTCCCCTTGGCAGTTTCTGCAAATGATCACTATGATCTTTAAGTCTGATTCTGGCTTCACCTTCCTCATTGTCAGCAGACTGCAGAAAAAAAGGATAATTTGATGTGGGGAAAGTACCAGACTTATTTCAGCGTCTGGTCAGTTTACAATGATCTCTCTTTAAGCCCACTCCTGCTTCTGTAGAGTAGACGCATAGGGGCCACTCTGAATAAGAATACAACCTCCCTGGCCACAGTTGCTTGGACCAAGCGCTGCCATCTTGCTACTCAGAGTTCTTTCTCCAGCAGTCTGGAAGGTGGACCAATACAATTAGACTTTTTTAGGTGGCTGTATTGTAATATATACATTTAGAAGCTGGAAATGACCACGTCTTTTTCCACATGTACAAGAGATCAGAGAAAGCCAGTCGTTGGGAGAGAAGAATAAAGTGGCCACGTAGAGAGGGGCAGAGATGAGAGATGGAGAAAGTCCAGGCAGCGTTCTCAGCTTCACCTCCAATCCTGACCTTATTTTTCACGAGAGAATTTTTTTCTTATAATGAATCCCACTCTTTTGCTTAAGCTACCTCAGGCTGCTTTCTGTAATCTAAAATCAAGTGGCCAAACTAATATGCTGGGGGTGGGAAGGTGGGGAAGGAGACTAGGGCTATCCCCTCAACAAATCCAAGTATAATGGTCTCACAGCGAGGGTGACTAGCGTTACTGTGCGAAAGAAGGGGAAATTATATGCCCAAACTTAATGTAAGTTAAAAGGAAACCTGAAAATAAGAGGCAATAAAAAAATCAGGGCTTTCAGGATTTGAGAGTTGGCACAGAGTCTTCTTAATCAGAGAAAGAGGAAGAGCCTTAGAAATGTAGATAAAAAAAAAATAGAGGTGAGTTTTAGGTATAATTCAAGATACTGGCTTGCACACTGGTCTTGCATTCAAAGTAATGAGACTGATGGCTTTAACAGGAAGGCCAGAATTGAAACATAAAAATCATCCCTGACTCATTAAAATGGTCCCATAAAAAGGTGGGATTCTTATTCCTGTAAAGATGTGTAAAACAATTCCAGAGCACTGGTTGTTTAGATCCCATGGTACACAATTAAACAGTGCTTTAGACAGACCCCAGCTGGCTACACAATTACCAGCTGTGTGACATCAGGAAAGTCACAGGACCTCTACAGGCCTTAAGTTCTTTCATTTCTATCTGAAAAATAGAATGATGTATATGCAACTTAGAGGATTTCAGTGAGAATAAATGACATACAGTAAGGAGCATAAAGCCTGGTGTAATATCTGCCACTTAATATATGTTTGCTCTTTCTTTTTGGCTTGTGTCGATACACTTATGTTTTTGGTCAAGCCAAAAGGTGTTTGGAAGAAAGACTAGTCGAGCTTCTGGGAAGATGGCGGAGGAGTAGGACGCGGAGATCGCCTGCCTCACCACAGATACACCAGAAATACATATACACGTGGAGCAAGTCCTGCAGAGCACCTACTGAGTGCTGGCAGAAGACCTCAGACCTCCCAAAAGGCAAGAAACCCCTTTTTTCAAAAGAAAAAAGAATAAACAGAGACAAAAGGATAGGGACAGAACCTGCACCAGTGGGAGGGAGCTGTGAAGGAGGAAAAGTTGCCACACACTAGAAGCCCCTTCGCGGGCGGAGACTGCGGGTGGCGGAGGGGGAGCTTCGGAGCCGCGGAGCAGAGCGCAGCC
>NW_006783002.1:1073680-1097121 GCF_000442215.2 Lipotes vexillifer
CCTCCCCACCCCTCCCCTCTCAGGAGGCTGTGCAGCCCGCCACTGCCAGGGTCCCGGGATCCAGGGACAACTCCCCCTGGAGAACGCACGGCGCGCCTCAGGCTGGTGCAACGTCACGTGGGCCTCTGCCGCCGCAGGCCCGCCCCGCCCTCCGTGCCCCTCCCTCCCCCCGGCCTGAGTGCGCCAGAGCCCCCGAGTCAGCGGCTCCTTTAACCCCGTCCTGTCTGAGCAAAAAACAGACGCCCTCCAGCGACCTACACGCAGAGGCAGGGCCAAGTCGAAAGCTGAGCCCCTGTGAGCTGTGAGAACAAAGAAGAAAAAGGGAAATCTCTCCCAGCAGCCTCAGAAACAGCGGATTAAAGCTACACAATCAATTTGATGTACCCTGCCTCTGTGGAATACATGAATAGACAGCGAATCATCCCAAATTGAGGAGGCGGACTTCTAGAGCAAGATCTATGATTTTTTCCCCTTTTCCTCTTTTTGTGAATGTGTATGTGTATGCTTCTGTGTGAGATCTTGTCTGTATAGGTTTGCTTCCACCATTTGTCCTAGCGTTCTATCCGTCCATTGTTTTTTTTTTTAATTTTTTTCTTAATAATTAATTTTAATTTAAAGAACTCTGTTATACTTTACCTTCTTTCTATCTTTCCTTCCTTCCTTCCCTTTTTGAGACAACGAATCGTCCCAAATTGAGGAGGTGGACTTGGAGAGCAAGTTTTATGATTTTTTCCACTTTACCTCTTTTTGTGAGGGTATATGTGTATGCTTCTATGTAAGATTTTGTCTCTATAACTTTGCTTCCACCATTTGTCCTAAGGTTCTATCCTTCCCTTTTTTTTTTTCCTCTAAATAATTATTTTTTTAATTCAATAACTTTTTTATACTTTATTTTATTTTACTGTATCTTCTTTCTTTCTGTATTTTTTCCTTCCTTCCCTCATTCCTTCCTTCCTTCCCTCCTCCCTCCCTCCCTCCTTTCTTTCCTTCTTGCCTTCTTCCTTTCTTTTCTTCTTTCTTTCTTTCTTCCTTCCCTCCTTCCTTCCTTCCCTCCTTTCTTTCTTGCTTTCTTTCTTTCTTTCCTATTTCCTCCTACTTCTACGGATTTTTTTCCCCTTTTCCTCTTTTTGTGAGTGGCTGTGTGGATGAAAGGCTCTTGGTGCTGCAGCCAGGAGTCAGTGCTGTGCCTCTGAGGTGGGAGAGCCAACTTCAGGACACTGGTCCACAAGAGACCTCCCAGCTCCACATAATATCAAATGGCGAAAATCTCCCAGAGATCTTCATCTCAACACCAGCACCCACCTTCACTCAACGACCAGCAAGCTACAGTGCTGGACATCCTATGCCAAACAACTAGCAAGACAGGAACACAACCCCCCCATTAGCAGAGAGGCTGCCTAAAATCATAATAAGTCCACAGACACCCCAAAACACACCACCAGATGTGGACCTGCCCACTAGAGAGACAAGATCTAGCCTCATACACCACAACACAGCCACTAGTCCCCTCCACCAGGAAGCCTACACAACCCACTGAACCAACCTTAGCCACTGGAGACAGACATCAAAAACAACGGGAGCTACGAACTTGCAGCCTGCAAAAAGGTGAACCCAATCACAGTAAGATAAGCAAAATGAGAAGACAGAAAAACACACAGCAGATGAAGGAGCAAGATAAAAACCCACCAGACCTAACAAATGAAGAGGAAATAGGCAGTCTACCTGAAAAAGAGTTCAGAATAATGATAGTAAAGATGATCCAAAATCTTGGAAATAGAATGGACAAAATGCAAGAAGCAGTTAACAAGGACCTAGAAGAAATAAAGATGAAACAGACAATGATGAACAACACAATAAATGAAATGAAAAATACTCTAGATGGGATCAATAGCAGAATAAATGAGGCAGAAGAACGGATAAGTGACCTGGAAGATAAAATAGTGGAAATAACTACTGCAGAGCAGAATAAAGAAAAAAGAATGAAAAGAACTGAGGACAGTCTCAGAGACCTCTGGGACAACATTAAATGCACCAACATTCGAATTATAGGGGTTCCAGAAGAAGAAGAGAAAAAGAAAGGGACTGAGAAAATATTTGAAGAGATTATAGTTGAAAACTTCCCTAATATGGGAAAGGAAATAGTTAATCAAGTCCAGGAAGCACAGAGAGTCCCATACAGGATAAATTCAAGGAGAAATACGCCAAGACACATATTAATCAAACTGTCAAAAATTAAATACAAAGAAAACATATTAAAAGCAGCAAGGGAAAAACAACAAATAACACACAAGGGAATCCCCATAACGTTAACAGCTGATTTTTCAGCAGAAACTCTGCAAGCCAGAAGGGAGTGGCAGGGCATATTGAAAGTGATGAAGGAGAAAAACCTGCAACCAAGATTACTCTACCCAGCAAGGATCTCATTCAGATTTGATGGAGAAATTAAAACCTTTACAGACAAGCAAAAGCTGAGAGAGTTCAGCACCACCAAACCAGCTTTACAACAAATGCTAAAGGAACTTCTCTAGACAAAAACACAAGAGAAGGAAAAGTCCTATAATAACGAACCCAAAACAATTTAGAAAATGGGAATAGGAACATACATATCGATAATTACCTTAAATGTAAATGGACTAAATGCTCCCACCAAAAGACACAGATTGGCTGAATGGATACAAAAACAAGACCCATATATATGCTGTCTACAAGAGACCCACTTCAGACCTAGAGACACATACAGACTGAAAGTAAGGGGATGGAAAAAGATATTCCATGCAAATGGAAACCAAAAGAAAGCTGGAGTAGCAATTCTCATATCAGACAAAATAGACTTTAAAATAAAGACTATTAGAAGAGACAAAGAAGGACACTACATAATGATCAAGGGATCAATCCAAGAAGAAGATATAACAATTGTAAATATTTATGCACCCACCATAGCAGCACCTCAATACATAAGGCAAATACTAACAGCCAAAAGGGGAAATCGATAATAACACATTCATAGTAGGGGACTTTAACGCCCCACTTTCACCAATGGACAGATCATCCAAAATGAAAATAAATAAGGAAACATAAGCTTTAAATGATACATTGAACAAGATGGACTTAATTGATATTTATAGGACATTCCATCCAAAAACAACAGAATACACATTTTTCTCAAGTGCTCATGGAACATTCTCCAGGATAGATCATATTTTGGGTCACAAATCAAGCCTTGGTAAATTTAAGAAAATTGAAATTGTATCAAGTATCTTTTCTAACCACAATGCTATGAGACTAGATAACAATTATAGGAAAAGGTCTGTAAAAAATACAAACACATGGAGGCTAAACAATACACTACTTAATAACGAAGTGATCACTGAAGAAATCAAAGAGGAAATCAAAAAATACCTAGAAACAAATGACAATGGAGACACGACGACCCAAAATCTATGGGATGCAGCAAAAGCTGTTCTAAGAGCGAAGTTTATAACAATACAATCCTACCTCAAGAAACAGGAAACATCTCGAATAAACAACCTAACCTTGCACCTAAAGCAATTAGAGAAAGAAGAACAAAAAAATCCTCAAAGTTAGCAGAAGGAAAGAAATAATAAAAATCAGATCAGAAATAAAAAAGAAATGAAGGAAACGGTAGCAAAGATCAATAAAACTAAAAGCTGGTTCCTTGAGAAGATAAACAAAGTTGATAAACCATTAGCCAGACTCATCAAGAAAAAAAGGGAGAAGACTCAAATCAATAGAATGAGAAATGAAAAAGGAGAAGTAACAACTGACACTGCAGTAATACAAAAAAGATCATGAGAGATTACTACAAGCAACTCTATGCCAATAAAATGGACAACCTGGAAGAAATGGACAAATTCTTAGAAATGCACAACCTGCCAAGACTGAATCAGGAAGAAATAGAAAATATGAACAGACCAATCACAAGCACTGAAATTGAAACTGTGATTAAAAATCTTCCAACAAACAAAAGCCCAGGACCAGATGGCTTCACAGGCGAATTCTATCAGATATTTAGAAAAGAGCCAACACCTATCCTTCTCAAACTCTTCCAAAATATAGCAGAGGGAGGAACACTCCCAAACTCATTCTATGAGGCCACCATCACCCTAGTACCAAAACCAGACAAGGATGTCACAAAGAAAGAAAACTAAAGGCCAATATCACTGATAAACATAGATGCAAAAATCCTCAACAAAATACTAGCAAACAGAATCCAACAGCACATTAAAAGGATCATACACCATGATCAAGTGGGGTTTATTCCAGGAATGCAAGGATTCTTCAATATACGCAAATCTATCAATGTGATTAACCATATTAACAAATTGAAGGAGAAAAACCATATGATCATCTCAATAGATGCAGAGAAAGCTTTTGACAAAATTCAACACCCATTTATGATAAAAACCCTGCAGAAAGTAGGTGTAGAGGGAACTTTCCTCAATATAATAAAGGCCGTATATGACAAGCCCACAGCCAACATCATCCTCAATGGCGAAAAACTGAAAGCATTTCCACTAAGGTCAGGAACAAGACAAGGTTGCCCACTCTCACCACTCTTATTCAACATAGTTTTGGAAGTTTTAGCCACAGCAATCAGAGAAGAAAAGGAAATAAAAGGAATCCAAATCGGAAAAGAAGAAGTAAAGCTGTCACTGTTTGCAGATGACATGATACTATACATAGAGAATCCTAAAGATGCTACCAGAAAACTACTAGAGCTAATCAATGAATTTGGTAAAGTAGCAGGATACAAAATTAATGCACAGAAATCTCTGGCATTCCTATACACTAATGATGAAAAATCTGAAAGAGTAATTAAGTAAACACCCCCATTCACCACTGCAACAAAAAGAAAAAAATATATATATAGGAATAAACCTACCTAAGGAGACAAAAGACCTGTATGCAGAAAATTATAAGACACTAAAGAAATTAAAGATGATACAAACAGATGGAGAGATATACCATGTTCTTGGATTGGAAGAATCAACATTGTGAAAATGACTCTACTTCCCAAAGCAATCTATAGATTCAATGCAATCCCTATCAAACTACCACTGGCATTTTTCACAGAACTAGAACAAAAAATTTCACAATTTGTATGGAAACACAAAAGACCCCGAATAGCCAAAGCAATCTTGAGAACAAAAAATGGAGCTGGAGGAATCAGGCTGCCTGACTTCAGACTATACTACAAAGCTACAGTAATCAAGACAGTATGGTACTGGCACAAAAACAGAAAGATAGATCAATGGAATAGGATAGAAAGCCCAGAGATAAACCCATGCACATATGGTCACCTTATCTTTGATAAAGGTGGCAGGAATATACAGTGGAGAAAGGACAGCCTCTTCAATAAGTGGTGCTGGGAAAATTGGAACTGGACAGGTACATGTAAAAGTATGAGATTAGATCACTCCCTAACACCATACACAAAAATAAGCTCAAAATGGATTAAAGACCTAAATGTAAGGCCAGAAACTATCAAACTCTTAGAGGAAAACATAGGCAGAACACTCTATGACATAAATCACAGCAAGATCCTTCTTGACCCATCTCCTAGAGAAATGGAAATAAAAACAGAAATAAACAAATGGGACCTAATGACACTTCAAAGCTTTTGCAAAGCAAAGGAAAGCATAAACAAGACGAAAAGACAACCCTCAGAATGGGAGAAAATATTTGCAAATGAAGCAACTGACAAAGGATTAATCTCTAAAATTTATAAACAGCTCATGCAGCTCAATAACAAAAAAACAAACAACCCAACCCAAAACTGGGCAGAAGACCTAAATAGACATTTCTCCAAAGAAGATATACAGACTGCCAACAAACACATGAAAGAATGCTCAACATCATTAATCATTAGAGAAATGCAAATCAAAATTACAATGAGATATCATCTCACACCAGTCAGAATGGCCATCATCAAAAAATCTAGAAACAATAAATGCTGGAGAGGGTGTGGAAAAAAAGGCACCCTCTTGCACTGTTGGTGGGAATGTGAATTGATACAGCCACTGTGGAGAACAGTATGGAGGTTCCTTAAAAAACTACAAATAGAACTACCATATGACCCAGCAATCCCACTACTGGGCATATACCCTGAGAAAACCATAATTCAAAAAGAGTCATGTACCGAAATGTTCATTCCAGCTCTATTTACAATACCCCGGAGATGGAAACAACCTAAGTGTCCATCATTGGATGAATGGATAAAGAAGATGTGGCACATATATACAATGGAATATTACTCAGCCATAAAAAGAAACGAAATTGAGCTATTTGTAATGAGGTGGATAGATCTAGAGTCTGTCATACAGAGTGAAGTAAGTCAGAAAGAGAAGGACAAATACCGTATGCTAACACATATATATGGAATTTAAGAAAAAAAAAATGTTATGAAGAACCTAGGGGTAAAACAGGAATAAAGACAGAGACCTACTGGAGAACAGACTTGAGGATATGGGGAGGGGGAAGGGTGAGGTGTGTTAGGGCGAGAGAGAGACATGGACATATATATACTAACAAACGTAAGGTAGATAGCCAGTGGGAAGCAGCCGCATGGCACAGGGAAACCGGGATAGGGAGCGTGGGAGGGAGGGAGACAAAGAGGGAAGAGATATGGGAACATATGTATATGTATAACTGATTCACTCTGTTATAAAGCAGAAACTAACACACCATTGTAAAGCAATTATACCCCAATAAAGATGTTACAAAAAAAAAAAAAGACAGGAATAAAGACACAGACCTAATAGAGAATGGACTTGAGGATATGGGGAGGGGGAAGGGTAAGCTGTGACAAAGCGAGAGTGGCATGGACATATATACACTACCAATCGTAAGGTAGATAGCTAGGGGGAAGCAGCCACATAGCACAGGGAGATCAGCTCGGTGCTTTGTGACTGCCTGGAGGGGTGGGATAGGGAGGGTGGGAGGGAGGGAGACGCAAGAGGGAAGAGATATGGGCACATATGTATATATATAACCGATTCATTTTGTTGTAAAACAGAAACTAACACACCATTGTAAAGCAATTATACTCCAATAAAGATGTTAAAAAAAAAAAAGACTAGTAAATACAAACAACGTGAGAAATAGTGTTTAAAACAAGGTGAGATTGTCTAACAGATATTTATTTAGCATCTACAGCTTGCTGGACCCAGTGCCACACTATCAAGTAATAAAACATATTAACTTCTCTCATATTAACTTTACTGAGCATAAACTTTGATTTTCTTAATCTTAATTGACATTCCAAATGAGGACAAATCATTCAATAGAGCAGAACTATTTCACAAAAACTGGAGCTCACGACTTATTCCCGTGTTGCGTTCCTGAAATGGCTAACCAAATGAATAAACAGTTTCTCGCCTAGCACACAGTGTCATGTCATGATGGTCTGGCTTCTTGTTGGAGGCCCTGGATCGACTATAAGCTTCGTAAGATAAGCTTACTGATCTTTTCTGCTTGATTAAATTCCCAATTCTGAGAGCGCTGCCTGATACAGAATAGGTAATGTAGGAAGGAAGGAAAAATAAGAGAAGGATGGAATGAAGGAGGAAAACAAGGAAGGAAGAAAGGAATTTTATATCTATAAAATAAGGGAGTATGGATTTTAATAAACTTTAGGGTCTTTCTACCATGACTACTTTAAGATTTTGTAAGTCTATGTCTAGAAGACATACAGTAGCAGAGGACTGCTTAGACTTCTACCCTGATGCCCCTACCAGGAAAATGACACAGAGAGTCTTGTGCTTTTTATAACTTATCAGGAAAGAGTCAAAACGTTTTCCCCAGGAAGCAAAATTCACAGAGAAGTCCTAGTTGTGAGTTGTTGAGTTGGAGCAGAAAGGACAAGATATTGTCTGTAGAGGTCCAGCTCTACTGACTGAAATGTATAGATACAACCCCAGGATGGGAATAAAAGTCCTAGGAGGGAAAAGCCCGTGGGTAGCACAGTGCTCAGGGCAAAGGTACCATCCAACCACACCTAAATGTGAGTGAGCACACTCACTACTTGGGCAGATCTAATTTTGGGGTGAATAGGAGACAGATTAGTGATATAAGTTCCAGGATGCAACTATGCCACTGAGTCTCTGGGTGACAGTCTGATTCATTTATATATGTACATTCAATTAATAATTCAACTAATGTTTACTGATCGGGAAGGCCAAGTTATACGAAAGTACTTGGGAGGAACCATCAACCTAGTCTGAGACTTTAAGGAGGTAACATTAAATGTTAGGAGGTAGCATTTCAGATGAGAGAATGGATGAGTATGAGCTGGTTAGCTGAAGAGTAAGAAAAAGAATATTCCAAATAGAGGAGACGACATACACAGATCTCTGGCCATTACAGGGAACCTGGTATATTTGGGGGAGTTACAAGGAGTTCAGTATGGCTGTGGCATCGGCAAAGAGGGGAAAGGCAAGTGGTGGGGCTGGTGTCTCGAAGGTGCCAGGACGTGAAGTGTTCTGTTTACCATGCTAATGGGGACGTAATCTTTTCTGGAGAGCAGTGGGAACCATTGAAGGGAGCCTGGAGACCAGTTAGAGGGCTGTGGAAACAGTCAAGTGAGAGATTATGGAGGCTTGAATTCCACAGTAATGGCTGTGGAATCGAGAGAAATGGACAGATTAAGAGCTAATTAGGAGGTAAGAATTTTAAGTCTATCTTTGGTTTACAGATGGTTCAGGTCATGTCTTCTCTGTGGTTTGGATCCCTCATTACAGGCCTGGGTGTAGACTAAGTGCTTAACAGAAGAGTCATCATCATGACATGGGTGCAAATATATTGTCATTGCTTTTGAATGTTGGCCAGGCTCAGGCCCTTAACTCTGCTGTGATATTAGCCAGATACCACATGTAGCCCGGGTTATATTTTTTTATTTTTTAGCTTGTCAACACCCAAGGTCAGGGACTCTGTCTGCTTCACTTCCTTGAAGCTATAAAACCACAGCACAACTAATGTAACACAATAGACCAAGGACTGACCTCAGTTTTCCCATTGATCTGAAGGCCCTGATCAGGGATCAGGCTTTAACAGAGTGGGGGACCTCTGCTCTTTTGTACCATCCCTGCCACATGCATGCACAGTTAAATGTGCAATTTTAAGAGAAATGAAATGGGGTTCAGAAAGTGGTTGCTGAAGCTGTGGGTATTCTATCCTGTTACTTGGGTGTCTGTGGGTAGCAGAGATGCACAATCTTAGATTCCAGGGCAGTCAAGGTGATCTTGCAGCCTCAGGGATTTGGATGACTGCCCTTGTGCCAGCTCCTCAAGGTACGAGTACATACGTTAATTGTTCTGTCTGTTGTCTATTCCTTCCTACTCCCAGTAGAGTGTAAGCTCAATGTGGGGAGGGTTTTTTCTTTTTGGTCTGTTTTCATACTGTACCCCCAATGCTTATAACAGTACCTGGCACAGAGTAGGTGCTCAATTAGTATTCGTCGGATTATCAAATTCGCTGAATGAACTTGTGGAAAATTATTTAAAATCCTGCTTGAGGTTGATTTGAATTTCAAATGGGATTCATCATATATGTCTTCTATCTCTTTCAGGGCTCTTTTAAAGGTAAAATGAAAAAGGAAAGGCCCTCTAGTTGAATGTTCAGCTGCCATCTTTTGTATTTTACCTAACTTACAGTATCTTTCTGTCTAGCTGGCTATCCATCTATCTATCCATCCATCCATCCACCCATTGCTTTAGTTTAGTACCTACTATGCACCTTTGTAGAGCATCTACGATTAGCTGGCTATCCATCTATCTATCCATCCATCCATCGCTTTAGTTTAGTACCTACTGTGCACCTTTGTAGAGCATCTACTCTTATTCCAAACCAAAGATTGTCTTAGACATGACATTCATCATCTCTAATGTTTACATCAGTATTGCTGTGTAATCATCTGTATCTTCTTTTTGTAAATGAAGAAGCTGAGGCTTAGCAAGTTCACATGTATGGAAGTGAGTAGTGCAGAACAGTGGCAGAGCAGACATTCGCATTCCACGTCTGTCTAATTGGCTTTTGACTGCTGCCTCTTCTATTTCCTCTCTTGAATTCTCTTCTCTGCCTGCTTCACAGGACACTATGCATGTGCCTGGCACATGCACAGTAAATTATATAAAGCACTTGCATGGCACCTCACCAGTTGCTGCATTTACAGGTATTCCCACCGGGCTCCCCTAATGATGGTCCTCGTGGCAAATCACAGTGCTCTTTTTTGATTACCCTCATGTCATTCATCATTTATGGCCATTTCGGCAGGAAAACTGCATGATGTTGCAGACTCCTGTGGATCGCTAGTGTGTGTTGGCACCTAGGTGTCCTCTGAGCTTCAGAGGTTCTTCCTCAGCTCTGTTTTCTCTCTTCTCCTGGGTAAACTCTCACTCCTGAATTCAGATGCAGGCTGTCTCTGGGGAAGCTCCAGGTGTTTCCTTATGGCCTCTCATCAGTCCCTTCCTATTTAATTCCATGAAAAAGCCTTCTCTTAAAGAATCCATTCAGTAAACAATGACATTTGATAGGACTAGTAAAAGTAGTGCCTTGTGTATTGTTTACAAAAAGCTTAGAAAACAGTATTAAATACTAAAAAGAATACAAATATTTCATTGCCCCCTATTAACTGTGGCATTTGGGGGTAGTTTCTTACAATATTGAGTAGCAAGGCCTTGTTTGTTACGTAGAGAGGCCTTCTGATAAACACAGGCCCAAATGCAACCCAGCTCTTTCTAAGAAATTAACCTACTGTGTGACTGTGCATTAGACACAGAGTCATGCCACCCTGGAAACTGATTTTCTCTCTTTTGGCCTCTGTTTCACCATGGCAAGGAGAAGAACGTTATCTGAACAGCATAGTAGCTAGTTCCATACTCAGATCACAGCGGAGCAGAGGGCTGAGAAATCAGTTACTGGCTGCCTGCAGTGAGCCAGGCAAAGGTAAAGGTGTTTTACATGTATCTCATATTATTAATTTTTCACAACTCTGCCAGGCACATGATCCCATTTTGTAGGTGTGAAATCTCAGAGATCTAACATAATTAGTCCACATCATACAGGATTACAGCTGGAAATCAAAGCCAAGCCTCTCTGACTCCAGAGCTGGTACTCTTTTCACTCCACCCCCATACTTAGCACAGCTCATTTTTACTTCTCTGCCCTATATGATTTGTGTGTATGGCTTTTATCCTCCTTTGAAAGTGAAAGTAATATCTTCTTTTTTTTCTCTTTATATTTTGTCTTGTCCTCTACCACCTAGTGCATTATGAATGCTTAACACATGCTGCTTTTAGAACATGTGAACATGATTTGCTTTAATTATTTACTATTAACTCCATGCTCCAGACATGAGAATCAGACTTATACATCTTACATCTTTCTGTTGGCTTTTTTTGTGGCCATCCATGCTTAGAACTGTCTTGGAGATTTTGCCCTTGAAAAATGGAATTTCTTTTTCCTTTAGTTATGAGAGTACAATAAAAATCCCCAAACTAATAATGTTTTGATTTTTTTTCTTAGTTGCCTTTTTTAAAACTTCTATTAATTATATAAAAATGGCAAACTGCCCTCTTTATTGCTTCAAATTACTTTTTGTTAAAACACTTCTGTACTGCCAAGTTTCAAGCTGAAGCCAGTGCTCATATCCAAGTCACAAATAGGAATGAAGAATACGTTTGGGTACATTTCCCTACTTTCCTTTTTAGCACCTCAATCCAAAGTTTCCTCTATGGTGAAACTATATTTCTGTTAACATTTAAAGACATTGAGATAAGAGTATTTCTTTCCAATGATTACATCTGGAGAGAGTTTGACCCTGCCTCTTTTTATATGAATTTCAATGGAAGCCAAACAAAAGAAAGAAAGAAAGAGACTGTACTGTACTCAGAGGAACAAGAAGGCTGGTGACATGCAGGGCCCTGGTGAGATCAATGGTATTGGTCGCAGTGCAATGCTTTGCTCACTCAAAACTCCCTCCTCAAAACAGAAATAATCCTCAAGAAACAGACATATGGATTAGAGGAAATGGCGACCTCAAGGAGATAACCAAGCTCTCATACTAATGGATGGAGTTTTTTAACAGCAGAAACAAAACAATTCTTGGCTTATGATGGTTCATTCTTTCTGTTCTATGCTGGGAGGGTGCACGTGTGGGGTGTGCCAATTTCTTGGAGCGTGCTACCCGCTTCCAACTTTGGAAAGCAACAGGGAACCATGGTGGGGTCCAAAGAAGGAATATGGAGCACCTCGTTCTGCCTCTAGGTTGTATACTGAGCAAGCATTAGATGTCATTATCCCCTCCTCCAGAAGATCTTACCAAGATTGCCAGCAGGGCGTGTGGGAGAGGGCCTGGGGCTAAAATCTTGGGGGAAGTTGTACTTTCTTCAGGCATGTACAGAAACCAAGCATAGCTGCAGAAGGTGGCTGAATGGGGATGCATCTTGGTTACCTCTCCTTTGGACGCCACAAGTAACAAACTTAATTTCTCTGACCCTCGGTTTCTGCATCTATAACAAAGACATAAGTATTGTTGTTTCCTGATGAATGAATTGGGACAGATGATGGATGTGAAGTTGCTTTGATAAGGCTACACTGATCTGGAGTCAAATTGCTGGGGTTTGAATCCTACCTCCAGCATTTACTCGCTCTACCATTTACTAGTGTGGCCTTGGAAAAGTTACTTAACCTCTCTGTGCCTTGGTTTCCTTACCTGTTAAATGAATATGGAGTTCTTGTGAGAATTAAGTGAGTTAATAAATATAAAGCACTTAGAAGTCTGTCTGGCAGGCAGTAAACATGCAGTAATGTTAGCTCTATCCTTGGATAAGCCTAGGGTAGTTAAATAGCATATCCTAAGCTAGTAGTGCCTGTGACCCTGGGATATTCAAGACGTATGTGGGATAATAGAGTATTTTCTATGTTTATTAGAAACATGAGCTGTGGGTTTATTCATTCTATCAACAAACATTTTTATAAACATCAACTATGTGAGGCATTGAGTAGGATACTGAAGATACAGAGACATATGAGACACAGCCTCTGCCCACAAGGCATTCTGAGTCTAGAGGGAGAAACCAATAGATAAACCAGAATTACGATAGAATGGGAATTCCATGCTATAAGAACATAGTGGAGAAAGCATTTAACTCAGACTGTTTAGAGTCTGGAAAGATTTCAGAGAAGGAGGAAACAGCATTGCAGGCAAGAAGAAGAGTAGGTACAAAGGCCTAGAGATGAGAAAAAGCATGGTGTGTGTGTGTGTGTGTGTGTGTGTGTGAGAGAGAGAGAGAGAGAGAGAGAGAGAGAGAGAGAGAGAGAGCCCACTCCAACCCCAGACAGGTTCTCTTTGAGAATCCCAGACTCCCCCAGTCATGGGAAGGGGGGTGGGGGAAATGGAGGTAATTCTCTCTTTCTGCTTCCCAGCCTTCCCTAAGACACACCTCTGATCTTCATTTTCCATCTCTTGCATATTATCCATCCACTCATCCCTCAGCTGTTTCCTGGATACCATGTCCTTTTAGGAGCAGGAGCCCTTCTTTTATGCTTCCATGGCCCCTTCCTTTACCTGTCCTAGCATTTGTCTTTGAGCTTTACTTCTCTATTCTTAGCCTCCAGCAGGGGGCCTGGCACATAGTAAGTACTTAGAGAATATTTGTTCAATGACTACATTGAAGGCACAAGACAGACTTACAGACTTCCTCTACTATTTCCCCTTCCTTCCTGGACACATGCAATTGATCACCAAACTTTATTCTCCTAGATGTCCCTCCCTTGTCTCCTTACTTGTCCTCTCTTGCCTGGATCACTGCCAGAACCTCCTTATGTCTCCAGAGGCATCCCTGCTACTGGACCCTATAATTCCCCACTTAGAATCATTCTGTGGCTCCCTATTGCCCCATATTAACATCCAGCGTCTTGGTTAGCAGCCAAAGCACTTTCCGTTGTATTACATAGGCCCCCATGTCTGTCTAAAAGCCTCTGAGGTCTTCAAGGGCTTGACCTAGATCTCCTGATAGCTAATGCCCAGCAGAGCATCTGGAACACAATTTATGTTCAGTAAACAACTGTGTAAAGAGTAAGTCAGAGTTATATGAATCTAGTGTAGAAAAAGATGGTTTTGTGTGTTAGGCTAAAAAGCTCTTCAGCAGGGCAATTAGTTTCAAGGGAAACGTCCCAACAAGGAAACAAGAGTTAAATTCAGCACAGCTGAGTGCTTAACAGTGCCATTCGAGGACATAAATGAAATTAACTTCTCTTGTCACATCTACTAACAGGGCTGGTGTGTAGGAGCACAGGGAGGCTGTCCGCATGGGTTACAGAGAAAGCTCCTGCCAAGGAAATCACCCACAGTAAACCCGAGGTATGCTGAACCCCTACGGTTCATTCCCTGCCAGTCAGCTGGCCTTCATGACTTTTTCTTTGGGAGTACAACTTTTCTCTCCCTGTTCCCTTTCCTTTATTCATTTCTCCTGCACTGTGGCCTCCCCCTCAATTCTTTTGCAGAAGACGTGGTCTTGGCAAGCAACTTTTCAGAAAATCAGTTTCTTCCTCTGAAAATCATCACCTTCCTCAGACTCTTCTTATAACAAGTAATAGTTCCATTGTTATCAGTGATAGAGAAGATATGAGCCGATAACCTTTGTCCATTGCATACTCCATTCCAAGCACTGTGCTGAGTACTTATGTTGAGTACTTTTAGAGATTCCTATTTAAATTAAAGAGATAACCCCAAGCCCCTAAATTCTTAGCATGGTGCTTCCTAGCACAGAATACATTCTCAAGAAATGTTGGTCATTGTTATATTGTTTTCATTTAATCCTAACAACCATTTTCTGAGGTCAGTGTAACTTTTATATTTTTTCTGTGTTTTGATAGATGAGGAGTCTGAAGCTTTCAGAGGGTAAAATAATATTTAAGAGGGAATTTGGGGTCCAGACCTAAGATGACTGTCTACCAAGGCCATGCAACATAACAGGTATAAAAGCACTTTGTGAGACGTAGGGCTGTGCACACATGTTAGCTGTTAACACTACATTCAAGAGGTTAAGTAGGTAAGAGGTCAGAGCCTATAAAGAGGCAAGTAAAACAATGAAATAAAATGGTGACACAATTTCATCAAGTGAGAAATTTTATCTTAGGTCCGAGGAATTGTGTGTGTGTGTGTGTGTGTGTGTGTGTGTGTGTCTAGATGCATCTTCTTGGAAGATTTTTTTAAGGACCCAAAAGGCTAAGTTCTCTAGGAATAGAAGGTACCAGTGGGGCTTCTGAAATGATTGACATCTCAAGTTTTCAGGCTTCCGTCTGGGCTCCTGAGGTTCCTCCAGGGAAACGGCATGGGAAGAGACAAGCAAGGCAGGTTTCCTCTCTATGACCTCCATTAAAACCTTGTGTCCTGTCACAAGGCACACCAAGTAGGAATTCTCATTTTACAAATGCACAAACTGATAAGCAAGAGACCAAGAAACCCGCCTGAAGCCTTCCTGTTTGTTACTTTAGTGTTTCTGGCCAAAAGTCTCCTGACTTCAAAAACCATTCTCTTTCTTGAGTAAATTACTTAAACATTCCAACTTTTAATAAACCAAAAGTTACATCAATTACAGCAGGCTCCTCTCCCCAGTATTTGGGGACATACGGGCACTGAATAGGTACTCAGGAAATCCAGGTCTCAGTGTTGGCTCTGCCATAAGCTTCTCTATGACCTCAGTCAACCATCTCTTTGGTTGTGTTTCCTCATCTGTGGAGTGAGTGGGCTGAGTCAGAGGATTATGATTTCCAGCTTGAAAAGAACAGGATTCTTCTGAGTGCAAAATATGCTTTTAGATATACATGTTGTTAGACATTAACACATATATTTTAACTTATAAAGAATAGAGTTTAGAAATCAAGATTGTGGAGTAGGAGGATGCTAGGCTCACCCCCCTCACGAACACATCAAAACTACAACTACACATAGAACAACTCTTGCTGAAATTGACCTGGGGACTAGCAGAACAGCTGTTATACAGTCAAGGCTGTAAAGAAAGATCCTCACGGAGTCTGGTAGGAAGGGAAGAGAAGAAATCTTATTGGGACCTGTATCCCTAGCGAGGGACACAGAAGAGGAGGGGGATATCACAAGGCCCAGGGCTCCTCCCTGGGGAGTGATGGGTTAAAGCTCCATATTGGGCACCCCAGCTCTGGGGTCTGACACCAGAAGATGAGCCAGCCCCCTTAGCTGGTTTGAAAACCAGCAGAACTTACCTGAGGGCTGTGAGAAACCAAGACTCTGCTCTTAAAGAACAAGACACAGACTTGCTTACTCTCAGTCACAGTGCAGAGGCAGCAGATTGGAAACTGCCTGGGGCTCTGGTTGGCCTGCCAGGACCACCCCAGCGCATGCCCCAGCCCTCACCGGGTTCCTGCTCCAGCCCCTCCTGCTCTGGCACTGCTCCCCACTAAGGTGCAGGCTGCTGTTGCCAACAAGAGTGTGTACACTTGGAAGGAATGGAGCCGGCTCACAGCCTGGCCCTGCCTTTGATTAGGGCAGAGGCAGCCACTGCCAGCCCATGCTGTGCTACACACAGTTGAAATGGAGTGAGGCTAGCTCCAGGACAGAGACAGCCACTTCCAGATCAAGCATCACTGTGCACACTTAGCAGGAGGCAGGGCCAGCTCAGTGATGTGGCACCAACTCTTCTACTTCCACCCAGCCGCTGGCCAAGGTGTACATACTGGGGAAAAAGTGACCCGAGCACAGAAATGCAGCTCCAAGCCCTGAAGCCACAGCACATCCCAAACCAAAGCAGAAACTGCCGCAACACCTGGGAGAAACCCAACTCCCTCAGGGCACCTGCTCCAGCCCCTTGGGTCCTGCCCTGTGATAAAGCAATAATGTCCACTGAGCATAGGAAAAACCCAGGCTTGTACCTGGCTCTGGCTCTAGCCCCTCCAACTCCAGCCCTACTTCCCACCAAGGTAGTAGCTTCCAGCACACTCTGGGGGAAGATGCAGCCTGTGTTCACTTCAGATCCAGCTCTCCCGTCAAAGCCAAGGGACGCACACAGAGTACACAGGAATGATTCCACACAAGGACATACCTTCAAGACTGGGATAGGTAACTGTTTCACCCAATTTCATAAAGAGAAAATTAAACACAATGAGAAGACAGAGGAATATGTTTCAAACAAAAGAATAAGAAAAAACTCTGAGAAAAACCCTAAATGAAACAGAGGCAAATAATTTATCTGATAAAGAATTGGAAGCAACAGTAATAGGAATGCTAACTGAACTGAGGAAAAGAAGGGATGAACAGTGAGAATTTTAACAAAGAACTAAAAGTATGAAGAAGAACCAGTCAGAGCCTAAGAATAAAGTAACTGAAATAAAAAATACATTAGAGGGAATTAGCATCAGATTAGGTGATACAGAAAAAGCACAAACAATCTGGAAGATAGAATAGTGGAAACCACCCACTCAGAACAGCAAAAATAACAATACATTTTAAAAAATGAGAATAGCTTAAGGGACCTCCAGGATAACAAGTATAATGACATTTATACTATAGGGCCCCTAAATTCTAAAGGTAACAAGAGAAAAACAAAGAGTCACATACAAGGGAACCTCCATAAGGCTATCAGTATATTTTTCAGCAGAAACTTTGCAGGCCAGTAGGGAGTGGCATGAAATATTTGCAGCGTTGAGAGAAAAAAACACTGCAACCTAGGATACTCTACCCAGCAAGGTTATCATTAAGAATTGAAGGAGAGAAAAAGAGCTTCTCAGACAAGCAAAAACTAAAAGAATTAATCAATACTAAACTATCCTTACAAGAAGTATTAAAGAGTCATCCTTAAGTGGAAAAGAAAAGGCTACAACAAAAAGCAAGAAATTATAGGAAGGGAAAAAATCCCACTAGTAAAGGCAAACATATAATAAAGCCTGTGGATCACTCAATTAAATAAGCTAGTACAAATGTTAAAAGACAAAAGATGATAAAACTGACTATAACTACAATAAACAGTTAAGGGGTAGACATGAAGATATAAAATATGACATCAAAAACACAAAACTTGGAGGAGGGGAGTAAAAAGTGTACAGCTTTTAGAATGTGTTGAACTTAAATGACTATCCGTTTAAAATAAGCAGATATGGTTATAGTCAACATATATGAATTCCATGGTAACCACAAGTCAAAAACCTACAAGAGATATATAAAAAACAGAGAGAAAAGAATACAAACATAACACTAAAGAAAATAATGAAACCCCAAAGGAAGAAACTAAAAGAAAAAGAAAAGAACAGGGAAGAACTACAAAAACAATCAGAAAACAAATAATAAAATGGCAATAAGTACATAACCATGTAGAATCACTTTAAATGTCAATGGACTAAATGCCCCAGTCAAAAGACATAGAGTGACTAAATGAATAAAAAAGGCCCATCTATATGCTGCCTTCAAGAGGCTCCCTTCAGAGCTAAAGACACATACATATTGGAAGGGAGGGAATGGAAAAAGATATTTTATGCAAATGCAAATGCAAAAAAGCTGGGGCAACAGTACTCATATCAGAGAAAATAGACTTTAAAACAAAGTATGCAGTAAAAGACAAAGAAGGGCATTATATAATGAAAAAGGAATCAATCAAAGAAGAGGATATAACATTTGTAAACATATGTGCATCTAACATGGAGCACCAAAATATATAAAGCAAATATTAACAGACATAAATGAAGAAGTTGACAATAAGACAATAATAGTAGGGGGCTTTAACATACCACTTACATCAATGGACAGATCATCCAGAGAGAAAATCAGTAAGGAAACAGTGATCTTGGATGACACATTAGATCAGTTGGATATGATAGATAATGACATTTTCATCCAAAAGCAGCAGAATAGACACTTTTTTCAAGTGCACATGGAATGCTCTTCAGGATAGATCACATGCTTGGCCACAAAACAAGTCTCAACAAAGTTAAGGGGACAGAAATTATATCGAGCATCTATTCTGACCAAAACAGTATGAAACTAGAAATCAATTACAGGAAGTAAGATGGGAAAAACACAAATATGTGAAGACTAAACAATATGCTTCTAAAAAATCAATGGGGGGCTTCCCTGGTGGCGCAGTGGTTGAGAGTCTGCCTGCCAATGCAGGGGACACGGGTTCGTGCCCCGGTCCGGGAAGATCCCACGTGCCGCAGAGCGGCTGGGCCCGTGAGCCATGGCCACTGAGCCTGCGCGTCTGGAGCCTGTGCTCCGCAACGGGAGAGGCCACAACAGTGAGAGGCCCACGTACCGCAAAAACAAAACAAAACAAAACAAAAAACCAACGGGTCAACAAAGAAATCAAAGAGGAAGTCAGAAAATACCACAGGACCAATGAAAACCAAAATATAATTTTCCAAAATCTATGGGACACAGCAAAAGCAGTTCTAAGGGGGAAGTTTATAGCAGTAGAGGCCTATCTCATGAAACAAGAAAAATATCAAATAAATAATCGAACCTTCCATCTAAAGGAATTAGAGAAATATAAACAAACAAAGGCCAAAGTCAGCAGAAGGAAAGAAACAATAAAGACCACAGAGGAAATAAAATAGAGACAAGAATAAGAGAAAAGATCAATGAAACCAAGAGCTGGTTTTTTGAAAAGATAAACAAAATTGATAAACCTTTAGCTGGGCTTATGAAGAAAAAAAGAGAGGACTAAAATAAACAAAATAAGAAATGAAAGAGGAGAAATTACAAACCATATCACAAAAAAAGAAATAATCATAAGAGAATACTATGAACAGTTATATGCTGATCATTTGTACAACCTGGAAGAAATGGATACATTCCTAGAAACATACAACCTTCCAAGATTAAATGAGGAAGAAATAGATAATATGAACAGACC
The DNA here is from genome assembly GCF_000442215.2 of Lipotes vexillifer. Lineage (NCBI taxonomy): Eukaryota > Metazoa > Chordata > Mammalia > Artiodactyla > Lipotidae > Lipotes > Lipotes vexillifer. The sequence goes on from NW_006783002.1 coordinate 1,093,579, forward strand.
AATTACTAGTATTGAAATTGAATCACTAATAAAAAAAACTCTCAACAAACAAAAGTACAGGGCTGAATGGCTTCACAGAGGAATTCTACCAAACACGAAGAAGGGTTAATACCTATCTTTCTCAAACTATTCCAAAAAACTGAAGAGGAAGGAACACTCCCAAATTTATTCTACAAGGCCACCATCACTCTGATAATAAAACCAGACAAAAACAGTACGAAAAAAGAAAATTACAGGCCAATATATCTGATGAATATAGATACAAAATCTTCAACAACATATTAGCAAACCCCATTCGACAATATATAAAAAGGATCATACACCATGATCAAGTGGAACTTATTCCAGGCGTGCAAGGGTGGTTCAATACACACAAATCAATCAATGTGATCCATCACATTAGCAAAGCAAAGCATATAAATCACAAGATCATTTCATTAGATGCAAAAAGAGCATTTGAAAAAAATTAACATCCATTCATAATAAAAACTCTTAACAAATTTGGTATAGAGGGAACATATCTCAACATAATAAAGGCCATTTATGAGAAACCCACAGCTAATATTTTACTCAGTGGTGAAAACAGAAAGCTTTTCCTCTAAAATCAGAATAAGACAAGAATACCTACTCTTGCCATTTCTATTTAACATAGTAATGGAAGTCCTGTCCACAGCAATCAGACAGGAGGAAGAAAGAAAAGCTATCCAAGTTGGAAGAGAAGTAGTAAAACTGACACTCTTTGCAGATGACATGGTAGTATCCACCAAAAAACCACTAGAATAAGTACTGGGTTAGCCAAAAAGTTCGTTAAGTTTTAAGTAAAAATAAAAGACACATTTTTCATTTTCACGAAGAACTTTACTGAATGTATTTACTAACCAAACGAACATTTTGGCCAACCCAATACATTCAGTAAAGTTTCAATATACAAGATTAACATACAGAAATCTGTTGCTTTTCTATACTCTAATAATGAACTACAAGAAAGAGAAAGCATGAACAAATCCCATTTACAATTGCATCAAAAAGAATAAAATACCTAGGAATAAACTTAACCAAGGAGGTGAACGAACTATTCTGAAAACTATAAGACATCGATGAAGGAAACTGAAGAAGATACAAATAAATGGAAAGATATCCTGCGTCCATGGGTTGGAAAAATTAATATTGTTAAAATGTCCATACTACCCAAAGCAATCTATAGATTTAATGCAACCCCTATTAAAATACCCATGACATTGTTCACAAAACTAGAACAAATAATCCTAATATTTGTGTGGAACCACAAAAGACCCTGAATAGCTAAACAATATTGAGAAAAAAGAAAAAATCTGGAGATATCAGGATCCTTGCCTTCAGACTATACTACAAAGCTACAGCAATCAAAACAGTATGGTACTGGCACAGAAACAGACACATAGATCAACTGAACAGAATAGATAGCCCAGAAATAAAACCAAGCATACATGGTCAATTAATCTCCAACAAAGGAAGCAAAAGTATATAACGGGGAAAAGACAGTCTCTTCAATATGTGGTGATGAGAAAATTGGAAAGCTACATGTAAAAAATGAAATCAGAACATTTTCTCAAACTATATACAAAGAAAACCTCAAAACGGATTAAAGACCCAAATGTAAGAATGAAAACCATAAAACATGTAGAAGAAAACATAAGCAGTACAGTCTTTGACAAAAGTCTTAGCGATATTTTTTTTTGGATCTGTCTCCTCAGGCAAGGGAAACAAAAAGGAAAATAAACAAATGGGACTTAACTAAATTTGAAAGCTTTTGCACAGCAAAGGGGACTTAACTAAATTTGAAAGCTTTTGCACAGCAAAGGAAACCATCAACAAATGAAAAGACAACCTACTGAATATGGAAAAAAATAATTTCAAACATGTCTGACAAGGGGTTACTTTTCAAAATATATAAAGAGCTCATACAAGTCAATATAGTTAAAAAAAAAAAAACCCTGATTTAAAAATGGGCAGAAGACCTGAGTAGACATTTTTCCAAAGAAAATATGAAAAGATGCTCAACATCACTAATCATCAGGGAAATGAAATTAAAATCACAATGAGATATCACCTCACACCTGTCAGAATGGCTATTATAAAAAAAAACAACAAATAGTAATTATTGGTGAGGATGTGGAGAAAAGTGACACTGTTGTTGGGAATGTAAATTGGTGCAGCTACTATGGAAAACAGAAGGAGGTTGCACAAAAAACTATAAAAAGAGAACTACCATATGACCTAGAAAATTCTACCCCTGGGTGTATATCTGAAGAAAACAAAAACACTCATTCAAAAAGGTATATGCATCCCAATGTTATTGTATTATTTATAATAGTTGAGATAAGGAAGAAACCTAAGTATCCATCAACATATGAATGGATAAAGAAGATATGGTAGATATATACAATGGAATATTACTCAGCCATAAAAAAGAAGGAAATTTTACCACTGGCAACAACATGGATGACCTGGAGGGTATTATGATTAGTGAAGTAAATCAGACAGAGAAAGACAAATACTGTAAGTTTTCACTCACTGGAATCTAAAAAATAAAATAAACTAATGAATCTAACAAAACAGAAACAGACTCATAGATACAGAGAACAAACTAGTGGTTATCAGTGGGGAGAGGGGTTGGAGGAGAGGCAAGATAGGGGAAGGGGATTAAGAGGTACAAACTGCTAGATATAAAATAAATAAGATACAGGGATGTAATTTACAGCATAGGGAATATAACCAATATTTTATAATATCTTTAAATAGAATACAATCTATAAAAATATTGAATCCCTATGTATATGCCTGAAACTAATATAACACTGTAAATTGACTATCCTTCAATAAAAAAAGAATAGGGCTTCCCTGGTGGCGCAGTGGTTGAGAGTCCGCCTGCCGATGCAGGGGACACGGGTTTGTGCCACGGTCTGGGAGGATCCCACATGCCGCGGAGCGGCTGGGCCTGTGAGCCATGGCCGCTGAGCCTGTGCGTCCGGAGCCTGTGCTCCGCAACGGGAGAGGCCACAGCAGTGAGAGGCCCAAGTACCGTTAAAAAAAAAAAAAAAAAAAAAAAAAGAATAAATTCATACATATATAGTGAATAAAAACAATAGAGTTCAAAAACATTTATTTTTTGCTCAGTGCTGCTGCTACTGCTTCCCTTTCTTCTCTTTTTCCTCCTCTTTTTAAAATAAGCCACATTCCCCTGTCGTCACCTCTCTTCCAAATGGTGTTTGGGTGTTGATCCACCCTGCAATCTGACCTGGGAGGGCTCCTGACGGCTTGCTGCCTGGTTAGCTGCTGGCCTCCTTGGTAAGTAGCTCCTCACTATGTTCTGGAGCTGTGGGAGAAGGAGCGGTGGGATGGACCAGGCAGGTAGCGATATGAAGCAGGGCAACAGCACCGTCCAGGCCTCCCACTAATGTTGGAGTGCTATAAATGCTTGGTGACCCTCTGTCTTATTCCATTCACTCAGTGGATTACTCAACGTGATAATCACTTTTGTAGAGCCTGGCGCATGCTTTCCCT